>NC_083738.1:23833560-24151590 GCF_033458585.1 Syngnathus typhle | reverse complement strand
TATTTACATTTAAAATGTATGTTTTTGACCCCCCCCCAAAAAATGTGACAGTGAGACCCTGTCATTACTTGAGTTGTGTTTTGCTAAATAGATCCACAGCGACATTCTGTGGCCATGATTAGTATAGCAACCTTTTGGAACTGTTTTCTAGTATGACAAAAAAAAAGTTTCCATAAAGTCATTCTACCACCCAAATGAAATCGTTTATTTAAATGAATCATTTAAATTCTGCTGTCTGCAGCCAGGTGGTCAGAATCTGTGTTTTTGTTTAAAAAAAAAAAAAAATCCTCATTGTGTTATGATTTTTAAAAAATTGCTCTTATGATTTGTATCGATCGATAACTCACATTTTTGCCACGCTCATTCTTCCGGTGGACAAACCCTTGGGTCCATTCCTCTTTGGGGGGCATCATCGGGAGGACCTCGGCAGACCGATACCGGTCTGAGGGAATCTGGCTCATGGGCGGCGGTAGGCTCCGCACTTTGGCACCCGAGCCAACGTCAGCTAACCAGTTGTCATCGTTCCATGTCACTGTAGGCTCTGGATCACCTCTGAGGGATTTGGGCCATTTTGGCTTGGAGAACCAACGCTGGCTACCCCGTAGAGGCTCTTCAGAGAGGCTATTTTTTTTATCCAAAAGGGAAAGAGGAGGCGGAGGCTTGAACTGGAACTTCAAGCGAGGTGGGGGACGTCCGTAAAAGTCAGTGAGAGAATCAGGCCCGGGAAGCGACTCTGAAAGGGAGTGTGTGCTACCATTGTTCTTTAGGTGGCCATTATTGTAGCGGTTTCTCGGGATATGGTCTGGGGATGCGGGATTATCCCATGGACAGGTGGGGAGGAGGACCCCGGAGTGGTTTTGGATTACGGAAGGGAAATCCCTGGCGGCTCTTTCCTCAGGGGGTGAGGCATTGTCAATGCCGCTGTCTCCGTTACTACTGGCGCTACCTTTTTGAACGTTTGCCTTGGCTTGCTGCTGAGCCTCCGAGTCCAGTTTGGCTCGAAGCCTCTCCACTGCGTCCCCCATATCACTGTACAGGACCGTGACAAAATTAAGAACATCCGGCGGAGCCTGGGGGAATTCCAGGCAACCAGAGGTGTCCGGATCAGGCGTGCAGTCGAAGCCAAAGCGCCCGGCAATACCTGTGTGCTCATCGTGGTTTCCCAGCTCTGGGTCAATGAAGAAAACGTGACAGGAGGCTCTCAGCGGAGTGTCTTGTGGGGCGCAGCCGTTGATAATGTGCGCGGTGGTCACCAGGCAAAAGAAACGAGGGTCCTCGGCGCAAACGGCCCCTAGGACCAAGTTCTCGGTGGGAAAGGCCGCCAAAACGGCTCCCACGTCATCGCAAAGTCGGATGCAATCAAACGTAATCTTCATCATGACGAGCGTGTGGGTATCCTGCTCCGTGCCCAGCTGGCGTATTCGCTCTCGGATGGCCTTCAAGCTGTCGTCCTCCAATTGCGACGTATTTAAGATCAGCTCGGTGGAGCTCAGGTAGCCCACCACCAAGGTCATGTTTAAAATGCTCCAGTCTGGATTAACGTCCTCGCCGTCCGTAAAAACAGAATGACGTTCATACTTTGGCTCCTGCGTTTCGGCACTTTGTTGTTTGGACCAATTTGACATGTCCGGTTCCGATAGTGGCCTTTGCTTGCCGACAAGCACGTGGGGCCAGGTGTCGGAATTGGGTGAATCGTGCGAGATGGCGCGTAGGACGCTGGCCTTTTTGGGGCTTATTAAAAACTTTTCGTCGTGTAGAATGGGGTTCCCGATGACGCGGCCTTCGGTATGCACGACCAAGCGCAGCGGCCCGATGCATCGGCCGATCATCTGCACCACGGTCTCGTGCAAAGCGGTAGATACGTCGGCTCCGTTGATCGCCATGATGCCGTCGCCTTGTTTGAGTCCCACCAGATGGGCGGGACTTCCCTCCAAGATGCCGCTCAATAAACATGGCCACTGTCCCGAGATGGTAAACCCGTAGCCGGTACGACCACGGTGGACTTCCACGCGCCGCAGCTCGCCAGATGCGCTTAAATCCAAGCGCCTCCTGGCACTCTCGGGTTGACCCTGGATCCTCATTTTGCCAACACTATTGTGTTGTTGTCATACTACGGTTACACAAAAAAGACAAGGTCGGTATAAGCAGCGGTGAAAAGATTGTAAGCATCAACTGTAAAGCCAAGTGACCCTCAGTGTTCTCAAGCCTCACAATGATACAAACCTTGAACACTACAAGAATACCAACTCTACACCCTAGCTCAAACCCAAACAAAACTCTACCCCTAAATTCCTAATCCTAACCGCAACACCAACTTTAAACTTAGTTTTTAGACAGATCCGATTGAAAGATATTCTGCATTTTTAGGCAAAATCTGTGATCATTTGTAATATCAGAATTTGCCGATCGATCAATAACGTCCAAAAACCCTGCGAGGTGAATTTCTTTTTACACTTTTATACACTTAGGACAAGTCAAAAATTACTTAAGACCTTTAAGAAAGGATTTCTGGTGTGTGATTACTACCATTTGAAATGATCTCCTCAGAGAAAACTGGTTCAATGCACGTTCACGCCAGAACTACCGAATAATAACAAAATAACACGTTGAAACGAGTAAACAACTGATCCAAGTAGGTCTGGTTTAAGTGAGTTATCTGTCCAGGATAAACGCACAGAGGGCTTTTATATCCTCCCCCGGAGCAGAGTGCCAGCTGGCTCTCCCCCTCAATAAAAATACTTGAATGACAACCAGACGTTTTGTATTCGGCGACCTTTTTAAATGCCACACATTTGAAACAAGTTGCAAGTAAACCACAAGAAGCCGTGTGTGTTTCTTTCTTTCCTTCTTTCTTTCTTAATGCATTGCGTTTTACAAACACAGACATTCGCGAATACGGCAACTCCGCAACTACTTACGACTCTATTACTATCTTTTTACTAATACTACCAAACTTTGGGTATTTACCTCATACGGTGTCGAAAGTCTCCCCCCGAAAAAAAATAATAGTCCACACAGCTTTTAAACGCCCAGTTTTGACATTTCCAAGGCAGGCGATCCCATTTTTAAGGGCCAGTTATTCCAAACAATACATTAGGGTCGCGATTTAAGTGGTCTCCATATGCGGCGGTGTCGTGGACGCGGCACCCCTTCACGCGCACGCGCACAAGGCAGCTTGAACAAAGCGACATTGACGGTAACCATAACAACGCAACGTCTCCGTGTCACCTGGTCCGCCCCTTTGGCTCCGTTTGGCCAATCGCAGCCTCGCGCACTATTCAAACCAATGGTGCAATCCTATTGGCTCATGATGTCGGTTGACGGAGGCAGTCCATTACGGATATCAACAAACTTTTTAAAATACCTTTTAATTGAAAGTATATCGGAGAATATTAAAAAAAAAAGAGAAAAAAAATAAAATACACATTTAAAATGTTGTTTAGCGATGATTAACTGTAAAAAAAGAAGGTATTCTCAGAATTTTAAAAAGAAACGTTTTTTTTGTTAATGATATCAATGATTTATTCCTAAAATCCGAATTTAATTGTAATGTGCAAAAAAAATAACGATTGTAAAATGTCTAAAATGATTTAATTTGGTAAAGTTAAAATGCATTTTTACAAAGTTAAAAGACATGTATTTGGCGCAGTATGGTAGTATTTGTTTTACTTTAAAAATGGATTTGTGCTCATTTGGCACAGTATCTTCAAAATGTTTTTTTATAATCTTTTGATAAAATAGAGTTGAAAATTTGCAGTGTGTTCCCCAGCCCTGACGTAAACCATTCAGGTCCAAAGTACTCTAACAGTCTGTCTTGTGTCCCGCCCTCACAGTTTGGAGAACAACGGAAGCTCATCAGGCCACAAAAATGATTTAAACACACACAGCAAAATAATGTCAAACTATTTTGTTTAATTCTACAGCAATGCAAATAAGCGCATTCATTTTTACATGCGTGCAATAAACTTGTGGAGGGCCTAAAAAAACCTAAATTCAAATAACTAAACAAAAAAACTATAGAGATGCTGCACTTCATATTTTGTTCTTCCCGCTTGTGGAGGACGGCAATATCATTTTCTCCAGAAGATTCATCATGCGCTCTTGCATCTGCATACACTGGACCTGGAGCAGATTCTGCTGATGCAGGGCTCGGCGGACCTCCCTGCACGTTTCCTCAATGGCTTGGTTAGAGCGCTTTTGTTGCCGCAGCATGGCCTGCATTATCTGCAGCTTCCTCCGCTTTAGGAAATTCTGTCTTTTTGTTTTCTTTTGCTTGCTAGACACTGGATGGGAGCTGAAGAGAAGATAAAAAGACAATCAAGCAAAAAAAAGAAAAATCTCATTCTCTCGCTCTTTCTCTACATCACAGTGATTACCTGGAGCCTTGCGTGTGCTCACTGTCAGAGTTCCAAGAGTCCAGTTCCTGCTTGATCTCCATTTCATCTGAAGAGCCTGTATATTCGGGCAGGAAGCCCATCACCTCCTGCTCCGGCTGGGCTAAGGGGTTGTCGCCACCTTGGGAGGAATTACCAGCACTCGTCGAGGCCTGGGACTCATCCCGGGACTCACCTTGAGACTCGGCCCAGTTACCTTGTCCGACCTCCACAGGCTTGGATAGAATCTTCTCGATAGCTTTGTAATACGGCCAGTCGGGGGTCTCGCCGCTTTCCGTGGCGTTGGATTTAAGTCGCCTGTTTGAAAAAATAAAAGAAAGAAAAATGAGCAACACTTTTTGTGGCATGATGGCGAAGTTTGAGGTTGACTGGCCTGTATTGGAAGGACATATTTGTGATCTTCATCTTAATCTCCTCTTTGAAGCGTTGCTCGCCCGTCAGCTGGAAAAACCGCTGCGACATCCTCTCGTAAACCTTTGCGTTCCTCTTGCTAGTTTTCAGCTCACTGTGGTTCTCCTCCCAAATGTAGAGCAGGGCCTTCATTTCACCGTCAGTCCAGTTGGGGGCCCGCCGGTGCTTCTCGCCCTGAGGATGAGTAATTAAATAGGCAAAGTCATCTCCCGCTGCCATTTTTCCCCGCAAAAAGCTCTTTGCTTTGAAAGGCTTTTACGGTTCTGTGTGGTGCAATGGGAGCTTGCGAAGGTGAGAAGGGAAGCACACGCTAAGGCCTGATTTTGCACCTCCCCCCTCCAGGACAGACTGAAAGAGCACTCAAAATGGGGCCTAAAGCAGGAGAGGAATCCGGTTAAAAGCTTTTAGTGCTCGATGATGTCACAGTTGCCCTGGCGACGGCCTAAGGAGGCCTTTCTTTTTCACCCTAACCACTCCCACTCCCCCCACCCGCGCCACTCTTCTTCCTGCGGCTGCTGCTGCATTGGGCTGGGACATAAAAAGCTTTTAGCTGAAAGGCAGCAGTGTGAGCGGACGCCATTGCTGAAATGCAAAGAGCGGGGGAGGGGCAGAATGAGGGCAGACTGCTTTTTGTTTCTTTGACGACTGGGCAGCCCAGAATGCGCTTCCTTTAAAAGCTTTTGTCGGATCATCTCGTTCCCTGCAGGGGTGTGACTCGCAAATCGGGGTCCACCGAATAATCACCTCGTGTCATTTTCACAAAGTGGATACATATGGGGACTGACGCCCCAATAAAACGAAAGCAATTACTCCTTCCTTATTTTTAGGCCAATTAAAAGCTTCGAGACGATTGTGACATCACATGAATCTGATTTCGCTGCACAGATGAAGTTGATTTTTAGATTAGAGCGTACATTGGTATTGTTGAAATTTACCTTTTAAATTGTGACAAGTCCACGGACCAATTCATAAATCAGTATGCAAAAATAAGGCCAAGAAAAATGACAATTGATGGCATACCGTTTTAACAGAAACAAAAAAAGGGTGATCCAATTGCAACTGGCTAACTTTTCTTTCTTTTCTTTTTCAGGGTTTAAAACGGAAGTAATCCAGACTGTTAATCCAAGGGATAGACTAATCTACAGATCAACCAGTCCGGCGCAACTCAGGTCCTCAGTAATGCACTGTTAGTTTTATTTGAGAACATTTGTGTGTTTGTATGCTACAGTAAAAATGATTTAGGGATTTTAACTTTTTAAACGCTTTTATTCCTTTTAAAAATAGAGCAAATTCAGTGGAAAAAGTTTTTATTTGCGTATTCTATTATGAATTTACTTAGATTAATTTAAAGGATATTTTGATACAATTTAAAAAACAAATCAAAGCTGTGATTTTTTTGTCAATTCTTCAAATGTATATTTAATATTGTAAATGTAAAAAAAAAGTAGTTTATCAAAAAAATAGACATTTTTGGAAGGAAGTTCTGGTCTACAATAACACAAACGGAGGGAAAAAAAACAAACTTTAATGCAAATTTGCGCACATATATAACATACATACAAGGTGCATACATCCATACATAAAATATAAATGCTTTTAATAGTTACATATACAATTTTATATTAAAAATGACAATTAAAAACAACAAAAAGAATGCATAAATAACTAAAACATGTCTAGATGTACCTCAAATAACATAAATAAGAATTAAGTCATTGCAAAATCCAAATACAAACACGTCAGCTGATAGTTTATACAGTAATGTCAGAAGTAACAAATGAATAAAATGAAATGTAGTTGTCCAGAAGTAACTCTAGAGGTCAGCAAACGTCCATGCTCAATTTTTGACAGAAGTCTCACAGTTTGAAGTAATTGAACACTGACTGACTTGTACTGGATGTGCACAGTGGTATCAAAACGCAATTTTGCAGGTCATGCATGTTGTTATTGTTTTTTTTTTTTGTCGCTGTTCCTTTAAGACAGGGGTGGGGTGAAAACCTCAGAGCACCATTGTGAATACACGGGAAAATGAAAAATGTTACCTAACATGAGAAACGAGAACAATTATTACGAATTGAAGTAGACTCGAGTTTGTTCAAAGTAAATTGTTTTAAATAGCTGTTGTTTTGACGCTTACATGAAATCAGCATTTTACAGACTGAAACGTTAAAAGAACTCAACTTTACTGTTTTCCATGTAAAGTGTTTGGAAAAATGCAAAGACAACATTGATAAAAAATATACCCGAAAATAACGGTGGGGGAAAAAAAAAATGGAAAAAAGATCAAATGTTTTGAAAACCTACGAGTATCGCATTCTAAGATTTTTTATTTTTTATTTTTTTAGATCTTGTTTACATGGGATGGATGGATTACAGACATTTTTGTTTTGTTCACTACTTTACATGACATCATCCTTTTTGGAGCCTAAAAACAACAATTACCAGTTTCCATGGAAACGTGTACCATGAATCAAACATTCAGAGCACTGCTTTTGAGGCCGACGTTTAACGCTTGACAAACTGGTGAAAAAGATCATCTTGTTGATTCTACTCTGAGGTTTGAAAGGCGGGCGGGCCAGATGAGAAGCTAGGTCACCCCCACCCCTGCTTGAAGGTAAAAATCCAGACCTCACCTATAAATGACGGATGAATTCGTTTTCACGATTGGCTCAATCTCTGGGAAGACATTCGTCCTCGGTGATGCCCTGAGCCTTCAGCTCCTCCAGAACGTTGTCCAGGTGGCCCGGGTCGGGGTAGCCGTGGCCCGTCAGGTTGGAGCCGAACTCCGTCTTGTGGTGCACCTCGTTCCAGATGACCGTGTCCGACTCGCCGGTGGTGCTGGACGTACCCACCGAGAATATGAGGCGGCGGTCCCACGCCACCAGGAGCAGCCTCAGAACCTGAACAAGTAAGATTTCCTCAAAGTGTGCTCCCTCCAGTGGCATCAGAAAAATCTGCCTCACGGCTACAGTCCCCCCCACCCCCTCAGCCTTCGTCTAGGAATTCTTAACAATACCTTTCGGCCTTTGTCGCTGTCCGGGAGGTAGCAGTGTCTTGGGAAGCCACGGGCGGTGAAGGGTTTGCCGGGGTTTGGGTGCTCCAGGTCCTAAAGAGCAACACGTTCATGACCTCAAGCGAGGCAAAATCCGCACGGGACGACGCCCACAACGACGCCATGTCGGCGGCGCTACCTGAATGCCAGGAGGAATGTTGTAAATGATGCGGATGGTTTTGCAGTCAGGATGTCCGGGGAGCGAGTGGGGGATGACGTGGTACTCCATCTTGCCCGGAGGCTGGTTCCCGGTTTTGACGCCGTATATGGTTTTGCACGTGGGGCACTGCAAGCTGCCGTCCTTGTTGCCGTTGTTGTACATGGCCACCAGGCACTGCAGGTGGTACTGGTGGCCGCACTGCGCCAGGCGACCCACCGACTCTGCGCGGGAGATGCCGCCCACGCCCGGGCCTTTGTAGCCCGATGGACCCGATAGGACTTCCATGCAGATGGTGCAGTCCTGCACGGTTGCAAACACACTTCCGTGACTTGCTGTGCTTTTTTGCGTTTTCAAACTCCAAACATATTTGGGGACTAACAAATTACCTCTTCAGGGGGATTTCGAACTTTCTGAAGGTATCTCTTAACCACCTCCTCGGGGGTCCTACCTATGACAAGAAAATGGAGCGTGAGACAATTCGATGCGCTTCCTGAATGTGTGTTTTTTTTTGTTCTCTCTGTCAAGTTCCAGACCTTTGCGGGCCTGCTTCTTGGTGGTTTTGCGACAGCAGTGGCCCAGACCCGGTACGGGTTTGATGTCGCTCTTGCTGACAGGCGGTGGGTGAAGCACCAGCTTGGGAGGACGGGTCAGGCAGACGGGAAGACCCGCCGCACTCATGAGGATGCCGGTAATCCCTAAAAAGAGAACACGCAAAACAATTTACAGATTTTCATAATCATAACACCAATTAAACTACCGTACACATCCCTAAATTAAACAGTTGCCTATTTACATGAAAACGTTCAAACATTAGGATAACAAATTATTTTGAAATCTTGGGAAAAAAAACTCAGAACATTTCTAAAGACTGACAGCATAACTTATTCCAATGTTTCTCAGTGTGCTCACCGGCTAGGGCAGGGTGCACAGGGCTGGAACCGTTCAGGTTCTTGACGGGAACCGTCGGCACCCTGCAACACAAAGTAGACATCCGTTGATAGGTGACAGGTCACCCTTAAGGCGCTAAAATCCGATCAGTCTGTTGTGCGCGCAGCTGGCCGCAACATATGTCAAGTTCAATTCCACGTCAGCAGGTCAAGAAGCTTTTGAACTGTCCTGAATGTGAGCGGTTTAGATGAGTAAACCACTTTGGCGGTTTCAAAAAAAAATAAAAAATAATTCCTATCTTGCGTCATGAGCATAATATTGAGAGAGCTGGAAGGCATTGTTCATCCGAGGTTTGGCTACGTGGTTTGTCGCCATTTCATTTTACTCGTGAACTAGCATAGCGTTGCTTTCAAAGATTTGTGTCGGGACGTTAAAGCTGACGTGCATCCGAAATCCAAATAGTCAATCTAATGGCAAAACATTACACTGGTCAACAACACATTTTAATAAGAGATGATTTTGTGTCCCCCTTAAGGGGGTTTTAAGGCTGATTTCAAAATTGTGACTTTTTTTTATTCCAAATGCATCATGTTTTTGAGATTTGTTTGTTTTCAATTTGACCGATACAAACTGGCGCAATATGCATTTTATCAAACGTTACAGAAAGAAATCCACCAACACATCATTAATAAATACTAATATGCATATATTACATTTTACATTATTATTATATTATCACTATTATGAAAACATGATGTGTTAAGAAAAAAAAATGACAGCAGAAAATTTAGCATCTCTGATTTAAAAAAAAAAAATCTGTACAAAATGTCGACCTGTGTTATTTTACAACGTTAATTTTTTAAAAATAAACAGTCCGTTCAATACTTACGGCCATCCACTTTTGATCACAGTCATCTTCGAGAATATTTCGATAATCCAGATGGCGGGGCAATAAAGTGCTCCTGCTCCGACGGTTGAGCCGAACGGCAACGTGATTTGTGGCGCCTCGCCTCGCTCTTTTATAGCGCTAATCCGCCTTTTCCCATCTGCTGACTTAACTCGAGTTGTAGGGCATTCAGTCGTCACATTACGGATTACCACTGAGGCCATAAGGAACTAATTTCTCCATCATGGGGCTCCCATCTTTCCTTCTGCAAACCTTCACACAATTTGGCTAATCCAAAATTGTATTGTGGTATTTTAGATTTTGTGGAAGCTGAAATATTTTTCCCCCTCAAGAATAGTACTTTTTTTTATTTAAAGATTTTATTTGATTGAATTAGTATAATTTTATTTATTCACATTATTGCACTCCCCTTTTTATACTAATATATATTTATTTGTATTTGGATGATTGCATATTTGATTCTGCGAAAGAGGAAACAAAACCTTTCGTTATTTTTCCACTGTTGTGGTTACCCGAGCTCAGTAATACAAACCACTTGCAGTTTTCTGCAAATCTTGTCCTTATTAAGCCAGAAACAGAAAATCCTCTCAGGGTACGTACAGATAAATATCAAACATCAGGTTTTTGCACTATCTGTTCTGGTCAACGTGATTACACTTCCGGCGGCTATATTGGTTTGTTTACCAACAAGCAAGCAGAAGCAAGCAGAAGCATGTCAGCAAGTCACGTTTTTTGGATTGCGGCTAATCTCCCGGCATTAGGCCAGCTTCCATCTGGGACTAGGAAACTTTTGCACATGAGCAACTATATATATATATATATATATATATATATATATATATATATATATATATATATATATATATATATATATATATATATATATATATATATATATATATATATATATATATATATATATATATATATATATATATATATATATATATATATATATATATATATATATATTCGAGAATATTTCGATAATCCAGATGGAGGGGCAATAAAGTGCTCCTGCTCCGGCGGTTGAGCCGAACGGCAACGTGATAATATATATATATATATATATATGCAGATATGGAGATAGCCCGTGACTACCCTAGCCCTGAGTTTTTCTTACATGTTCCCACAGGCAATAAAAAAAATTCAAAATCCTAGAAAAACAATTTTGTTGGAAAAAAAAAAAAAAGACGCAAATTTGGACTGTTTCTTAAATTTCTTAAATCCCGCAAAAACACGGTCCTAAATGTCTAGTCCTAGTAAAATGGCCACTACATGCACTGTTGTGGCTTGGTCCATCATAATACTTGTAAACTGATGTAAAAAATAGGGATTAAAATAGCACATACACACATCTACATTCACACATGTATCCTCCACCACCTAATCCCACTAACTAACAAATCAAGTGACCAAAATCTTGTAAGGGAATCCCAACACTGCTTGCCCTTGGCGCTGTTGCCCGAGATAATCAGTTAACAACAGGTGGTACTCTCTCTGGATTTTGATCAGAAGGGCTTTTGATTTTCTGACGTGAGTGCCAGCAGGCTCACCCATCTGCCGGAAGGACTCTCCCCTGAAAACGTGACCTTCATCCAATGTCCTGACTAATATGCAAGTGTGTCAAAACCGTGTCTACTCACCCTGAGGCGATGAGAGCGCGGGACTGAGCCATGGCGAGACGCTGCAGCGCCGGTCGGCTCAGCCCCGCCAGGCTGGACCGCGGCGGCAGAGTTGTAGTCAGCGGGCCCAGCACGCGGGCGGAAGGTGAGGGCGCGCCGGCCGAGGCGAGAGGCGGGCCCGGAGCGGGCGCCGCAGAAGTCGAACAGGGTGGCGAGGCGGAAGGGTGAGGCTGGGTGGACAGTGAGGGCGGCGGCGGTGGGGGGAGCGATGGGGGTGGCGGGCGGCCGGAGTTCAGTGACAGGGCGGTGGTGGCCGAGCTGAGAAGGGAGAGCGAGTGTGCGAAGCCGCCGCTCGTACCTGTACTCGCCATAGCGAGACCGCCGCCCGTCGCCCCGACTACGGACGTCCTATGAGGGGAGAACGACCGTGAGATGGAGGGCAGTCGTGGTAGGGTGAGTGACCAGGCCCCTCCAGGGATCAAATGACTGCTAAGTTTGGGACTAGGCGGTTTAGTCTGAGGTGGTCTCCGACCCAGAGTTTGAGCGTTGGACACAGTGCCCACCTTGACACTGAGCAGCAGCATGCACTGCTGGCAGGCGCAGGGCGCTCCCAGAGAGGTGATAGCTGAAGCGGGGAGTGCCCCGCTGGGGTACGCGCTACCATTGCCTCCCCCCGCACCGCCCATTCTGATTCCCGCACCCCCTGCGGTAATGTCCGTAAATCCTCCGGGGTGTGGAGCGGACGCGGGTGCCCACGCGTGCTGGGATTTGGGCAGGGGGCCTGACACCAAGGGGTACGCCAAATCGGCGCGTCGCTGAATGCGACGGCATCGCCGCGTCTGCCCGTTGATTTGGGTCATGCTCCCAAAGTCGATAAGGTAGCAGAAACCCAGCGGTGACAGGTCCAGCCAGGGCTGCTGGCGGTCCCGCGCCGCCTGGATGGCGATGCCCACCTCCGTGTCATACGGTGTCCAACTGCCCACGTCGTTCTCCCACTCCCACAGCCAGCCCTGGCCGGGCGCTGAGGTGGGCTCATAGAAGCCACGCCGGACCGCTCGAAGGGTGCCTGTGAATTGGCAAAAGTGGCCGCATCAATAATCAAAGTAGGGACGGTCCATACTACATTTTTCGCTTTGTTTTCAACATCAACGATGGAAAGTAACGTGTGCCGCAAATTGCCAGGTTGAATTCCCACCTGCAATCTATGTCACTCCCATTTAAATGTGGGATGGCAAATGCCTTTTGATGCAGTATATGTAACAGGTCACTCGGTCTATATGTTAGGAGAAAAAATATACGGCACGCTATTCGTATTGCAGGGAAGCACTGTTCTACCTCGGAAGGTGGAAAATGCGAGGCTTGATTTCTTCCACCATTCAGCGTCGCTGCCGTTTCACAGAAAAGCGCTGGCTTTTAGTGAAAGCGGCTCATACACTCGAGCCTATCCCTGCCGACATCAGGTGAAAGGCAGACTACACCCTGAACTGGTCGCTAGCAGGGCACATGCATGCCCATCCTAAATATTCCCCCTGAGTCAACAAGTTGCATTGATGCATTTTGACGTTGTCATTATTTCTTGGGCGTGTTGGCTTTGTATGTGCACCGCGTCCCATTACTTTCGGACAAGTTGCACAATGCACATGCACGAGTGCAAAAACAAGACGTCATTTTTGCGCCAGAAGAAAGAAAGATGCTTCCGGAACGGGCCGCTCACCCACCCGTGTCCTGGCGGAACTGGTGCATGGACTGCAGGTCGATGATGTAGGGCGAGAGGCGAGAGTCCACCTGGCCGAGGACCACGCTAGCGCAGCGCGGGTCGCTACGGATGACCGCCTCGATGTGGTGACATACCGCCGGGCTGTAGGGCCGCCAGCGGCCGTGCTCATTCAGCCATTCCCACACGACCGCGGCGGACGCGAGTAACATCCTACTCGGTGTCGTCCCGACACATCAACGACGACGACAGCAGCAGCAGCAGCAGCATCGCGACAGCACGCCAACGTCCATCTTGTAGTGTTGACGTTTTGTGTGTGCGCGTTATTTGCAACATAATCGGCACAGATGCAAATCGTACCTGCCGTGTTTGTAGTTCCGGGTGTGCAGCAGCAACTGGTCGACCCCCCCCCCAACCGACACCGACCAGGCCGTAAAAAAAAAAGAAGAAGAAATCACTCTAAAGGCAAAATAATAATGACGTGGTTGAATTAAAACAAATAACCATATCAGGGAAATTAAACCCAAAATAAAGTTGACAGCTAAGTCTACTGACAGTGAATGAAAATAGAAATCGTTATTTCTGTAATTCTTAGTTATTCTGTAATTATTAGAGATCGTTTTTTCTGCAATTCATCGCAATTATTTTCATACCAGTTTCAAAATTACGACATAAAATGTGGAGATGCCGGGGATTGAACCCGGGACCTCATACATGCGAAGCATGCGCTCTACCACTGAGCTACATCCCCACCATGCGGACAAGGTGACAGAACTGTATTTTTATTCATCACCTACTGCCAGTGCACGAACTAACGTTATTGTATCGGCTTGCCGCTGTTTTATTATAGATTAATGTCATAACATGATATCTGCCATGATCTTTTGATCATAACTACAGCAGCTATTGGTCAAATTGGAGCTTTAGTGGTGTGTATTCATTATTCAAGTGACAAAGAATCAGGGCATTTATCAGGCCTATTGTCACTTTTGAGACATTATATTATTTCTAAAGTCATTGAGGACTTTTGGAGAAAAACCTAGCCCAAGTATGAAAGAGGAGTGTCTATTTCATTTATCTGTAGTTGGGTTAGGGTTAGGGTCAATTGAGACTTTTGGAGAAACTACCATTTTCTGAAACCCGTGTAAGGAAATACAAATTTTCCAAGGAATTTCTGGCTTCTCTGGAGAAACCCTAAATGTCTGAAGCTCATGTAGACATGCGAAGGAAGCGCGTATTTGACATGTTGCGTTTATTGACAATTGAACGGAAAACTAGCATCTCTGAGACTCTTGTGTTGTCTGCTAGTCATCCTGCTCAGACCACATCACACTCTTGGAGAACTGATTTAAATTGATAAAAACATCAGTCCCCCTCGATTCCTCATGTGTCTCACTCTCTCTCCTTGCCTTGACGCTCCACCCCTGTGGCTTGCCATCTTCACCATTCTGGCTCCCATCACTCGATCCACTACAATACTCTGCCTTTTGTCTGGGCTCCTCCTGAAAATCCTGCATTTCTTCTCCGTCTTCGTCAGAACTGCCATGGGGCCATAATTGAACTCCCAGGCGGTTCTCCAGGACAGCTGCCATCGTTCTGGCGCGGTCCCGGAGACCCCCTTCTCCATAGACAACACGCTGTAAAGTGTATTGTCCGTTGGTCTCCCTGTTCAACTTCTTGTAGAGGACGATGAGCAGTAGAAGCAGGATGACGAAGATGAAAAAAAGTAAGACGACAATCGCGGTAGCCATACCTGAAGCAAAGATGGAGGGACAATGGTTGCTGAGTTTCTTAAAAACATGTTGTAGCACCTTCTTGTCAAAACACATCAAAAAAAAAAAAAAAGCTAATTTTTGGCCTTATTTTAAATCGCAATCATAAGCCACATTACTGTTTCGTTGTCACACAGTATATATGTAGAGAGAAAATGATAGATAGGCCCGTCTGCGTGCACAGGAAGTGGGCAGACAGCATGCAGTTTTTGCTGATTTCCTGAAGCAATGGCAATTGAGAAGCATTAGACAGCTTGCAGAGCATGAACTATTGTAATAGTCCAACAAATGTCTTTCAAAAAAGTGACAATACTATAATTATTGTTAGTTAAAAACACAATGTTAAAATTAAGGCTAAAACATAATAATGGCAAAAAAGACTTACCCACGTCGTGAACGAGTGGTTCGTAGGAGAAAAAAATGTTAAGAGCAGCCGACTTGACTTGTTTCGAGTGCAACGTGATATTGAGGTGAAGCGGAAAATGCGAGCTCATTTGTAGGAGGGATGAGGTGGAGGAATAGCAAATACTGTACATACCATATAGAAAGAGGAAGACGTTTCCAAAATAGAACTTAATGATGTCATTCTGTAGTTTAGATGATCAAATATTGTCATCTTGAATAAGATTCGATCAATTTAAAGATAGATAGATACTCCAATTTAAAAAGTTTAAATATTAAATTTAAAGATTTATGCCAGAAAATAAACAGAGTAAGAAAGTCTCCTTAACATGTCGAGTACTAATTGTGTGCGATGTAAATCCAACTATTAAGACTTGAAAAATTTTACATTTGAAAATTTTAATTAATTGGAAAAAAACAAAATTGCACAGGTTTTAAGATGCATTTTTGAAACAATTATCAATTGAGCAAGCAGTCAAAATTTGTAAATGTTACAAGATGCCATAATGTATTTTTTTTCACACATTTTTTTTCTTATGTTGTTATTTCATCATTAAATTGGCCTCTCCACCCTTCCCTTGTTTTTCTTTTTTTTTTTAATACTATTTCAAAATGAGACCAGACCAGTTGAATGAATATTAACAACACTTTATTCCATTTGCTACAACCACATCTCAGGTGTTGGGATCAGTGCATATATAAAGTCTAAATAAAAGCGGAAAAAAAAAAAAAAAAAAACAGCGATACAAGAAATCCACGTTCAACTGCCACCAAGTTCTAAAATCACAAAAGTCATCAGCTAGCCTCCACAGTGGGATTTTTCTTTCGCTAAGCAAAGAACATCAGATGACGTTTCGCGCTACATCGTACCTTTGAGGTCTTGGATCTGATCACAGTTTAGCAGCGTTCAACTACCTGATTAAATAGCCCTAGAGGTTCTTCTTCTACGGGAGGCGTCGGTTCATACGTCGCCATCTTCGATGCGAGCCAGTTGCCTCTCCAGCAACTCGATGCGCTGGCTCTGAGCGAGCACCACGGCACGCAGCGCCTTCATCTCCGACAAAAGCTCGTTCAGAATGTCGTCCTGGAAATAAACCGCAACCTCCCGTTAGCTGTGGAATTCTTGACGCGATATTGTTTTTTTTTTTGGAGGGGTTTAACTGTTATGAGAAAAGTTGCTGCTATGGTATTTTAACTATTTTAATTTTTATGATCATGCGATGCACCTCTCGCTTAGGCCTCTCAGTGTGGCCGCTTGTCTCCCTGGTGATGGCACGTGGCTCCTCATCCTCTGGCTCCTTGGTGGCGGGGGCCGCCGCCGGTGTCGAGTCCTGCGAGGCCAGCCCGGGCTTGATCCTGAGCGTGTCCCGGTGCTTGGATGGCGGCGCCGCATAGCCTCCGCTCAGGGACACCAGCAGGGGCGGCGCATCCCGGCCAGCGATCCATTCGTCAGCCAGAAGCGCGGGCTCTAAACCGGCCGTGTCCGGGTAAAGGTCCCCTTGGAAGAGATCTGACTGCACGCACCACAAGAAACAAGCACAAGTGCCTTGTCGTCAAAGCGAATTTATCCAATTTCACTTTGGGCGGAAGGCGATAATTTGTGATTGCCCTGATCAACTTGACATCATCCGCGAGTGGAAGTTTGCTTACAGTTCCTTATAAACATAGTTTTGCGAGCTTTGACCTTCTGCATGGACCTCTGTGAGTTTATTTCTGCCTCTACAATGTTGAAAGATTGAATGACTGGAACCATTTTATTTGTCCAGGAAGTAAGTTGGTTGTGTTCACGCTCACAATGGCGCAAACGCCCCTTTGCAACCGCAATCTACAAAAATACCAATAGAAAGAAAAAAAAAACTCAACCCATGTGATGAGTTAGACTGGACTTTGCACTGAGCACAAAAATAGGGCCCATTGTGTCTTTAGTAGAATTTAGTGATCGGCGGAACCATTACCTTTCTCGGTACTGTCATCGAAATGGGTTCCACTTTCCTTTCATGCAGTTTGTAGAACCTATGACCAAAGAGAAATCCCTTTTTTTTTTTGTCATCATCCCGCTGAGCAAATTTGAGATTTGCACAATTCCTACCTGGCAATTTCACACTTGTTGACGTCCACCCCTCGTTTACTGAGGAATCCCGCCCCCCTCTGTGGCTCCTTGCTGCTGTATAGACTGAGGAAGTGGACGTAGGGGGATTCGTCCGTCACCTCAAAGTAGCGAATGGTGCAGTCTCCCTGGAAGCCAGATGACGAGCACTCTGATGTTAACGCTGGGCCGGGCAAACGGCGACGCATGTCCTCACCTTGCCCAACAGGTACACCATGTTGGTGTCGGGGTCGTAAAAGGGGAGAAGGACGCCGTTGCTCGTGTCCATCTCCTGCACCGCCATTGGCTCAGAGAGATCTTTCTGCAAAGCCACAAATCGACGGCGGTTGCATTCAGGAGAAAATTGCAAGAAAACGGTCAAATGCAAACTGGCAGTTTTGTGCTTGTACCGTATCCCATAGCGCCACTTGTCTGTCACTCATCCGACTGAAGCCTGTGGTCAGGATCTTGCCGTCGGAGAGGAACACAGCTCGCATGGGTCTGGTGCCGTCATGAACCTTCTCTCTGACCTGGAAAAGTACGAGGTCATCATTTCAATTGAAAATGAAAAGCTCTCAAATGATGGTAGCGGGCTACCTTGAGGACGGTGCCCCTCCGCGGGTCAATGACACGTAGCGCCTTGTCCTTACACACGGTGCAGATGGCACTTCCGTTCTTGTTCCAGCTGACGCTGTAGATCAAGTCCGGGTGGGCGTCGGCCAATTGGTACAGCAGCTCCCCCGTGCCCACGTTCCACAGCACAATCACGTTATCGCAGCCTTGGAAAGAGTGGTCTTTATTTACTCAACTAGAAAGAATTTGTTCCAGTTGAGTCACTCAGTCTTTATTTTCACGGTCTCAGCTACAAGAACGCTCACAGGGTGTTTTTGTTACCCGCAGTTAAGAGGATGTTGAAAGCAGTCGGGTGCCAGGCTAGGATGCCCACCCTTTTACTGTGCCCCTCCAGGGTGACCACGGCTTCGGTCATGGGAGCCGTCAGACCCCCGTCGGGGATCTGCCACACCTGCACAAATCGGAAGTGACAAAACAACATGGCAGCGGAGCCGCTCAAGACGAACCAACATTCATTAGAATGACGGACCTTAACGGTGCAGTCCTCCGAGGCGCTCGCGATGATATTGTCGTCATGAGGAGACCATTGAATGTCCAACACTGGCGCCGCGTGGCCGCACACAGTCGGACACGACTGATCGACCCTGCCGCTCTGTTTTCAGGGATAGTGTTGTCAAAGCACAGACCCTAAAAGATCGAAAAGTAGAGAAGACTCGCGGAAACCTTGCCGATGGGGACCACCAAGAAAGCCCCTCCGCCTCCCGCTTCGATGATGACCGCCAAGAACTTGGGGTTGACGGCACTCAGCGGGCCGTCCCACGTCACCCGCGAGACACGCACGTCATCCAGGCAGTGCTCGGCTTTCCACGCCTGCGCGAACACGTGGCGGAACTTGCTCTGCCGAACCACACCTCGCCGAAAAGACATTTCGCCTGTCAAGAATTGAAGCTCCATGGTCTCACATTTTTCTTGTTTAGTAACCAATAATGTTTGTTTACTTAGCTGCCAAGAGGGCCAGACATCAGGAATTCATCAGCGCATGCACACTGTGTCAAACTCATTTTTGTCACAAGCAACATTGTACTTAAAATGATGTGAGGGGGCCGGATCTGGCCCCCGGGCCTTAGTTTGACACCTGTGCTCTAGGGGGAATTCTGGCTAAATCTCACAGTATCTATTGTCACATCATATTTCGTCATATACTGACCAGTGTGTTTCCTTACTCAGCTGCAAAACAAAAACCAGATGTATATTATGGGTGAGAAGTCTAGCAATAATCCACCTGGAAGGGGGTGACTTTGTATGGTCTCGCAGTATCTGATGCGTACTGGATTTGGTGTTATTGTAAATCCTGTTAATCTTTGTTGGAATGTATTATTATTTTCTATTGTTTGAAATGTCCACTTGTGTACTGTGCAATGTGAGTGGGGGTTGGGCTGGTAACTCTACACCCCCATCAAAATAACAGTAATGCTTACTGGAAGCACAATATGGTTGACTACTATCCTGCTATTTAAACAAGGCCCAGAGTGTGGCTTGGGCCTGTGCAACAACGCGTTTGTTTGTCCTGTACTGGTGCAGGAATAACAGGGTTCTCCATTCCAATTGTCTGCTGGGCGAAAACAAGTGCGCATGCGTGTGATGAAACGCTGCGAAAAAGCGAATAATGTTGCATTTTACTGCCTACCTGGCTTCTTTGCGGCGACTTAGCAAGAAACAGCGTGGCAACAAAGCGCAGACCAATAATCCAACTGTAACTTAATCCACTCCTGTGTCCCGAAGTTGCGTTCACGACCTACAAAACACGAAATTCTGGCATGCATTTTCAAAGAAATCGAGGTGCCAGTTCTTGGGAGCCCCAATTACGCATGTTCGCTGACATAATCGAAAACATCGGTGGTCTGTGACTGGAAAACGGTGTGGCTGGAGGAGGAGGATTGATGATGAGGATGTTGATCCGGATACGATGCGCATCGAACAACGGGAGGCAGGGAACGCGCTCCAGAGTGAGGAGGCTAGTTTTTGTCACATGACTCTCTCAAGCCAATTATATTGCTCCCTCAGACTGAAAGTTCTTCACCTATAAAATAATTGTACGTTTCGAGCTATGACAACATTCGGCACCTGTATTATTGCGTTTTAGCCTCCCCGGCACTTGCTGAGCCATGCTTTGCTGTATTTGTAAACCACATGTCCCACAATGCACCTCAATGTGTTTTACGCCATGATCACGTTCAACCACTAGAGAGCAGTGATTGTCCTTAGTTACAGAATATAAGAATTAGAAATGCAAATATATTACTTATTCGTACATGTTTCTATGATGTTACTATCTGTAGTACTCGCATCGTGTTTTTTTTTTCAATTGTTACTAACGATACGCGTGGTTGTCAGCACAAAATAGTTATTCTAAATGACGTAAAACGACCCAAGTATAGAAACACGGGCACAATCTCGAGTGGTGTTTCTGTAGTCACTTTATAGTTTTGCATAACATGATAAATGTTTACTTAGTAGGTTGCATTTCTTATCGGAATATGTAAGTCAAAATCAGTGTAACCAACAGGTGGCTCCGTGGCGCAATGGACAGCGCATTGGACTTCTAGACTGAGATGCAGTAATTCAAAGGTTGTGGGTTCGAGTCCCACCGGAGTCGCATTTTTCCTCTTTATTGGTTGTGCGTCAAAATTAACTGTACCAACCTATTTTAGAAAATAAACGTTTATTGTGTGTTTATTGTGTACACTTGTGTGCTTAAAGTAGAAAACGTGGGGTAAAAAACTCCACGTCGATACTTTCCAGGCGACTGTGCGCATGCGCGGTGTATTGTTTCAACACGGAGTGCAATTAGTGTGGCACCGGGTGGGACCACCTAGCCACCTAGCACCATAGGCTAGTTAGAAGTAGCTAGCTGGAGTTGTGCGCAGCTGTACAGCGGACACTCTTCATGCTTAGTGAGAAATGTTTCATCTACTTGACGGCGACATTGTACTGTATAGCCACGCCAGTTGCTCTTTTTTTGACGCTTTTCGCCTCGTTTTGCTCTCCGTTGTCGACGTTAGCTTGCTGGTCAGTTCGCCCCTGTAAGCTAAGTAGCCGTCTTTACTTACTACTGGTCTAGGTGTCAATATTAGCAGTGACTTCCTTGGGTGCCCGCTTGCCTGAGCTGTCAACTTCGGGACACGTCAAGGTAAACATATTTTTTATTTTTATTTATTGCATAGGGAAACATGGACAGGACACCACATGATGTGCTATTTGCTTTTCATCTAGTTGAACTTTAACCTGTCAGGCCACTTTACAGCAAGAGTAGAACTGTGCCCCAACTCATCACAGCGCCTGTCGTCTTGTCTTTTAGGTTCTGTGCGTTGGTGTCTGGGTTCTGGGGCTTGTGATGTCCGAGCCCAAGACAGCCCCTCCAACCCCAGCTGGAGACACATATAAGGGATGGGTGTTCAAGTGGACTAATTACATCAAGGGTTATCAGAGGCGCTGGTTCGTCTTGAGTCATGGCTTGTTGTCCTACTACAGGTATGACGTTGCTGAAACTCAGCAAGCCAGCGGTCTTATTTGAATTTAAATGAGTGGTGCAAGAGTTATTAGATAACTAATCGATTATCAAATTGATCGATGACTATTTTGATAATCTATGAATTGTTGATTTAAAATGGTTCAGATGTTAGAATTTCATTCTTTCAAGAGTAAATATTCTCCAATTTCTGTATATATTTCTCTGTGATTTTTCATGATCATATTTTTGCAAACATGTTTAAAAAAAAAAAAGCAACATTTTTTATTCTTTTATTTTCTGATGTTACAAACTATACCAATAGTTGTTGTAGAATGATCCCGTTCATCTCTTGTTAGGTGTTATTTGTTTATTAATGTTTTTGAAGACTTTGTAGTGGTATATTAGGGACCCATTGTAAAAATGGGCTTTAAAAAACCGCTATCATCTTCTTCTTCTTTGTAATTTAAATTATTTTTTAAATATATGAACATTATAAATTGGCACCATCATATTTATCTTGAAATAAAAAACACATTTTTATCAGTAATTTTTGTATAATTATAATTTGTTATTATAACTGTTATGTCTAATGTGTTTTAATGATGATGATTGTAACTTCTTTTTTTTTGTCCCCTGTTGACTTTCATGACTCTAATGGAAACGCGCCACACATTTTTACAATTAGTTGTAGTCTGTTTTTTATTAAATGTAGAAATTATTTAATGGCATTCAAGGTCACATAAATATTTACATTTTAACTTTTACATTTGTCTTTAAACCAGTTATCATAATTTCTCATGTTTTTTTTCTTTTCAGGACCCAGGCGGAAATGGGCCACACTTGCCGCGGCACCATCAACCTGGCGACGGCGACCATCACCGTGGACGACGCGTGCAACTTTGTCGTCTCCAACGGTGGCGCACAGACGTACCACCTGAAGGCCAGCTGCGAGGTGGAGCGACAGCGTTGGATCACCGCGCTGGAACTGGCAAAGGCCAAAGCGGCGGCACGCCTTCAGCTTGAGTCAGGTAAAATAAACAAACAGAGCAAAAATATGAGACAATGCAAAAGCTTGTTAGGACTATTTATCTTGGAAAAACTACGATTCAAGTATTGCACTACCCTAATATTAAAAATTTTATCTTGCAAAATTGCTCTCTTTGTGAGCAGATGACTCCAGTGACGACTGCTCCCATTCACTGCCCACGGCGCCTTCCGGACAAGGCGGCGGCGTCCCGCAGAATGCCGAAGTCCAGTCGGCCCTGCGGACCCTGGGTAGCAAGGTGGAAGATCTGAGCACGTGCAACGATCTCATCTCCAAGCACGGCTCCGCTCTTCAGAGGTTGGTCCATCTTCATCGATAGAATCCCATGTCCTTTCTTTCTTATTTTTCAATTGGCAGTCAGACCTGGAAAAAAAAAAGTGACTGATTACTGTGCTTGTGTTTTTTTTAATCTTAACACAAATGAACCGATTTGCCATCATTTAATTTCCTCCCAGTTCAAAGTGGATTAATGCTAATATGCAATGCAAGATACCATTGGGATGTTAACAAAACTAGCGTTGATAGTGAGATTTATGTTATAAAAAGAATCACTTAAAGTTTTTAAAATGTTGATTGCCAATGAAAACGGTAACAAGACCGGATTCAGGGCTCATCATCTGTGCCGCAGGTCTTTGTCCGAGCTGGACAGTTTGCGTCTGACGGGAGAGGCGGGAGATAAAATTCGTCAGGTGACGGAGAGGGCCACGCTGTTCCGCATCACTTCCAACGCCA
Organism: Syngnathus typhle; assembly: GCF_033458585.1. Classification (NCBI taxonomy): domain Eukaryota; kingdom Metazoa; phylum Chordata; class Actinopteri; order Syngnathiformes; family Syngnathidae; genus Syngnathus; species Syngnathus typhle. The sequence goes on along the minus strand of NC_083738.1, from coordinate 24,128,318 downwards.
TGATCAATGTCAGTTCACCCTTGATTCTCACAACCTCTTGTGCATTGCCGAACACCCCCCCCCCCCCCCCCCTGATTTGTTGTCCACTGGCCACCATTGTTTATTATTCAACGATTTCAGTCAGTCATTCAAAGTGACAATTTTGGATTTTGTTTAACCTCATAAATTGACATCTCAACTTATGTAGGTTTTCTTGCAATCATGACTTATTAGTTTCGTGATGGGACTGCTGTATTGTGTTCTCTTGTCACTTTTAGTCATGTAAAAGTCTTTCTTATGATTGTATTGCGATATGGAGACTTTTTGCCTTTTGAAATCGGAAAAGAACACTTTCTGGTCATGTTTGAACTTTTTTCTTGTAATTACAACACGAGTAGCATTTCATTCTCAAGGCAATACCGTTATGCGTCACTTTGGCGTAAATGTGGGGGTGGTTGTTTTCTGTTTGTTTTTTTTTACAATGGAACTTTGAAGGCGTGCCGAGACTTCCTGGCGCTGGCGCAGGCACACAGCAAGCGTTGGCAGAAGGCGCTGCAGGCGGAGCGGGAGCAGCGAGTGCGCCTGGAGGAGACTTTGGAGCAGCTGGCCAAGCAGCACAATCACCTGGAGCGAGCCTTCCGGGGGGCCGCCGCGCAGGCCAACGCCACCGCCGACAATAAGAGTAAATACCGCTTTCTACTCTTTTCCTGTTATTTTCTTTCTTAGCAAATGATGGTTTTACTCACAGTAATATGAAGTGTTTCTTGAGATTTCCACTTTTGTCTCGTTGGGTTATTTTGCCTTAGTATACCTCCCAATTGTGACCTAATTTAAAAAATCTTGCTGATTTTTGTCTTTGACTTTATTTCTGCTAGCAATTACCCAACAAATTCCAATTGTATTTCTAAACGGATTTCCTCGCGGGATCTGATAGGCGCGGTCGCAGCAGCGAAAGGCGAGGCCAGCGACGAGGATGACGACAACGAGTTCTTTGACGCGGTGGAAGAAGCCCCTGAGTTCATCACTGTTCCCGCAGACCCTCACTTCCACAAGTCAGCTTGCGCCACGGAAACATAAAAACTCCTCCTTTTGTTCCTTTTATGTGTACGTTAACATTAACGTGTAAATCATCATCTCTCTTCCAGGAGATCGAACAGTAACGCCAGCGGTTTCAATAATGAAATTGGTTCAGATGATCAGTCGGTATGTGAGTTTTTTTTTTCTTCCCAGTGCAATTTGTCAACAGAGTCTGAACTTCCATGACCTGAAAAACGTTTGCTGCCTTTTCAGCTGAACGAGGAGCCCCTGGCCATGAACCAGGAGTCGCCCTCGCAAGAGTTGCTGCCGCTGAAGGAGCGACGCGCGCGCATCCCGGACAAGCCCAACTACTCCCTCAACCTGTGGAGCATCATGAAAAACTGCATCGGCAAGGAGCTCTCCAAGATTCCCATGCCTGTGAGTGGCCAGGATCTCTTTATCTGTATACATGTGTCTTACGTTTTTCTTAAGCCGGTGTGACTTACTTTGAGCAACCAAGGCTAATTCAAATGTTTTTTTCATTAATTTTTTTATTGATAACTTCTCGTAATATGCCTTTTGATATCCCGTAGGTGAACTTCAACGAGCCCATTTCCATGCTGCAGCGTCTGTCCGAGGACCTGGAGTACCACGAGCTGCTGGACAAGGCGAGTAAGTGCCACAGCACGCTGGAGCAGATGTGCTACGTGGCCGCCTTCTCCGTGTCGTCCTACTCCACCACCGTCCACCGCACGGGCAAGCCCTTCAACCCGCTGCTGGGCGAGACGTACGAGCTGGACCGCCGGCGGGAGAGCGGCTACCGCTCGCTCTGCGAGCAGGTGAGGCCGGCGAGTTAAAGATGTTAGCGCATTGCGCTCTAGTGGTGAGGCAGGCCATGCTAAACGGCAAAGCTTTTTGACTTTTCACCGATTGACCGGCGCTCCCTCCAGGTCAGTCACCACCCGCCGGCCGCGGCCCATCACGCCATCTCCGATCGAGGCTGGACTCTGAGGCAGGAAATCACCGTTGCCAGCAAATTCCGCGGCAAATATCTCTCCATCATGCCGCTAGGTAAGAGCGCTACGGAACACAAAGCAAAGCGGCGCCTCCTTTCTAATGTGTTGAAAACCTTCCACGTATGTCCGCAGGCACCATTCATGCCATCTTTGACAAGGACAACAATCACTACACATGGAAGAAAGTGACCACCACTGTGCACAACATCATAGTTGGGAAACTCTGGATCGACCAGGTGAGATTCAAAGGCAGCCCTTCTCATAAATTGCCAAGCTGCCAAAATGGCAACAGACACTCAAGTGTCTCCTTAAAGCTCCGATGACTCATGTAAATTGCTATCGTTGCTCTGACTTATTGAATGACTGAATTATGCATTTTCAGTGGTGTGTTCTTGATGCTTGATTTCGATTCCTGTTTAAAGGGTTAGGATTACATTTGTTTAAAACATTTGGTTGGGTAATTACAAGTATTGAACTGTCAATGTTTTTTTATTTGCTCCTTATTGCAGGTCTAGACCATAACAGACCAGTAATTCTCCTTTTTTGACACTATAGTCAGTTTAGTTGGTCCATGGCAGATTTCACATTTTCTTCTTGGTGCATTTTTGGTTCACGCTGATAGTTTCTTTCTAATCTTAGTCGGGAGAGATCGATGTGGTGAACCACACAACGGGAGACCGCTGCCATTTGAAATTTGCGCCTTATAGTTATTTCTCCAGAGATGTGGCCAGGAAGGTGAGGATTGCCTTTGTCTTATTTTGCTCCTTTGCTGGAATCTGCTCACGAGGACTGACGTCTTTCTCCCGACATCGCCTTCCTCAGGTGACCGGCGTGGTGATGGACAAGGAAGGCAAGGCCCATTACGTGCTGTCGGGCACATGGGATGAGAAACTGGAGTTTTCCCGCGTGATGCAAAGCAGCCGCGGCGGGGAAAACGGCTCCGAGGGGAAACAGAAGACCGTCTACCAAACTCTGAAAGCCAGAGAGGTGTGGCGGAAGAACCCTCTGCCGTAAGTGTGCGCCAAGATCAGCTGAATCGCAGCTTCTGAAATGAAATTCATGTAGGCGTGTCTATTTTCCAATGCGGCATTCATTTATTTGAAGTCTCTTTTGAGTGGAAGCCTCTATTTGAGGACAATTCCTTCAAGTAACCTTGACTATTTGTCATTTCCGCGGGTCCACAGTGAAGGCGCGGAGACCATGTACTACTTCACGGCTTTGGCGCTCACTCTCAACGAGCCCGAGGAGCCCGTGGCGCCCACGGACAGCCGTCGCCGACCAGACCAGCGGCTTATGGAGGACGGGCGCTGGGACGAGGCCAACAGCGAGAAGCAGCGGCTGGAGGAGAAGCAGCGCATCGCCCGGCGCGAGCGCGAGAGGGAGGCTCTCAGCCAGCGTACCTCCAGCCACCCAGATGAAGGTTTGACCCTTTTTCATCCAATAGGCTTGACCCGCTCCCCAATCGGGTTAGGCCGTTCCTTCCAGGATTGCTGCTAATGTCTGGCCAATTCCAGGCTTCTTCTTAAAAATGAGCTCCTTCTTTGATTGCTACTGAATTTGAAGCACATCTACCAGACTAGTCGATGCTTGTCACCCTGGTGCCTGCTGCCTCTTTCTTTGTTCTGTATTTGGGGCTGAATTGTGAAACAATTCATCGTAAATCCTGGAGGGACTGATAGGGCTGATGAGTAGAGTAAGGGTTTCGGAAAAAAAAAATCCATTTGTCTTTTCCAAAAGCTGTCGATGAGGATTCTCTTACTGATCCGTCACTGAAAAGCAAGTATTCCTTCCTCTCTTGCCACCTTCCTGCGCGCACCTCCGTCTTGTGGTGGATTTCCCCCTCTTTCGCTAACGCCGACCTTTCGCTCTCCCCAGGCGCACCTCACGACCTCTACAAAGCACTTTGGTTCGAGCGCTGCCAGGACCGAATCACAGGTGAGCAGGTTCACGTCTACAAGGGCGGCTACTGGGAAGCCAAGGAGCGCGGCTACTGGGAGGGCTGCCCTGACATATTTTGACCACCGGCGAATGAAACGGAAGAAGAAGAAGAAAAAAAAAGTCGGTTCTCTGTTCTAAGAGACCCCCAGAACACGGTGGTGGGCCCCTCAAGCTTGTTGTGAGTAGTCCTTCCTTCCTTCCTTCCTTCCTTCCTTCCTTCCTTCCTTCCTTCCTTCCTTCCTTCCTTCCTTCCTTCCTTCCTTCCTTCCTTCCTTCCTTCCTTCCTTCCTTCCTTCCTTCCTTCCTTCCTTCCTTCCTTCCTTCCTTCCTTCCTTCCTTCCTTCCTTCCTTCCTTCCTTCCTTCCTTCCTTCCTTCCTTCCTTCCTTCCTTCCTTCCTTCCTTCCTTCCTTCCTTCCTTCCTTCCTTCCTTCCTTCCTTCCTTCCACATCCATCTCTCCCAATGTTTGTGATTAATCGGTGGCCTTCATGAAGACAGTTTCTGGTTTGTCTGATTATTTGTGTCTTAATATAAAGTCGCCTACTGTGCGGACTATGTGTGTTTGGGTGGATGGGGGTGTGCGCTTGTGTGTGTGTGGCGGGGGAGGGGGACGGGAGGCTGTTATCGAGTTCAACTGTGATCGAGTAGCGTGCAACATCTCTCCTCCTCGCCTTAGACAACCTACGCTCACCTGTCAGAAACGTGTGAGTGAACTGGACGCTCAGGTTTTATTACGGTTGGAAGTAAAAGAAGGCTGAAGTAATTATTTTTGTTTTCTGTTTTAAAGAGAAATACTTGTTTTATGGTGTGAATATACACATTTAAAGTAAATGCAGTGCTAATTAAAAAAAAATATATATATATACATATATGCAAGCACATTTTGACACCAAAAAAGTGTTTCGTCTTTTTCTTTTCTTTTTTCTTCCCCCTGTTGTCTGTAAGTGTACTTAATCAAGACACACAATCTAAAAATATCTGATTTTATAAATGTATAATGTCTGGAAAACGGTGAGGCATTTTTCTGTGGTTTCATGTCACCAAAAAAGGGAGATTTCATGCTCGACTGATTGAAGAGCCGTCATAACATTGTTTTTGATTTTGTATCCAAGAAGAGGAAATCTTTAATAAACACTGTAATGTCAAGCAACTAGTTTTTGATGACATTTATTTTCATATGCATGATATTTGGAAAAATGTTTCACCATTCCATTTTCCCCCTTTCAACGCTTCCAGCAAAATGTCACAACTGTTTTCCACCTTGCCATTGAAAAGATGTCTTTAATGTCCAAGTACATCTTAAGTCTGTACTGTGTGTAAAAGTTGAGTCTATATAAAAAGGAAACAAATCACGCTGGCCCGTATTTATTACAAGGATGTTACTTACTCTGGTTTGAGATACTGCCCGGTTATATATTTTTTCTTTGTCATGCCTTCTGTAGTGCCATCTTGCTAAAATTCAACAACTATTAGCAGTCCCGTCATTTGTAAAATAGAAGCACCCGTGCACCTTTTGTGTCCAAGCTGCTATCGTGAGTCAAAAAGAACTTATCAAATCCTTAGCAACACAATTTGCAATCTCTCCACGAACGTTTGGGTTGCTCTTTTGCAGTTTGTTATTATAGCAGCTTTTTACAGTGTTTGCATTTCTCATTTGAAAGAAGTCACACTGCTCCAGCACTTTCCGTGCCGTGTGTGCAAACAGTATAAAAAATTCTTATCAAGCTGCCTAGTTGCATGTTATCAGTCTGGGATAAATGCAGGGTAGAATAAAAAAAAAAAAAAACACGTATCTATCTATCTACCGTAGCGCTTTTTATACTTTGTACTGCCATCCTACAACTCATCTGCAGTTGATTAAATAAATGCCCCCTCCCTCCTGTCACACCACTATTATTTACAATAAAGATGATGTCATACTCCACTGAGCTTGCAACCTCATCTCAAAGGTGACTCATTAGGTCTCCTCGCTTTCGCATCTGTCCTGGAACACCTTGCCTGCAATATGGGGAGAAGGTGCCAAAGGGCAAACGGAGAGAAAAGTAACGGCAGTGGGTCAAGCAGGTGAGAGGAGACTCCCACTGCACATCTTCATTTGGGATCTTAGGATGGCATTTGGTAAGATCCGCATGTTTCCCCCAACAGACCAAAGCTCATTTGCATTGTTGGACAATCAAATGGCGTTTGCCGAGGTGTCATCGTCTGTGGCGGTACTCATGGCAACGAGCTCTCTGAGGTCTACTTGGTCCGGGAGAATGGGCACGGAGGCGGGAGAAGACGTGCGCCACTCGACTGTGCCTCCAATACCTTGACACCGATACTTCACCCGCGCCGTCCTCAAGTAAGCTCGCTGCAGTCCTTCGCATGATATTCTCTTTGATTTCTTCCTATCTTCTGTCCTACAGTCATCATCCGTGTTGGACGTGGCCTCCTGCGAGATGACCTGAGCCCAGGAACTGAACGATCTCAACTGAAACCTCCACAACAGCTCGTCCAACATGGGCCCCTGTGTCATTGCTTTCTCCGCTTGCATCGAACCCGACACCGGCAGGTATGAACCGAAAACTCAATTCAATCTGGTTAATTTTCTGTCATAAGAAGAGGAGGAATAAGAACCCCCCCCCAAACATGTATGGATTTTTTTCTTTAATTTAAAAACAACATAATACGTTTACATATCACTCATTAAGAGCAGGTCACATACATATTAAACCAATAGATTGAAATCAACTGAGGTAAAATATCCCAAAAGCAGAACTTTACGACAGCCCGTAGCTTTTAAAAATGAGCGAGCAGTCGCTGTATCGCAATACGGTCGTTAGCGTACATACATTCATAATGCTTGATGGGCAAGGATATCCGTTTAAAAAATAAATGAATAATGAATTCCAGCAGTGTGTTTGAGTGTTGTCTCTACACTGAGGGGGCGTGCGAACATTTGGAAATAATAAACGACAATAGGACTTAAGTGTACTGAAAAACACAAGCACTTACAAGTTAAATTAGTGACGACTACAAAATATATTTTAAAAAAAACAAAAAACACACACATTCCAAATAAATAAATAAATAAATAAACTTAGTTCACAAGGTAATGCACAGTTTTGTTAACCAAGATGCTACGGTCACTCTGAAAAGAAGAAAATCAAAGCGAAAAAAGGTCATTTAAACAAGAGAATAAACCCAAATGCAGCATCAAGCACCCCCCCCCCCACTCGGGCCCTCAACATTGTGCTTTTTGACCCCCTCCTAAGACTCTGATGTTTTCTAACTCAAAATACATTTTTCATTCTGGCAAGATTCTTAATATTCAATTTGCTTTCTTTAAAAAATACAGCTTCATTTGTATAGGATTTAAACATATTTTTGTACTCTAACATGGATTTTATCAAAATATTACCAATTTAATAATCTACGGTAGTTCTATTGTCTTTTCTGAAATATGACATTTTTGCTCAAATGAAATATAACATCTTTTTTTTAAAAAAATCTCAAAACATGACTACTTTCTTGAAACATTACGACTTCCTGAAAAACAATCATATCTAAGATTACATCTTTTCTGGTAATATATATATTTTTTCCCCTCAGGAGTATTCCTGAAATTTAGAGCTTTCTGTTCTAGTAATTTCTCAAAAATATAAGAAATCGCAATCTTATTATTTAGTGCACCCCCCCACCACCAACACACACACACACACACACACACATACACACCATGTGGTTCTCATTCTCCAAAGCATATTCACCACATAGGTCAGATTTATCCATTTGATAGTGATGGCACACTTGTGATGTCATCAAAGTGCATCTTAACGGCCAGTATTGCAGCCGTTCCAACGAGTGGTGTTTCAAATGAACCACAAGTATTCCTTCCGTTTGGACCGCCGATCATACTGGTTAGGCCACGCGGTAGGCGGCCATTCGGTAGTAGTTACGACCGTGGCTGCGTGCCGCCCACACCAGCAAGGCAGCTGCCATCATGTGGAGAGGTGAGGACATGAGCGCCAAGTATAGGGACCAGCCCAGGGAGCCGTCCACCTTGTCGGGAAGCACCGAGACCCTGTGGAGCAGGTCCGTCCCCGCCAGATAGCAACACACAGTGGCCAACGAACACAAACCTGCAATGCCAGACATAGAGGGGAGGGGCATTAATTCATATTCTCCTAAAAACAACAAAAAATCCCGAGCTCAAACTTTAGAGATGTCTTCGCTTAGATTACGTTTTCTAAAAATAAAACAACTTTATGCTCTTTAACTTATCTTTGACATCAATAGGCATCAACGGCAGTGAATGAGTTAGATAATGACTGAGGAAAAAAGGACTATTATTTTAACTTTTAATTTTTATGAGTATTTTTATTATTTTAAAACTTTTTAGAAATACAACAAAATTATTTTGAATAGAATGATGTCATTCTTCAGATCAATATATTCCCCCTCATAAGTCTTGCATTATTCACTTGTTTTTTTTTCATGAAACAGTTCTGAGAAAATGTTAGGATTCAGACTCATTCCTCTTGAATCAAATAAAACAAACGAACCTGTTAACAGGTGCAGAACACCAATGGCGAGCGTGGGCGTGAGGCTTTGGCAGAGACAGGCGCAGAACCCGATCAGACCCGCCAAGACCTCCAGGCCTAAAGAGACGAGCGGCAGGAGGAACTGGAATCGCCACAAGTCTACAAAAACACCAGGCAGGTTGGGCTTTTTGGCAACTGATGTATTATGATGGATTTGTGACTCATTTGAAAAATCAAAGCTATTGCATTTCAACTGGTCACTTGTTGCTAGGTAGCATTGTAACTCCCCCAATAGCCAATACGGTGAAAGGTCATTTCCAAAAGCAATCTTTAACATACATGACGTTACACCTACATGTGCGCAGCTTGTCCTCTCCACTGTTGTGGTTTCCGGGTTCCTTGTATTTGGGCGTTAGCTGCTGTTGCACGGTGAACCTTCGGCACTTCAACGCCATCTTGGCGCCTGAGATCACCAAAATGAGAAAACATGCAAGAATCAAAAGTAATGTGAACAACATGGTCAGCAGAGGAATTTTAAAATGTCAGCTTTACAGATGCCATGTTGTCTTGTGTGTCATGTGTCTTTTTAGGTATGCCATTTATTTCTATAATTATTGATTTGGGCTGCATCAAGTGGAGTGCATCACTACAAATTACTTTATAGTTGACTTTTGACCGATTGTGTTACTACTATAATTCTTGTCTATCCTGTTCAATCATTTACTCAACAGAATTTTTGTTGTATTTAATTTTGTAGGGTCTTAGTAGCATATCACTCCGTATGTGTTGGCATTTAAATGAAACGTATACAGGGTAGATTTTAAAAGGTAAGTCCACTATTTATTTATCTTAATAATCCATTTCTTTGTTAATGAATTGGTGTTCCTATGATTAAAAAAAGGAAACAATCCCTGAAGATAACAGAATTTGAGGGTGAAACACGATTTACATTGTACTATTTGAGCTTATTACACATTAGTATATTTTTACGTATATTATCTTAAACATGTATTTAAAAAAATAAAAAATCTACAGTGACAATTTTTGACTATTTCAACAGTGCGGTTTTAGTAAATAAGATTTGGCAAATCACTCTAAATATTCAAATTAATTTAACTGCATTAGTATTGACTTGTCGAATCACTCCTTGTATATGTGTTTTTCAGAAACATTTGACCAAATATATAACAGAATTTGAGTATTACATTTCTTGTTGCGTTAGGGACGGATTTGTTCGTCAAACGGGCACTAGAGGGCGCTAAAGTAGTGTAAATAACCAGTAACTGATTTTCATTGTTACAGTGACATTCTATTTTCGATTTAATTTACGCGTTTTTTTTTTTTTTATGTATAATTTTCCGAGACGTCTATTTACAAAAGATCTGATGATTACAATATTGTATTTGAGTAGGTACTCAATATTTGAGGCAAACCACGCTTTCAAAACAGGGTCCAGGTTTGTTCATGCGCAAGAGGTCGCCAAAGTGAAGTGACGTCGAACGATACCTGTCATTCGGGACGTTTCCCGCACCCCCCGACCCCCTAAAAGAAACGCGTGCTGCGTGCACGTACCTGGCTCCTTGTACCAGTGTGGGGTGTCGGGCACGAGCACGCAGCGCCACCATAGGCCCACGCTGCCGTTGAGTCGGAACAAAGTGTCGCTGTACGTCTTCTCGTCGAACTCTCCATCCATGAACTCGTCGTAGAGGCCGCGCAGCTCGGACATATTGGCCTCGCCGCGCACTGGCGGGCTGCTGTACTGGTACCAGTGCTGCGTGCCCACGCCCACGCACAGATAAACAGTGGCCATGAGACTGAGGACGCAGGCGATCACCAGCGCCGTGGCGTAGCGGTTGTCCACCATTGTTGTTCGTCACGAGTAGAGGATGGGGGTGGGGGCGAGCATCATTCGTCTGTCTTCTGAGTCCGAGCGAGCGCTCCGGCCGGGATGAAGTGCCGCCGCCGTCGTGTGTCCCCGCCCCTATGGCCCACTTCCACAGATGGCGCTCGGCTTTACGTTCGATTCCATCGGACGGCCGCGCTAATCCGTCGCCTTTCCTCTTCCGGTCGGCTCCAGAATAACACCAGAGAAATCGATTGTGCGCTCATTATGATGGGTTGCAGTCTGTTGTTTGTTCCGATGATTATTTCCCTCACGCCAATGAGCGTATTGAAATAGTGTGATATGGTGGTTGGATTGTGACTGAATTTGTGACACAAGCACAATTCAAGTCAAATTTGAATTACAGCTTCTTTTGTTTTTTTATGTCATCAGTCATCACAAAACGTACAGTCATAACAATGCGCACTATTAGAATGGCTGGTTGCTATTTTTGCTTAAGGTTTTGGACACCCCAGAAAAAAAACAAAAACAAAAAGGCGTGATGCCGTTTTGTCAATAATAATAATAATAATAATAAATTATATTTATAACGCACTTTACATTTGGGGGAATCTCAAAGTGCTACATGGCAGATAAAAAAACAAGAAAACAAAACAAGGACAAGTTTAGAACAACTGGACGACAACCAAGATATGAGGAAAAATTACGGAAATGCTAAGGTAAAAAGGTGAGTTTTAAGTCCAGTTTTGAAAGAGTCAGTGGATTGGGGTGCTCTTAGGTGGTCGGGGAGGGAGTTCCACAGTGTAGGGGCTGTATAGCAGAAGGCTCGGTCGCCCATGGTGCGCAGCTTGGTTTTAGGAACGTGGAGAAGGTGTGAATTGGATGAGCGGAGGCTTCGGGTGGCAGGTTTTGGGGCAAGGAGTTCTTTGAGGTATGGGGGAGCATGTCCAAGGATACAATGGTGAGTGAGGAGGGCGATCTTATAATCAATTCGGAATTTGATGGGGAGCCAGTGCAGAGAACGGAGGATGGGTGTGATGTGATTGCTTTTCCGCACCCCCATCAGGATCCTAGCAGCGCTGTTTTGAATGTACTGAAGCCTCTGGAGGCTCTTGCTAGGGATCCCGATGAGGAGTGCGTTACAATAGTCTATCCTTGAGGAGACAAAGGCGTGGACAAGTTTCTCAGCATCCGTCAGGGTAAGTGTGGGGCGGAGTTTGGAGATATTTCTGAGGTGGAAGAAGGAGGTTTTGCAGATGTGTTTTATGTGTGACTCAAGGTTGAGTTGAGGGTCCAGTTTCACACCCAGGTTGGTGACAGTGGCTGAGAGGGGAATAGTGAGACCGGCGAATAAGATGCTTGTTATTGGGCAGGTATGGATCTGATGGGGAGTGCCAATTAACATGGCTTGGGTTTTGTCACTGTTAACTTGCAGGAAGCTGAGATTCATCCACGCCTTTATCTCCTCCAGACACAGGGAGAGGATGGATGAGGGAGATGGAGAAGGCTGGGTTATGGAGGGCGGGGGGTCAAGTTTGAGGTATAGCTGGGTGTCGTCCGCATAGCAATGAAATGAGATGCCGAACTTCCTGATTATATTGCCGAGGGGTAGTATGTAGAGAGTGAAGAGGGTAGGACCGAGTACAGATCCCTGGGGGACACCGGAGGTGACAGTGTGAGTGTCGGATTTTTTCCCCCCCAGGGAAACGTACTCGGTCCGGTTTGAGAGGTAGGACTGAAGCCAGGTTAGAGCAGTGCCAGAGAATCCAGTGGAGTGAAGCTGGTTAAGGAGGATATTGTGGTGGACAGTGTCAAATGCAGCGGACAGATCCAACAGGATGAGAAGTGACGGGGAGCCTGCATCGGCAGCCATGAGAAGGTCGTTGGTGACCCTAACAAGTGCTGTTTCAGTGCTGTGGCCAGAGCGGAACCCGGATTGAAATTTCTCAGCGATGTTATTGCGGGTAAGGTGAGTGTGAAGTTGGGCAGCTACCACTTTTTCCAGAACCTTGGAGAGGAACGGGAGTTTAGATATTGGTCTGTAGTTGGCAAGGTTGTCCGGGTCAAGCGAGGGTTTTTTGAGCAGGGGGTTAATAATGGCAGTCTTCAGTGCAGGGGGTACAGAGCCAGACTGGAGTGAGAGGTTGATGACATTGGTTATTAGGGGACTAATGGCTGAGGTTTGTTGTTTAATGAGGGCTGTGGGGAAAGGGTCCAGGGCACATGTGGAGGGTTTCATCTTTTTGATGATGTCCTCTACCTCCGACTGCAAGATAGGAGAGAAGCAGCGGAGAGGCTGGACTGTCCCGGGTGGAAGGAAGGGGGGAGGAGGTGAAGTGGTGGGGCCAGAAGAGGAGAGGAGCTGGGTGCGGATGTTGTTAACCTTAGCGGTAAAAAAGGTCATAAAGTTATTGCACACTACCTCTGAGGATTCTGTTGGAGTGGTGTGAGGTGGTTTGAGAAAGTGGTTGATGGTTGAAAAGAGTTGTTTTGAGTTTCCAGGGGTATTGTTTATGATATTGGAATAGAACTGGGCACGTGCAGTCCCAAGGGCTTTTGAGTAGGCCTTCTGGTGTTCTTTGTAGGCCTGTTTGTGCACGGTCAGTCCTGAGGCTTTAAGACGACGCTCCAGGATGCGCCCAGTTGACTTCAACAGACGCAGCTCACTGGTGTACCAGGGGGCTGAGTGTGAAAAAGTGACTGTTTTGGTTTTTTGGGGGGCATGGATACTTAGAAGTTTGGCCAAAGAGTTATTGTAATGGTCCACTGCCTTGCTGACTGATGTAAAGGTTGCAGAGGAGGAGGAGAGAAACTGGAGGTCCTGTGCTATAGTGTCTTGATTGATGTTTTTGAAATTTCTGAATGAGATTTGCCGCTTGGGTTTGGAGTGGGGGCGTGGGAAAGGAAGTTCCATTTGAATAAGTTTGTGGTCAGACACACCGACCTCGAGAACTTGCAGGTTGCTTATTGCCGATGAGGAGATGACAAGGTCAAGTGTATGCCCTTTGTCATGTGTGGGGACATTTACATATTGGGTGAGGTGTAAACAGTCCAATAGTTGCAACAGGTCAGAGGCAGGGGGGCTGGAGGGGGTGTCGACGTGGATGTTAACATCACCCAGTATGATTAGATTAGAGGAAGTGGAGGTACAGAGGGTAGTGAGTAGATCGTGTAGTTCTGGAATGAAAGAGGAGTTTGGTTTAGGAGGGCGGTAAATAAGTAAAACTGTGATGGGATATGGAGGTTTACATTTGAATGCAAGGGATTCGAATGAGGAGTGATCAGGTAGAGGGAGGGGGGACAGCTCTAGATCAAGACGGTGGAGTACAGCCAGGCCACCGCCACGGCCAATGCTGCGAGGTTTAGTTATGTATCTATAACCAGAGGGACAGGCTTCATTGAGGGATTGATAGACATCAGGTGGTTGCCAGGTCTCAGTCAGGCACATTATGTCTAGGCCTTTGTCCAGGATGAGGTCGTGAATAAATGATGATTTACGGGTGAGTGCTTGGATGTTGAGGAGATCCATTTTGATTGTGGCTGTGGGGCTGTGTTTAGGTAGGGGGCGAAGTAGAGAGAAATCCACTCCACGTTTTCTGTGCCGCATGCAGTGCAATCCACTCTGGGTTGGAGTAAGATCCACTCCGTGTTGGTGTCCGTTCCGTAGTGGAGAAAATAACACTCCGTGTTTTCCCGGCGACCCGGTGTCCGTCTTGTGTCGGAGTCCGCTCCGTGTAGGAGTAGAGTCCGCACCATGTTTTCCAGGCCACCTGGAGTACTGCAGCCCCGCATGGTTGCTAAGATAAGATCCTAGCAACCATGCGGGGCTGCAGTACTCCAGTACTGAAGTAAATCTACAGTTTGTAGTATTAACTTGTAAGTAAGTAGTTATTATAATCATTCAAAGCTTTTCTTCAAATTATTATTGGAGCCGAACATTATAACTGTTGCAAATAAGAAAAGATAATTTTGTTGGTATTTATGTTGGGATTTATGATGAATAAATTGCTGGTGAGTCTAGTATTTCGTAATTGTTTGTTTGCCTTGAGTAGTGAATTAAATATTTTCTCTGTCTGGCTTGACACTGCGTGATTTCCGTTGACGTCACATCGCTTTGTCTGTGGAGGAGTGCCTCGCATTGTATGTTCATCTAATGCTGGTGTTATTGAAGAAATGTGGTTTTTGTTTTGCTTTTGTTTAAGGCAACAAAAGAAAAAAACCGCAAAAGCGTCATCTAAAGTCTCTGACAAAGGGAGCCAGTCTTCTGTTATCATTCCGCCAAACCGGATTCACTGGTATTCGGAAGGCTAATTTAAAGTAATATTTGATAATTGAATGTTACTCACTTTAAATTAATAAATGTTCTCTGCTTTTGCTTTTGCTTTTGCTTTGGCTTCAAACAAAAAGTGCTCTGTCCTGAATTTGCACATCAAAATGTAAATACTGTAAATGTAAAAAAAAATAAAACTTCATTTATATATATATATGTGTGTATGTATGTGTGTGTGTGTGTGTATGTGTGTATGTATGTGTGTGTGTATGTATGTATGTATGTATATATATATAATTTGTATATCTTTAGTCTCATTTATATTTTGATCAAAACCCAAATAGACTGTAGAGCTGACTTTACATGAAAATGTTTGTCCCATGAGCAACTTATTAAAAATGTGCTAAATACTGAAGTAAATCTACAGTTTGTAGTATTAACTTGTAAGTAAGTAGTTATTATAATCATTCAAAGCTTTTCTTCAAATTATTATTGGAGCCGAACATTATAACTGTTGCAAATAAGAAAAGATAATTTTGTTGGTATTTATGTTGGGATTTATGATGAATAAATTGCTGGTGAGTCTAGTATTTCGTAATTGTTTGTTTGCCTTGAGTAGTGAATTAAATATTTTCTCTGTCTGGCTTGACACTGCGTGATTTCCGTTGACGTCACATCGCTTTGTCTGTGGAGGAGTGCCTCGCATTGTATGTTCATCTAATGCTGGTGTTATTGAAGAAATGTGGTTTTTGTTTTGCTTTTGTTTAAGGCAACAAAAGAAAAAAACCGCAAAAGCGTCATCTAAAGTCTCTGACAAAGGGAGCCAGTCTTCTGTTATCATTCCGCCAAACCGGATTCACTGGTATTCGGAACAACAGTGGATATATTGTATTTTGTTATTACCAGAACTGTCATTGGGCGTACTTTTCATATTCCAAAAATACTCTGTCACGCCCTTCAAAGAACGATTACCCAAACAAGGAAACTCGATTTTTTTTTTTTTTTATTGTGTCTCACTGCATACTAGACATTGCGTTGTAATGAATTGATAAATAATAACCACAGTTGTAATATATTAAACATAATGTAATAAAATGAAAATTTATAAACCACAATTCCTCTGAAAGTGCATATCTGGTTTGAAATCCTCTTAGAATTAAATAATTAAAGTTGAAGTTTGAAAGAGACGGAGAGCGCGTTTGCAGATAACTGCTAGTAGGGGGCGCTGTTTATCCGTTAGGGTGCGACCTCCGTCAATTATATTGAAGAAGAAATAGTCAAAATAAGCCTAAAATGGCCGCTTTAAACCAAAATGGCACACTTGCCATTAAGTGACATCGGCGTTAGGGGCTGACCCCCAAACCCTTCACCCCAGAAAAAAAAATACATTATTCAGTCAGGATGACATTTTTGCATACAGAAATAAATGAAATCAAATGAATAGCTCTCCTGATGTGACTCAATAATTGAGGACACTTATTGCTGAGTGAAAAGGACGCACGAAAGAAGCGCCAGGCAGGATGCACTGACCGGGCTGATCATGTGACTTGCTCCGCTTGTAACTGAAAGAAGAACATCACATTTTAGTTCTAAATTGAATTCTGTTTGAATTAGGTAAAAAGAAAATAAACATACCGACTCCCTCAACGGTGATGGAACCTTGCTCGATGTCAAAGCCGCTGACGACCGATGCAGCGTCAATGAGGACTGCGGCAATTGCCGTGTGGTTTGGCACCGGGTTGGTGAACCGGAGGTTCATGTCGTTGATGACTGAGCCAGGTCTGCCCGTGAAAAGGAAGACATACATCCAATTTTATATAAAGAAGAAAAAAATGCCTGTTTTTCTTCATAAGTTAACGCGAAAGCTGAACAGTTGACTGAATTGAATTTTCGTGAAATTATCAACAGCACCGTCAGTGGAAAGATGAGTGAGATGAAAATGAGACAAATGTGGAATTGTGTGTAAAGTAACTGAGGAATGTACAAATGTCATGAATGACGTGAATAGTTTGACTTAAAGTTTTAGAAGGACAAATTAGTGTCAATAAATAACTAAATAAAGATAACTTGTATTTAAAAAAAAAAAAAATTAAAAAGCACGTTACCTGAATCCAAAGATGTTCAGGATCCTGAAAGTGTTAGGAAATTCCCTTTGGAATAAAGGTTGAAGCTGCAAAAAAATAAATAAGTTGTTTTTTCACGTTTATAATTGCAATCCAGCAGTACCATTGTTTCTTCCATTTTGTTTAATTGTTTCTTACCTGACTTTTTATCATGGTCGATCGAAACACAAACTGGAAAGACGAATGATCCAGCAGGTCGTTCGTAAATGTGCTTTGGAGAGATCGGAAAGAAACACGTCTGGTTTGGAGAGTAACGGCCGTTTCCGTCGTTGTAGTTGCCGCTTGTGTTGGTCTTGGAACGGTGGTTGCGACAATTCCCGTTGCTGCGTTTGTCGCGGCGTTTCTTGTCGTGGCATTTGTCACAGAATTTGTCACGGCTTTGTCTGTCGTAGCATTTGCCACTGCAGTTCCTGTTGTTGCGTTTCTTGTGATGGATTTTGTCTGGGTGAGAGTTGTTGCATTTGTCACTGCATTTACTGTTGCTGCTGTTGACAGATCTGCTGGTGTTCCTGTCACTGGTGCAGTTGGTGTTGTTGTTACTTTCGGTGAGCCTGTTGAGTTGCCCAGTGTTGCTGTAGTTTGGACTGATTGTGTAGTTGATTCAGAAGGTGGTTTTGCCGCAGTGATGGTCTTTGTTGTTGTCAAGCCAGGTGTTGTCGTTGTAGTAGATGTTGTGACAGATGCAAACCCTGCTGTCGAAGTTTCTGCTATTGTTGTTGAAATCAGTTTCCCGGTTGTGCTTGTTTCAGTAGATGTCACTGCAGCCATTGCCGTTGTTGCAGTTAATGGTTGTGCTGTTGATGTTGCAGCCTCCGTTGGAAGAGTCAGTGTTGCTGTGTTACTTGTTGATCCAGATTCTGCTGTTTTTTCTGTCGTTGATGTTTGCAGAATTGACTGGTCAATTGTAGTTTGAGAAAACCTCGCAGTTGTCTCATCCGATGATGCGGGCACTGTTGTTGTTGCCAGTGATGCTTGCGCAGTTGTTTCAACGGGTGTTGCTGATTCTGATGTAATGGCTCCAACAGCAGTTGTTGTTTGAGCAGGCGGCGCTGTCTCGGATGTTGCTGATACTGCTGTAATTGTGGAGCGTGATACTGCTCCAGTTGCTTCGGCGGTTGACGTCAATTCTGTTGTGGTCACAGTTGTTTCATCAGATGCTGATGCTGCATTCGACGCCTTAGTCGTTGTATCTACAGTTGTCCCAGCTGTTGATTCAGATTCTGGAGTTGTGGTTACTGAAGTTGTTGCTGCAGTTGCGGCCCCTGTTGCTGCAGGCGTGGCTGTTCCACTCATTGCAGATGTCAATGGTGTTGTTGCCAGCATTGTCTGAACTGTTGTTTCAGATTCTGTGGTTGTCGCTCGAACTGTTGTTTCAGTAGAGGTTGTCACTGCAGATGTTACCTGAGCAGTGGTTTCCATTGTGCTTGTTGCTGTAGAGGTTGCAACTACTGCTGATGATGTCGGAGTTGATGTTTCAACAGTTGGAGTTGATGTTGGGGTTTCACGAGATGCTGTGGATGTGAACCCTGCGACAGATATTGGAGCTGATGTTTCAACAGTTGTCCCAACGGTTGTTTCAGATTTTGCCGTTGTTGGTAGAGCTGTTGTTTCAGCATTTGTGGCCCCTGTTGCTGCCCCAGCTGATGTTAATGTTTCACTTGTTGCTGCAGATGACGTCAAAGCTATTGTTGTTGTGGGAGCTGATGTTTCTACAGTTGTCTCAGTGGTTGTTTCAGATTCCGCAGTTGTGGCTACAGTTGTTGTTTCACCAGGGGTTGTCACTGCAGTTTTTGCTGTAACAATTGTTGCTGCAGATGTTGCTATCACTGCCAATGTTGTGGGAGCTGTTTCCATAGTTGTCTGAACTGTTGTCCCAGTTTCTGCGATTGTGGTTAGAGCTGTTGTTTCAGCGATTGTTGCCTCAGTTGCTGCTGTAGTTGATGTTGCGGTTTCACGAGATGCTGTGGATGTGAACCCTGCGACAGATATTGGAGCTGATGTTTCAACAGTTGTCCCAACGGTTGTTTCAGATTTTGCCGTTGTTGGTAGAGCTGTTGTTTCAGCATTTGTGGCCCCTGTTGCTGCCCCAGCTGATGTTAATGTTTCGCTTGCTGCTGCAGATGACGTCAAAGCTACTGTTGTTGTGGGAGCTGATGTTTCTACAGTTGTCTCAGTGGTTGTTTCAGATTCCGCAGTTGTGGCTACAGTTGTTGTTTCACCAGGGGTTGTCACTGCAGTTTTTGCTGTAACAATTGTTGCTGCAGATGTTGCTACGACTGCCGATGTTGTGGGAGCTGTTTCCATAGTTGTCTGAACTGTTGTCCCAGTTTCTGCGATTGTGGTTAGAGCTGTTGTTTCAGCGATTGTTGCCTCAGTTGCTGCTGTAGTTGATGTTGCGGTTTCACGAGATGCTGTGGATGTGAACCCTGCGACAGATATTGGAGCTGATGTTTCAACAGTTGTCCCAACGGTTGTTTCAGATTTTGCCGTTGTTGGTAGAGCTGTTGTTTCAGCATTTGTGGCCCCTGTTGCTGCCCCAGCTGATGTTAATGTTTCGCTTGCTGCTGCAGATGACGTCAAAGCTACTGTTGTTGTGGGAGCTGATGTTTCTACAGTTGTCTCAGTGGTTGTTTCAGATTCCGCAGTTGTGGCTACAGTTGTTGTTTCACCAGGGGTTGTCACTGCAGTTTTTGCTGTAACAATTGTTGCTGCAGATGTTGCTACGACTGCCGATGTTGTGGGAGCTGTTTCCATAGTTGTCTGAACTGTTGTCCCAGTTTCTGCGATTGTGGTTAGAGCTGTTGTTTCAGCGATTGTTGCCTCAGTTGCTGCTGTAGTTGATGTTGCGGTTTCACGAGATGCTGTGGATGTGAACCCTGCGACAGATATTGGAGCTGATGTTTCAACAGTTGTCCCAACGGTTGTTTCAGATTTTGCCGTTGTTGGTAGAGCTGTTGTTTCAGCATTTGTGGCCCCTGTTGCTGCCCCAGCTGATGTTAATGTTTCACTTGTTGCTGCAGATGACGTAAAAGCTACTGTTGTTGTGGGAGCTGATGTTTCTACAGTTGTCTCAGTGGTTGTTTCAGATTCAGCAGTTGTGGCTACAGTTGTTGTTTCACCAGGGGTTGTCGCTGCAGTTTTTGGTGTAACAACTGTTGCTGCAGATGTAGCTACTACTGCCGATGTTGTGGGAGCTGTTTCCGTAGTTGTCTGAACTGTTGTCCCAGTTTCTGCGATTGTGGTTAGAACTGTTGTGTC
This sequence comes from Syngnathus typhle, assembly GCF_033458585.1. Classification (NCBI taxonomy): domain Eukaryota; kingdom Metazoa; phylum Chordata; class Actinopteri; order Syngnathiformes; family Syngnathidae; genus Syngnathus; species Syngnathus typhle. The sequence goes on along the minus strand of NC_083738.1, from coordinate 24,108,352 downwards.
AACGATTGTTGCCTCAGTTGCTGCTGTAGTTGATGTTGCGGTTTCACGAGATGCTGTGGATGTCAACCCTGCGACAGATATTGGAGCTGATGTTTCAACAGTTGTCTCAATGGTTGTTTCAGGTTTTGCCGTTGTTGCTAGAGCTGTTGTTTCAGCATTTGTGGCCCCTGTTGCTGCCCCATCTGATGTTAATGTTTCGCTTGTTGCTGCAGATGACATCAAAGCTACGGTTGTTGTGGGAGCTGATGTTTCTACAGTTGTCTCCGTGGTTGTCTCAGATTCAGCAGTTGTTGTTTCTGCAGTTGTTGTGGAGGTGGTTGTTTGTTCTGCAGCTGTTGTGATTGCTGTTGTGGGAGAGTCTGTTGTTTTAGCAACTGTTGTTTCTTCCATTGTTGTGGCAGCAGTTATTATTTCTGCAGGTGATGTGATTGCTGTTGTAATTGTTGTTGTTTCTGCCGTTGTTGTGGCAGTGATTGTTAGTCCTGGAGCTGTTGCAATTGCCATAGTGGTAAAGTCAGTTGTTGTGGCATCTGTTGTTGTTTCTTCAATTGTTGTGACGACAGTTATTATTTCTGTAGGTGTTGTGATATCTGCTCTGGTAGAGTCTGTTGTGGCAACTGTTGTTTTGACAGGTGTCGTCACTGCTGTTGTCATTCCGACTGTTGTTTCTTCTGCTATTGTGGCAGTGGTAGTTGTTTCCGCAGCTGTCGTCATTGGCGTGGGAGAGTCTGTTGTTGTGGCAACTGTTGTGTCTGCCATTGTTGTGGCAGTGGTTATTATTTCCACAGGTGTTGTGACTGCTGTTGTCATTGCGACTGTTGTTGTTTCTGCCACTATTGGGGCGGTGGTTGTTGTTTCAGCGGGTGTCGTGACTGCTGTTGTAGTAAAGTCTGCTGTTTTAGCAACTGTTGTTCCTTCAGTTGTTGTGGCAGTGGTCATTTGTTCTGCAGCTGTCGTGAATGCTGTTGTGGTAAAGTCTGTTGTTGTGGCAACTGTGGTTTCTTCTATTGTGGCAGTAGTTAATATATCTGCAGGTGATGTGACTTCTGTTGTGGCAGAGTCTGTTGTGGCAACTGTTGTTGTTTCGGCAAGAGTTGTCTCTGCTGTTGCGACTGTTATTTCTGTCATTGTTGTGGCAGGGGTTGTTAATTCCGTAGGTGTTGTGACTGCCATTGTGGGTGAGTCTGTTGTTGTGGCAATTGTTGTGTCTCCCATTGTTGTGGCAGTGGTGATTATTTCCACAGCTGTTGTGACTGCTGTTGTTATTGAGACTGTTGTTGTTTCTGCCACTATTGGGGTGGTGGTTGTTGCTTCAGCGGGTGTCGTGACTGCTGTTGTAGTAAACGCTGCTGTTGTAGCAACTGTGGTTTCTTCAGTTGTTGTGGCGGTGGTCATTTGTTCTGCAGCTGTTGTAAAGTCTGTTGTTGTGGCAACTGTTGTTTCTTCCATTGTGGCAGTAGTTATTATATCTGCGGATGTCGTGACTTTTGTTGTAGTAGAGTCTGTTGTGGCAACTGTTTCTGTCATTGTTGTGGGAGGGGTTGTTGATTCCGTTGGTGTTGTGACTGCCATTGTGGGAGAGTCTGTTGTTGTGGCAAAGGTGGTTTCAGTAGGTGTCGTCATTGCTGTTGATGTTGCTGCCGTTGTCAGGGGAGGTGTCATTACTTCTGTTGTTGCAACTGTTGTTTTTCCTGTCCTTGTTGTGGAAGCAGTTGTTGTGACTGCTGCTGTTGTTGCAACTGTTGTTGTTTCTGCAGTTGTTGTGGGTGTGGTTGTTTGTTCTTCAGCTGTCGTGATTGCCGTTGTGGGAGAGTCTGTTGGTGTGGCAGAGGTTACTATTTCTGCAGCTGTTGTGACTGCTGTTGTTGCAACTGTTGTTGTTTCTGCAGTTGTGGCGGTGGTTGTCTGTTCTGCAGCTGTTGTGATTGCTGTTGTGGGAGACTCTGTTGTTGTGGCTACTGTTGTTTCTTCCATTGTTGTGGCAGCCGTTATTATTTCTGCAGGTGTCGTGACTTCTGTTGTGGTAGAGTCTGTTGTGGCACCTGTTGTTGTTTTGGCAGGTGTCGTCACTGCTGTTGTCATTGCGTCTGTTGTTGTTTCTGTCACTACTGTGGCAGTGGTTGTTGTTTCCGTCATTGCCGTGGGAGAGTCTGTTGTTGTGGCAATTGTTGTGTCTGCCATTGTTGTGGCAGTGGTTATTATTTCCACAGGTGTCGTGACTGCTGTTGTCATTGCGACTGTTGTTGTTTCTGCCACTATTGGGGCGGTGGTTGTTTCAGCGGGTGTCGTGACTGCTGTTGTTGTAAAGTCTGCTGTTGTAGCAACTGTTGTTCCTTCAGTTGTTGTGGGGGTGGTCATTTGTTCTGCAACTGTTGTGAATGCTGTTGTGGTAACGTCTGCTCTTGTGGCAAGCGTTGTTTCTTCCATTGCAGCAGTAGTTATTATATCTGCGGGTGTCGTGACTTCTGTTGTGGTAGAGTCTATTGTGGCAACCGTTGTTGTTTCGGCAGGAGTTGTGACTGCTGTTGCGACTGTTGTTCTTTCTGTCATTGTTGTGGCAAGGGTTGTTGATTCCGTAGGTGTTGTGAATGCCATTGTGGGAAAGTCTGTTGTTGTGGCAAAGGTTGTTTCAGCAGGTGTCATCATTGCAGTTGTTTTGACAACTGTTGATGTTGCTGCCGTTGTTTGGGCAGGTGTCACTACTTCTGTTGTTGTTGCAACTGTTGTGGAAGCAGTTGTTGAGACTGCTGTTGTTGCAACTGTTGTTGTTTCTGCAGTTGTTGTGGCGGTGGTTGTTTGTTCTGCAGCTGTCATGATTGCCGTTGTGGCAGCAGTTACTATTTCTGCAGGTGTTGTGACTGCTATTGTCACAACGATTGTTGTCTCTGCAGTTGTGTCTGTGGCTGTTGTTTCCGCAGCTGTCGTGATTGTTGTCGTGAAAGAGTCTGTTGTTGTGGCAACTGTTGTTTCTTCCATTGTTCTGGCAGCGGTTATTATTTCTGCAGGTGTCGTGACTTCTGTTGTGGTAGAGTCTGTTGCAACTGTTTCGGCAGGAGTCGTCACTGTTGTTGTCATTGCGACTGTTGCTGTTTCTGCCGCTATTGTGGCAGTGGTAGTTGTTTCCGCAACTGTCGTCATTCTCGTGGGAGAGTCTGTTGTTGTGGCAACTGTTGTTTCTTCCGTTGTTCTGGCAGCGGTTATTATTTCTGCAGGTGTCATGACTTCTGTTGTGGTAAAGTCTGTTGTTGCAGCTGTTGTTTTGGCAGGTGTCGTCACTGCTGTTGTCGTTGTTACTGTTGTTGTTTCTGCCACTTTTGTGTCAGTGGTTGTTGTTTCTGCAGCTGTCGTCATTGCCGTGGGAGAGTCTGTTGTTGTGGCAATTGATGTTATTGTTTCACTATTTGCTGCAGATGTGGTGAAACCTGCTGCAGATGTGGGAGCTGACGTTTCTACAGTTGTCTTGGTGATTGTTTCAGATTCAGCAGTTGTGGCTGCAGTTGTTGCTTCACCAGAGGTTGTCACTGAAGTTTTTTCCGTTGCACTTGTTTTTGCAGGGGTTGTTAGCGCTGCTGTTGTGTCTTTTGGGGTTGTTACTGTAGTTATTGCATCTGTGGGTGTTGAATCAACAGTGATGGAACTTTGTTCAATGTCGAAGCCAGTGACCAATAATGCCGCCTCAGATAAGATGCCCTCAATTTGGGTGTTACTTGGCGCAGATGTGGCTGTGAACTCAACATCCATGACATTGACGACTGAGCCCCTCCTGCAGAAGAAACCACACAAACATTTGTAAATTGTAGATACGGGGTTCACTTGTTAGAAATATTAAAAGCAGCTGCAAAGTACCTGAACGTGATGATTATCAGGATCAAGAAGGAAGGGAATGCCTCAGAAAATATCGGCGTAAGCTGGGGGTTGGGAGGGAGGGCAAGGCGAGATTGAGTGGAATTAGTCACTGTAAATGCATTGCATTGTGTTACATAATTATTTGGACATTACTTACTTCTGCCCTGATCATGGCTGCTCTGTTTTGGTGAGCAGCAGAAGCTGAATCTTGCAAATCACTCGTAAATGTGCTTTGAAGAGATCTGAAAGTAACTCGTTTGGTTGTTGTGGCAACTCTGTCTGTTGTGGCAACTGCTGTTGATTCCGCACGTGTCATCACTGTAGTTGTTGCTGCATTTGTTGTATATTCTGCTGTTGTTGGAACTGTTGTTGTTTCTGCTATTGTTATGGAAGCGGTTGTTGTTTCTGCAGGTGCCAGGAGTGTCGTCATGGCTGAGTCTGTTGTTGTGGCAAGTATTGTTGTTTCGGCAGCTACTGTTCTTGTCATTGCAGCTGTGGTTGTTTCTGTTGTGGCGGTGATTGTTGTTTCTGCAGATGTTGTTATTGCTGGTTTTGTTGTAACTATTGTTGTTTCTGCCATTTTTGTGGCAGCAGCTGTTATTTCTGTAAGTGTTGTCACTGGTGTTGTTGCAACTGTTGTTTCTGCAGTTGTGGTGGCGGTTATTTGTTCTGCAGCTGTCGTGAATGCTGTTGTGGGAGAATCTGTTGTGGCAACTGTTGTTACGGCAGGAGTCGTCACTGCTGTTATCATTGCGACTGTTGTTTTTGTCATTGTTATGTAAGGGGTTGTTGATTCCGTAGGTGTTGTGACTGGTGTGAAAGAGTCTGTTGGTGCCGTTGTTTGGGCATGTGTCATTACTGCTGTTGTTGTTGCAGCTGTTGTTTTTCCTGCCCTTGTTGTGGAAGCAGTTGTTGCCTCTGCAGGTGTTGTGACTGCTGTTGTTGTTGGATCTGTTGTTCCTGCAGTTGTTGTGGCTGTGGTTGTTTGTTCAGCAGTTGTCGTAATTGCTGTTGGGGGAGAGTCTGTTGTTGTGGCAACTGTTTTTTCTTCCATTGTTGTGGCAGCGGTTATTATTTCTGCAGGTGTCGTGAATGCTGTTGTGGTAGAGTCTGTTGTGGCAACTGTTGTTGTTTCGGCAGGAGTCGTCATTGCTGTTGTCATTGCGACTGTTGTTTCTGCCACTTTTGTGGCAGTGGTTGTTGTTTCCGCAGCTGACGTCATTGGTGTGGGAGAGTCTGTTGTTGTTGCAATTGTTGTGTCTGCCATTGTTGTGGCAGTGTTTATTATTTCCACAGGTGTCGTGACTGCTGTTATCACTGCGACTGTTGTTGTTTCTGCCACTATTGGGGCGGTGGCTGTGTTTTTTTCAGGGGGAGTCATGATTGCTGTTGTAGTAAAGTCTGCTTTTGTAGCAACTGTTTCTTCAGTTGTTGTGGCTGTCATTTGTTCTGCAGCTGTCGTGAATGTTGTGGTAAAGTCTGTTGTTCTGGCAACTGTTGTTTCTTCCATTGTTGTGGCAGTAGTTATTATATCTGCAGGTGACGTGACTTTTGTTGTGGTAGAGTCTGTTGTGGCACCTGTTGTTGTTTCGGCAGGTGTCGTCACTGCTGTTGTCATTGCGTCTGTTGTTGTTTCTGTCACTACTGTGGCAGTGGTTGTTTTTTCCGCAGCTGTCGTCATTGCCGTGGGTGAGTCTGTTGTTGTGGCAATTGTTGTGTCTGCCATCGTTGTGGCAGTGGTCATTATTTCCACAGGTGTTGTGGCTGCTGTTGTCATTGTGACTGTTGTTGTTTCACCCACTACTGGGGCTGTGGTTGTTTCAGCGGGTGTCGCGACTGCTGTTGTAGTAAAGTCTGCTGTTGTAGCAACTGTTGTTCCTTCAGTTGTTGTGGCAGTGGTCATTTGTTCTGCAGCTGTCGTGAATGCTGTTGTGGTAAAGTCTGTTGTTGTGGCAACTGTTGTTTCTTCCATTGCGACAGTAGTTATTATATCTGCGGGTGTCGTGACTTCTGTTGTGGTAGAGTCTGTTGTGGCAACTGTTGTTCTTTCGGCAGGAGTTGTCACTGCTGTTGCGACTGTTGTTGTTCCTCTCATTGTTGTGGCAGGGGTTGTTAATTCCATAGGTGTTGTGACTGCCATTGTGGGAGAGTCTGTTGTTGTGGCAATTGATGCGTCTGCCATTGTTGTGGCGGTGGTTATTGTTGCAACTGTTGTTGTTTCTGCAGTTGTTGTGGCGGTGGTTGTTTGTTCTGCAGCTGTCGTGATTGCCATTGTGGGAGAGTCTGTTGTTGCGGCAGCGGTTACTTTTTCTGCAGGGGTTGTGACTGCTGTTGTTGCAACTGTTGTTTCTGTAGTGGCGATGGTTGTCTGTTCTGCAGCTGTCGTGATTGCCGTTGTGGGAGAGTCTGTTGTTGTGGCAACTGTTGTTTCTTTCATTGTTGTGGCATCGGTTATTATTTCTGCAGGTGTCGTGGCGTCTGTTGTGGTAGAGTCTGTTGCAACTGTTTCGGCAGGAGTCGTCACTGCTGTTTCCATTCCGGCTGTTGTTGTGTCTGCCATTGCTGTGGCAGTGGTGATTATTTCCACAGGTGTCGTGACTGCTGTTGTCATTGTGACTGTTGTTGTTTCTGCAGTTGTTGTGGCGGTGGTTTTTTGTTCTGCAGCTGTCATGATTGCCGTTGTGGCAGCAGTTACTATGTCTGCAGGTGTTGTGACTGCTGTTGTCACAACGGTTGTTGTCTCTGCAGTTGTGTCTGTGGCTGTTGTTTCCGCAGCTGTCGTCATAGCCGTGGGAGAGTCTGTTGTTGTGGCAACTGTTGTTTCTTCCATTGTTCTGGCAGCTGTTATTATTTCTGCAGGTGTCGTGACTTCTGTTGTGGTAGAGTCTGTTGCAACTGTTTCGGCAGGAGTCGTCACTGTTGTTGTCATTGCGACTGTTGCTGTTTCTGCCACTATTGTGGCAGTGGTAGTTGTTTCCGCAGCTGTCGTCATTGCCGTGGGAGAGTCTGTTGTTGTGGCAGCAGTTATAATTTCTGCAGGTGTCGTGACTTCTGTTGTGGTAGAGTCTGTTGTGGCAACTGTTGTTGTTTCGGCAGGAGTCGTCACTGCTGTTGTCATTGCGACTGTTGTTGTTTTTGCCAGTATTGTGTTAGTGGTAGTTGTTTCCGCAGCTGTCGTCATTGCCGTAGGAGTGTCTGTTGCAATTGTTGTGTCTGTCATTTTTGTGGCAGTAGTTATTTCCACAGGTGTTGTGACTGCTGTTGTCATTGCGACTGTAGTTGTTTCTACCACTATTGGGGCAGTAGTTGTTGTTTCAGCGGGTGTCGTGACGACCGTTGTAGTAAAGTCTGCTGTTGTAGCAACTGTGGTTTCTTCAATTGTTGTGGCGGTGGTCATTTGTTCTGCAGCTGTTGTGGTAAAGTCTGTTTTTGTGGCAACTGTTGTTTCTTCCATTGCGGCAGTAGTTATTATATCTGCGGATGTCGTGACTTCTGTTGTAGTAGAGTCTGTTGTGGCAACTGATGTTGTTTCGGCAGGAGTTGTCACTACTGTTGCGACTGTTGTTTCTATCATTGTTGTGGCAGGGGTTGTTGATTCCGTAGGTGTTGTGACTGCCATTGTGGGTGAGTCTGTTGTTGTGGCAATTGTTGTGTCTGCCATTGTTGTGGCAGTGGTGATTATTTCCACAGGTGTTGTGACTGCTGTTGTCATTGAGACTGTTGTTGTTTCTGCCACTATTGGGGTGGTGGTTGTTGCTTCAGCGGGTGTCGTGACTGCTGTTGTAGTAAAGTCTGCTGTTGTAGCAACTGTGGTTTCTTCAGTTGTTGTGGCAGTGGTCATTTGCTCTGCAGCTGTTGTAAAGTCTGTTGTTGTGGCAACTGTCGTTTCTTCCATTGTGGCAGTAGTTATTATATCTGCGGCTGTCGTGACTTCTGTTGTAGTAGAGTCTGTTTTGGCAACTGTTGTTGTTTCGGCAGGAGTTGTCACTACTGTTGCGACTGTTGTTTCTATCATTGTTGTGGCAGGGGTTGTTGATTCCATTAGTGTTGTGACTGCCATTGTGGGAGAGTCTGGTGTTGTAGCAAAGGTGGTTTCAGTAGGTGTCGTCATTGCTGTTGTTTTGACAACTGTTGATGTTGCTGCCGTTGTCGGGGCAGGTGTCATTACTTCTGTTGTTGTTGCAACTGTTGTTTTTCCTGTCCTTGTTGTGGAAGCAGCTGTTGTGACTGCTGCTGTTGTTGCAACTGTTGTTGTTTCTCCAGTTGTTGTGGGTGTGGTTGTTTGTTCTTCAGCTGTTGTGATTGTCGTTGTGGGAGAGTCTGTTGGTGTGGGAGCGGTTACTATTTCTGCAGCTGTTGTGACTGCTGTTGTAATTGTTGTTGTTTCTGCCGTTGTTGTGCCGGTGATTGTTAGTTTTGGAGCTGTTGCAATTGCTATAGTGGTAAAGTCAGTTGTTGTGGCATCTGTTGTTGTTTCTTCAATTGTTGTGACAACAGTTATTATTTCTGTAGGTGTTGTGATATCTGCTGTGGTAGAGTCTGTTGTGGCAACTGTTGTTTCGACAGGTGTCGTCACTGCTGTTGTCATTCCGACTGTTGTTTTTTCTTCTGCTATTGTGGCAGTGGTAGTTGTTTCCGCAGCTGTCGTCATTGGCGTGGGAGAGTCTGTTGTTGTGGCAACTGTTGTGTCTGCCATTGTTGTGGCAGTGGTTATTATTTCCACAGGTGTTGTGATTGCTGTTGTCATTGCGACTGTTGTTGTTTCTGCTACTATTGGGGCGGTGGTTGTTGTTTCAGCGGGTGTCGTGACTGCTGTTGTAGTAAAGTCTGCTGTTTTAGCAACTGTTGTTCCTTCAGTTGTTGTGGCAGTGGTCATTTCTTCTGCAGCTGTCGTGAATGCTGTTGTGGTAAAGTCTGTTGTTGTGGCAACTGTGGTTTCTTCTATTGTGGCAGTAGTGAATATATCTGCAGGTGATGTGACTTCTGTTGTGGCAGAGTCTGTTGTGGCAACCGTTGTTGTTTCGGCAAGAGTTGTCTCTGCTGTTGCGACTGTTGTCTCTGTCATTGTTGTGGCAGGGGTTGTTAATTCCGTAGGTGTTGTGACTGCCATTGTGTATAAGTCTGTTGTTGTGGCAATTGTTGTGTCTGCCATTGTTGTGGCAGTGGTGATTATTTCCACAGGTGTTGTGACTGCTGTTGTCATTGAGACTGTTGTTGTTTCTGCCACTATTGGGGTGGTGGTTGTTGCTTCAGCGGGTGTCGTGACTGCTGTTGTAGTAAAGTCTGCTGTTGTAGCAACTGTGGTTTCTTCAGTTGTTGTGGCAGTGGTCATTTGCTCTGCAGCTGTTGTAAAGTCTGTTGTTGTGGCAACTGTCGTTTCTTCCATTGTGGCAGTAGTTATTATATCTGCGGATGCCGTGACTTCTGTTGTAGTAGAGTCTGTTGTGGCAACTGATGTTGTTTCAGCAGGAGTTGTCACTGCTGTTGCAACTGTTGTTGTTTCTGTCATTGTTGTGGCAGGGGTTGTTGATTCCGTTGGTGTTGTGACTGCCATTGTGGAAGAGTCTGTTGTTGTGGCAAAGGTGGTTTCAGTAGGTGTCGTCATTGCTGTTGATGTTGCTGCCATTGTCGGTGGAGGTGTCATTACTTCTGTTGTTGCAACTGTTGTTTTTCCTGTCCTTGTTGTGGAAGCAGTTGTTGTGACTGCTGCTGTTGTTGCAACTGTTGTTGTTGTTTCTGCAGTTGTTGTGGGTGTGCTTGTTTGTTCTTCAGCTGTCGTGATTGCGGTTGTGGGAGAGTCTGTTGGTGTGGCAGACGTTACTATTTCTGCAGCTGTTGTGACTGCTGTTGTTGCAACTGTTGTTGTTTCTGCAGTTGTGGCGGTGGTTGTCTGTTCTGCAGCTGTCGTGATTGGTGTTGTGGGAGACTCTGTTGTTGCGGCTACTGTTGTTTCTTCCATTGTTGTGGCAGCCGTTATTATGTCTGCAGGTGTCGTGACTTCTGTTGTGGTAGAGTCTGTTGTGGCACCTGTTGTTGTTTCGGCAGGTGTCGTCACTGCTGTTGTCATTGCGTCTGTTGTTGTTTCTGTCACTACTGTGGCAGTGGTAGTTGTTTCCGCAGCTGTCGTCATTGGCGTGGGAGAGTCTGTTGTTGTGGCAACTGTTGTGTCTGCCATTGTTGTGGCAGTGGTTATTATTTCCTCAGGTGTTGTGACTGCTGTTGTCATTGCGACTGTTGTTGTTTCTGCCACTATTGGGGCGGTGGTTGTCGCTTCAGCGGGTGTCGTGATGACTGTTGTAGTAAAGTCTGCTTTTGTAGCAACTGTTGTTTCTTCAGTTGTTGTGGCGGTGGTCATTTGTTCTGCAGCTGTTGTGAATGCTGTTGTGGTAAAGTCTGTTTTTGTGGCAACTGTTGTTTCTTCTAATGTTGTTATATCTGCAGGTGATGTGACTTCTGTTGTGGTAGAGTCTGTTGTGGCACCTGTTGTTTTGGCAGGAGTTATCACTGCTGTTGCGACTGTTGTTTCTGTCATTGTTGTGGCACGGGTTGTTGATTCCGTAGGTGTTGTGACTGCCATTGTGGGAGAGTCTGTTGTTGTGGCAAAGGTTATTTCGGTAGGTGTGGTCATTGCTGTTGTTTTGACAACTGTTGATGTGTCTGCCCTTGTTTGGGCAGATGTCATTACTTCTGTTGTTGGAGCAACTGTCGTTTTTCTTGCCCTTGTTGTGGAAGCAGTTGTTGTCTCTTCCGGTGTTGTGACTGCTGTTGTTGCGTCTGTTGTTGTTTCTGTCACTACTGTGGCAGTGGTAGTTGTTTCCGCAGCTGTCGTCATTGCCGTGGAAGAGTCTGTTGTTGTGGCAATTGTTGTGGCAGCAGTTATTATTTCTGCAGGTGTTGTGACTTCTGTTGTGGCAACTGTTGTTGTTTCGGCATGAGTCATCACTGCGGTTGTCATTGTGACTGCTGTTGTTTCTGGCGCTATTGTGGCAGTGGTAGTTGTTTCCTTAACTGTTGTCAGTGCCGTGGGAGAGTCTGTTGTTGTGGCAATTGTTGTGTCTGCCATTGTTGTGGCAGTGGTTATTATTTCCACAGGTGTCATGACTGCTGTTGTCATTGCGACTGTTGTTGTTTCTGCCACTATTGGGGCGGTGGTTGTCGTTTCAGCGGGTGTCGCAATTGCTGTTGTAGTAAAGTCTGCTTTTGTAGCAACTGTTGTTTCTTCAGTTGTTCTGGCGGTGGTCATTTGTTCTGCAGCTGTCGTGAATGTTGTGGTAAAGTCTGTTGTTATGGCAACAGTTGTTTTTTCCATTGTTGTGGCAGTAGTTATTATATCTGCAGATGACATGACTTCTGTTTTGGTAGAGTCTGTTGTGGCATCAGTTGTTTCAGCAGGAGTCGTCACTGCAGTTGCGACTGTTGTTGTTTCTGTCATTGTTGTGGCACGGGTTGTTGATTCTGTAGGTGTTGTGACTGCCATTAAGGGAGACTCCGTTGTGGCGGCAAAGGTTGCTTTGGTAGGTGTCGTCATTGCTGTTGTTTTGATAACTGTTGATGTGTCTGCCGTTGTTTGGGCAGGTGTCATTACTTCTGTTGTTGTAGCAACTGTTGTTTTTCCTGCCCCTGTTGTAGAAGCAGTTGTTGTGTCTGCCGGTGCTGTGACTGCTGTTGTTTCTGCAGTTGTTGTGGCGGTGGTTGATTGTTCTGCAGCTGTTGTGACTGCCGTTCTGGGAGTGTCTGTTGTTGCTGTGTTAGCGGTTATTATATCTGCAGGTGTTGTGACTGCTGTTATTGCAACTGTTGTTGTTTCTGCATTAGTGGCGGTGGTTGTCTGTTCTGCAGCTGTCGTGATTGCCGTTGTGGGAGAGTCTGTTGTTATGGCAACTGTTGTTTCTTCCGTTGTTCTGGCAGCGGTTATTATTTCTGCAGGTGTCGTGACTTCTGTTGTGGTAGATTCTGTTGTTGCAACTGTTGTTTCTGCAGGTGTCGTCACTGCTGTTGTCATTGCGACTGTTGTTGTTTTTGCCACTATTGTGTTAATGGTAGTTGTTTCCGCAGCTGTCGTCATTGCCGTGGGAGTGTCTGTTGCAATTGTTGTGTCTGTCATTTTTGTGGCAGTGGTTATTTCCACAGGTGTTGTGACTGCTGTTGTCATTGCGACTTTAGTTGTTTCTGCCACTATTGGGGCGGTAGTTGTTGTTTCAGCGGGTGTCGTGACTGCTGTTGTAGTAAAGTCTGCTGGTTTAGCAACTGTTGTTTCTTCAGTTGATGTGGCAGTGGTCATTTGTTCTGCAGCTGTCGTGAATGGTGTCGTGGTAAAGTCTATTGTTGTGGCGACTATTGTTTCTTCCGTTGTTGTGGCAATAGTTGTTGCAGCAGTTATTGATGTTACCACTGGTATCATGACTGACGTGGTAGAGTCTGTTGTTGTGGCAATTGCTGTCTCGGCGGATGCCGTCACTGCTGTTGTTGTGGCAACTGTTGTCATGACTACCGTTGTCGAGTCTGCTGTTGTAGCAACTGCTGTTGTGTCCACCGCTGTTGTGGCAATGGTTGTTGTTTCTACGGGTGTCCTGACAGTTGTTGCAGAATATGTCGTTGCAACTGTTGTTTTGTCAACTGTCTTGGCATGTTTCATCACTTCTGTTGTTGTTGGAACTGTTGTGGCAGCGGTTGTTGTTTCTGCAGGTGTTGTGACTGCTGTTATGGTAGAGTCCATTGATATAACTTGTGTCCCTGTCGATGTTGTGGAAACCGTTGTTGTTCTTGCCATTCTTGTCATTTCTGTTGTTTCTGATGTTGTGTCAGGTGTTGTTTCCGCGAGTGCCGTGACTGCTGTTCTAGTGGAATCTGTTGTTGCGGCTACTGTTGTTGTATCTGCCATTGTTGTGACAACCTTTGTTGTTTCTACTGTTGTTGGGGCAGGGGTTGTTGTTTCTTCATGTGTTATGTCTGCTGTTGTTCCTGCAACTGTTGTTGTTCGTGCCATTGTAGTGGCAGAGGTTGTTCTCTCCTCAGGTGTCATAACTGCAGTTATGGTAGAATTTGTTGTGGAGACATATGTTGTTTCCTCTGGTGTTGTGACTGATGTTATAGCAACTGTTGTTGTCCCTGCCGTTGTTGGGACAGCGTTTGTCATTTCTGCAGGTGTCACGATTGCTGTTGTGGTAGAGTCTCTTGTTGCGGCAGCTGCTTTTGAGTTCGCAGGTGTCACTGCTGTTGTAGAGTCTGGTTTTGTGGTTGTTATTTCCAGAGGTGTTGTCACTTTATTTGTCCCCAAAGTTGTTGTTGGATCAGGGGTTGCCATGGTGCTCGATGTTGGTTGAAGTGCACTGATTGGCATCAAACCTTTGTTGTGAAAAAAATGACTTTTCAACCATTTTCTCGTGTGTACAGGACTATACAACATATGTGACTCGCTATGTTTGAACAGATCAAGTTACCTATTAGTAGGAACGTTGCCAGCATCTGTCGGATGAGCATCTTGTTTGTTTGTTTTTCTGTACAATGGGAAAAAAAATATTCAACAAACATGCAGCTGGGTAGCAGCTACGTATGTGTGTTCTTACAATTGAGGCTTAGTTCTGCCTCATTGAAACATTTTAATTCAATAGCATAACGCCTATAATTATTGAAATGAGAATAATATAATAATGACATATCACGATGACCCACAACACACACTTTTTCTTCATTTTTATACAAATTATTGGGAATTAAAAGATATTAATGAAAATCAGTATTAAAAATAAAATGAGTTGTAATTTGATTCAGAAAAATAATGATTAAATGAAACCTGCATTTTCTGTCTTCTGCACTTTTTATAATTTAGCTAAAATAAGTATTGTAAAAATGAAATACACATGAAATCGTCTTTGCGACACTGTAACGTTTTCCCCTCAGCTTTGACATTTAAAATAATTGATGAATAATTTATAAATATAAATAAAATGAAATTGAAATGTCTTGAAGATAATAATTCAAAATGATAAATCGTGTATATTACATTCTTTCTACTTCTAAGATGGTACAGTACACAGAAAAATATTCGATGTGTTGACAAAAACGATGACAAAATTAATTTGTTGGTTAGTTCTTGGACAAACATTGCCAAAAATCTACAATTAAGTTTATCATATTTATGTTACTGTTCAAGAATACAACAAAATTGACATACCTTAAATTATGATCCAATCAAAGCTGAAAATTATCTTGCATTCTCCTTTTTTGGATTTTCGTAATTCCAGTTTGAGACTACACCTTGCTGAGTGTCTCTGTGCATCTTTCCCAGTGGCTTTTATAAGGCAACTGTACAAAAGGTGTTTGACCTGAACCCAAGGTGATGCATTCGGCAGCAATCTTGCTAAAGATTATTGAACAATTCCTGGATCAAGGCTGTCAGCTGTCACTCACACCCTCCATTCTTTTTTCGCCATGCATTCCGGCTGATTCTAATGTCACATAAAGCAAATAAAGAATGAGCAACGAGGGCGGAACCCCATAGACCGCATACTCATTTAAAGAAAACAGATGAAGCATCAGACAGTATAAGTCAATATTTATTAGTACTTGAGTCTTGATTTTTCTTTGACTTTATACGCTCTACTTTTGAAGATCCATAATCCATCATTTCTATAATATCCATCATTTCTACCTTTTGTCAGATTATGCTTGTTACTCTTTTTTGCTCGGATGACAACACGACGTAAAAAGTCAGAGAGTTGAGATCTCGGTTTGAGATTTAGCTGTCTTCTATGACGTTGAAGATAAAAAGAGACATTGATGGAGAAACATGAACCAGAGAGAAAGATGACACTCCCCATGCATGGCTTCATTCAAGAAAATAATGTAATTTAATGTTGTTTATACCAAAAAGGATTGATAGCAAATGCACTCAATAAAAGGGAAACATTTTTTCTGTGCCTAGCAATTTTCTCCTTATCATGCCAAGTTATGGAGTACATACATACAGGTAGCTAATATAGGTATAAGGTGTCTAATTTTAGTAGCAATGGTACACTCCCAGGTTTCTATTGAACTAAAGCAATGCAGCGACGAGAAAACGATGATCCCTGTGACGTCTCTTTTCATTCATGTCACACGTTTGTTGGTTTAACATTTGTAATGTCGCACTTTTGGGAACAAAACAATTTCAACGTGACGTCCCAATTTATTTGCACAATGGACACTTAATTCCATGATTCAAATATTATGTCATATGAAGGCAAAATATGCACGCAAGATATTAATATAATAATTTGAGTTTATTGTAATTACGTTTTATTACGAAAGTCTCTCTCGTAGAGTGATTCCCAACCACTGCTGGCAACTTGGCTCGAAAATAATGATTATAATGCAGGTTTGTTCTTCTATCTATGCCAGTGACATTTAGTGAAAAGTAGAACCATTAAAATAGACGGCACAAGGCATATTGAACCCGCTTTGGTGATACAATTTCTCGACAGGGCAGAAGGCTTTGTGACGTCGAGAGCGAAATTAATACATTTTCTGCAGAAAAATGTGTTAACATCTATACAGGAAAGAAAAATGCCATCAAGCGATTGATTGAAAGGGTCTGAAAAAAAACAACAGATTAAGCATATACATATATTTTTTTATTTTTCAAATATGCAGTTTTCTGGATTTTTACACAAAAATCAACTCATTCATGTGGGGCCCATGGTGGTTTTTAGGACATTTGAATGGACATTCATACTCACCCTCCATGTTAATTTTTTTTTTTTAATTACTTTGTGAATATGTTTCTGAACACGTTTTATGCTGTTATATTAAAAAATTAAAAAAAGATTAAATTCCCAATGATCGTCACACACACACATCTGCGTGTGTTGTGTGTGTTTCAGGTGAGTAACGTTGTTGAAAAGATGATGATCAGAACTCGCGATACTGCCTAAATATGAATCATTTAGTTTTTCCACAGTGTGGATATAACCTTTTATGCTATGTTTTTATTTTTATTTATCTCCCTATAATGTACTAGTCTGTCATTCTGTATGTCTGCTCTGTCAGGCTTAGTTAATGTAATGTCTAATGTCTATTAGTCTGTCTGTCCTATCTATGTTCTATGTTACGAGGACAACGGATGAAATTTAGCTCCGGCTAATTCTGACTGGTTTTACACTGGTATATTTGTCTGTATCTTTAGTGTTCATCAAACTGGTACTGTCCTGTCTAAATAAATAAAATAAAATAAAAATTTAGAAAATGATACATACGTTTATGGTTGTACATTGTATAATTTTGCGTAGAACATGAATAGTGTATGATGTTTATAACGGGTCGTCTGTACACGGAAGTAGTTGACAGTGAGCGGGAGTTTCGCCGGGTCTTGACTGTAACTGCCGCTATTGTGTGTGTTTTTCAGTAAATTTATTATTATATAAGTACATTTATTAGTATTTAAATGCTACTGTTACGTCAGGGTAAGTTTTATTGTATTTTTTTACACACGTGTGCGTGGAGTGATTCGCGTCTATGCGTGCGACATTCACATTTTCAATATTAGTGAGGTACAGGACTATGTTCGTATATTTGGGGTATTTTTATATTATTTGAGATGCATTTCTCTCCATTTTCCATTGAAGAAATGTTGAATGTTTATCCCAAAATTTTTACATTTTACTCTTTTGTTTCTAAATTTAATCAAGGGCCACTCAAAGTGTGGTTGGGGGCTGCACGTGGGCCCATGGTCCAGCAGTTGCCTATGTCCGGTATACATAAGTGTTGACAGGCTTAAATTTTGATAGGATATCAATTTGCATAAAATCTGTGGCCAGACAACAAATTATATTCCAGTCCTGCTCATCGGTATTGGCACCCTTTTTTTTTTTTGCCTACATTATTTTTTTTCCATTCATTGGCAGAAAGCTCTATTTTTGTTTCGTCCGCCCAGAAAACATCTTCCTCGGAGGCTTGTGGTTTGTCCAGGTACTCCTTGGCAAAGTTTAGTTGTACCTTTTCATATGGTTGCCTGTCTTTCTTGGCCTTTGCCCACGACAGCCGGTTTGTTCCATGTGCTGCGTATAGTACATGTTGCGCAGTGAGTTTTCAAAAATAAGTTCTCACATTATTTATTGCTTGGTTGTTTATCATTTGCTATTTTGGGAAGAACACAAGTTCTCTATAGAAAATAAAATATTTCACTTGATTGTTTTTTTTTGTTCTCTCAGGACACATTCTGTATCATGTACGTTCACTTCATGGGTGTCGATAATAATGAGCAGAAGCCTCCAAGAGTGTTGGTAAATCCCAGCAGGGTAAGTTTTATTGTATTTTTTTTTTACACAGTCACATTTTTCATATTGCTTCTTATAGTGTATAAAGATTTTTTTATTTCTATATATATTGTACTAAGTCTTTAGTTCTTATACAATCAACAAATAATTTGTTTAGTATACAGAGTAAATAGGTTTAAATTGTTGTAGCTGTCAGTGTCTGTGTGCTCGCCAAGTCCACTGTCGGATTGTTCTCGTCTCGTCTGTCGTCGTCGTTCCTGTCTGTATCTTGTCTTTTGTTTAGTTAGTCTTGTCCCTAGTCGAGCTTCTTATAGTCTGTTTTTGAGTTCTCCAATAAACCCTGGTCCAAGCTGCATTTGGTCGCCCTGCTCCATTCCATCCATGACAGTCACGCCTTAAGGTTTCCAGTCTTACATAGTGACCAGAAGGTTTTCTTTCATTAGTGTACATTGTTTAAAGGCTTTGATATTATACAGTGTCCAAAGGCTTTAATTTTTTATATAGATTTAAAATGCTTTAATTTGTACATAGTGTATAACAACTTTCATTTGTGTGAAATGGCTAAAGACTTTCGTTCTTACACAGTGTACAAAGCTCCCATATAAATAGTATCTACAGGCTTTAATTTTACTAAACAGTCAGAAAATCTAAATGCTTTCATTCTTATACAGTCTGCAAAAGCTTTAATTTAAGGGGTGTAAATCGCGGGTATTGTCACGATACGATATCATATCGATACAAAGAAACACGATACGATATTTACCGATATCTTAAAGCCTGCTGTGGTTCATTTACGGTACATCACGATATAGTGCTTTACGATCGATATAGAACAATATCCTGATTTATAACAATTCATACGCAAAATCAACAAGGTACTGCAAACTCTTTATTTGGGAAATTACAAAGGGCTTCCAAACGAATAACTTGAAGCCCAAAGGGGAGCGAATTTCCTCGTCTTCTTGGACACTAGCCATAGCACCAGCCCAGGAGCCGCGTAGTTGTCGGCTCCCCTTTCACGTGCCTGCTCTGCTCACAACACAACACACCGCGCACTGCTCCCGGAAAGAGGAAGCAAGCAACAATGAACTGGATTTCAAAATAAAGTCGCGTCTAATGTCCGAGGTCAAAAACGGGCAATATAGATCGATGTTTACGTTTAGCATCCATGCCAACAAATCGTAGAGCATTATATTGAGTAATCGGTGTATCGATGAATCGTTACACCCCTATTTAATTTACATACACTTCCGTTCACATGTAACTTAATGATCGGTGATTCACAGCGACCAATTTTGGACCCCCCTGAGATTTTTTGGCAAACTGGCCCAAGATGCTACTGCTGGCCCAGCAGTAACCATGACAACAGCACCATGCCAGATGCGGTGATGAGGCTCGTCTTGTGGCTTGCTCCACTTGCAACTATTAAGAAGAAGATATAAAACAATAAGCTTCTAATAATTGTGCAAAAATTACGTTGTTTTTTCTATATAGCTTACGTATGGATGAGGGGGGGGTTACAGTCCCCTCATTGCCACTACCGGACTGTTCGTCGTCGCCGCTCCCGGACTCTCCGTCGCTGCTGCCGGACTCTCCGTCGCCGCTGCCGGACTGTTCGTCGTCGCCGCTGCCGGACTCTCCGTCGCCGCTGCCGGACTGTTCGTCGTCGCCGCTGCCGGACTGTTCGTCGTCGCCGCTGCCGGACTCTCCGTCGCCGCTGCCGGACTGTTCGTCGTCGCCGCTGCCGGACTCTCCGTCGCCGCTGCCGGACTCTCCGTCGCCGCTGCCGGACTGTTCGTCGTCGCCGCTGCCGGACTCTCCGTCGCCGCTGCCGGACTCTCCGTCGCCGCTGCCGGACTGTTCGTCGTCGCCGCTGCCGGACTCTCCGTCGCCGCTGCCGGACTCTCCGTCGCCGCTGCCGGACTGTTCGTCGTCGCCGCTGCCGGACTCTCCGTCGCCGCTGCCGGACTGTTCGTCGTCGCCGCTGCCGGACTCTCCGTCGCCGCTGCCGGACTCTCCGTCGCCGCTGCCGGACTGTTCGTCATCGCTGGACGGGTTTTGTTAGCCATAGGCAGCCATAAACACCCAGGCCAATATCAAAACTAAAACCAGTTTTTTGGACATTGCTTTCAAAGCACTCCCTGAAATAATGGCAAAAGGTCAGTTTTTATCAAGTTCTGACAATATGAAATAAACATATCTGCTCCAATGGTGTAGATTAAAATAAATACATATCAAATTAATTTACAGTTTAGAGATTAAGACTACTTTTTCCATGTATAATGCGCCCCCATGTATAATATGCACCCTAAAAATGGCATGTTGATACAGTTTTGAGATTAAGACTATTATTTTACAATTTGTTGCATCTTGAGATATACAAGACGATCAAAT
The DNA here is from genome assembly GCF_033458585.1 of Syngnathus typhle. Lineage (NCBI taxonomy): Eukaryota > Metazoa > Chordata > Actinopteri > Syngnathiformes > Syngnathidae > Syngnathus > Syngnathus typhle. The sequence goes on along the minus strand of NC_083738.1, from coordinate 24,088,859 downwards.
TGGTCAATCTTAAAGTTCTTAAAGTACTACAATTAATTGTATAATTGACAAATTTACGAGTCTTCATGATATTTGCACAGCAGTAACAACAAAATCAGCATATATTTTGATTGTACATATTATGCAGCCTACCTTAAAATGTGTGAATTGAAGCAAAAAGCTGTAATCTATGATCTTTCTGGAAAAAATCCCTTTCTTCACAGGTGAAATTTTTTGACAACCTCTTATATGGGTTATAAATGGGGTGGAGATATAAAAAGTGATAAGCCACAGCCTTTTGGGGGGGGGGGGGGGAATACTCCTACTGTGTCATTCGTCAACAATATTGCTTCAACAACATTAAATACTCGTGTACTTGTATTGTAAATGCCACTAAATTGAGAATCTGATTATTTTTTTGATTTTATTTTTATCATAATAATTATAATAATAGTCTATAAAAACAGAAAGACTCAGTCACTCAAGGGCTTTTTTTTTTTTTTAACAGTAATACTAACATAATACTAGTAATCACCAAAGACTCAGTCAGTCAAGGGCTTTTTTTTTTTTTTAACAGTAATACTAACATAATAATACTAGTAATCACCAAGACAAAACGCTGTCTTACCCGTTTCACCACAAATTTAACGTTGTCGACCCAACCCTACCAACAAGATGATCTGATTGTAATGCAGTCTCTAAAAATATCTCATACCAACGTCTCTCATAAAACTATCTCATACCAACGCCTCCCCAATCTTTCTTCCATTGTTTTGAATTGAAATCAGAAGACGCCAGCATCATCAGTGCTTGCCCAGTCATGAAACTTACCGCACGTCACTGCATCTAAATATTTTTCACGGAAACATTTGGATCATTGTTTTGTTCTATGGGGATGGCTAGCGTGATGTCACTAGATGTCGGCATGTCATTTGGGGTTGATGTCTTCTCAAAAATACATGGATCATGGGACACATTTTAATCCAGACAAACAGGTTTTAGGGGTAAACTTGCCTGTCTTGTGAGCCGACACCGTGAGTTCGATTCTCGCATATAACGGTGTGAATATATGTGTGTATGTGCAACCAAAAAGAAAAAACACTATAGTTCAGGTGTTGTGCCTAACTGTTTCCTCTGTTATTCACGGTGGGGATTCATTACGTCGCCTATGGCGCACCTTGTGGACATTTAGTCCAAAGATTACACTTTGGGGAGCTTCTATAGTCTATAATGTACCTTATTTAGAAGAACACATACTATATGTGGCCTAGCTCAGTGGCCAAGTGGAAGAGTGTCCGCCCTGAGACTGGAAGGTTGTGGGTTCAAACCCCGGCTGGGTCATACCAAAGACTGTAAAAATGGGACCCATTGCCTCCCTGCTTGGCACTCAGCATTAAGGGTTGGAATTGGGGGGTTAGATCACCAACTGATTCCCGAGCGCGGCACCGCTGCTGCTCACTGCTCCCCTCTCCCCCAGGGGATGGATTAAAATCACACGGGGATGGGTTAAATGCAGAGGACAAATTTCACCACACCCAGGTGTGTGTGTGACGATCATTGGGACTTTAATCTTTTAATCTTTATATGCAACTGTAAAATAGTTCCATGCCACTAGTAGAATGTTATTTTTCAATATTTGCTGAAAACATTTGACATTTCGCTGCAATTTTTCAATGTTATCCATTTTAACCATGTTCATTTGGAATTCTTTTCATTCTTTTGGAATAGAAACTGCACGCACACACACAGATCACTTGTCAGCTTGAGACTCATTCAGTGTTGTTTCATCCCACTTTGGTTTCCGTTTCTAATATTAGAGAGGCTCGTCAACATGCTTTTCATTTTTTTTGTCAATGGCATGACGTCATGGTCACCTAAAGTACATTGTTCATTGATTCACCTTTTTCCACGATTGACAAAATTGAAATTGTGGTTGGCTAATTGGAGATGAAAAGTTATTTAGGTTTGTCCAGGTAGCAACGGGTCAACATTTCCATCACATCCCAATCTTTAAAAATACTGAGTGTTGCTGTATTAATCCCTTTGTAGTTATCAAGGAGTATGAATACCGTATTTTCCGCACTATTAGGCACACTTAAAAACTGAAAATTTACTCAAAAAAACACAGATTTCCACAATTTCCTAGAAAGAAATCTGTGAGAATGTTATCGATATCTGCTTAAAATGTTCCTTCAAATGTAAAATAACGTAAATTGGTTATTTCTCAACATAAGATCATTTGGGCCGAAACTTGGCGGGTTCTTAAAGTCTAGGCATCAAATGACCTCAAAACGAGACTTTGTGAAAATTATTGGTGAGGAAGAGCTAATGTACTTAACTCATTAAAAGGGGAATGTAATTTGTTCTGGAGGATTCTGGAGCAAATCAAAGTACTCATTTGATGTTTGTAAAAAAAGACAACACTAGGTTTCAATTACTGGTTTCTTTTCAGGGCCAGCCAAGGTGTTGTAACAAGAATGAGCGCCAAAATCACGTAAGTCCTTAAATTGTGCCTTAAGGTTTCAAGTCTTATATAGTGACCAGAAAGTTTTCTTTCATTAGTATACATTGTTAAAAGACTTTGATTAATATACAGTGTACAGAGGCTTTCATTTGCATGTAGTTTTAAAAGGCTTTAATTTGTACACAGTGTATAACAACTTTCATTTGTATGGCATGTCAAAAGACTTCAGTTCTTACAGTGTCCAAAGCTTCCATTTAAATAGTATCTACAGGCTTTAATTTTACTAGTCAGTCAGAAAATCCAAAAGATTTTGTTCTCATACAGTATGCAAAAGCTTTGATTTACATACACCTCCCTATAAATAGAGCTTAATGATATGGCAATCGGCGATCCCTGGCGACCAATTTTGGCAAATTGGCCCAAGATGCTACTGCTGGCCCACCAGTAACCATGACACCAGCACCATGCCAGATGCGGTGATGAGGCTCGTCTTATGGCTCGCTGCGCTTGAAATCACTATTAAGAAAAAGATATAAAATAATAAGCCTTTAATAATTGTGCAAAAATTACTTTGTTTTCTTTATATAGCTTACGTATGCCGTTGACAAAAATGGAAGAGGTGTCCACGTTGAAGACTGTGATGTCGGACGCCGCGTTGATCAAAACGTTAGCAATGGCATTATTGCTGGGCACCAGGCTGGATTCGAATCTCAAGTCCATGAAGTTGACAATAGAGCCATTACTGCAAAAAAAATCCTCACTCATGAATACTCAGCCAGAAATACACCTCTACTGTATTGATTGATTGATTGATTGATTGATTTATAATACCTGAATGACGTTACTGTCAGATCGTTGAATGAAGAAAACGTGACATTGTAGAATGGTTCAAGCTGTAGAGAAGCGTCACAATGTATCAGCTTTGTTTATCGCATAGTTGGAATGCAGAGAATCAAGTATTGCAATGAGCAGGCTGAATATTGGTGGCTTCACAGTAAGATGAGTCAGAATGCTCCGTATCACTGTTAAGATGAAGTTTAAACGCTAAAAATGAAGCCTTTTCTGTGGGCTACCACTACTTCTTTTTTTGTAATTATAATTATGTGAATACTTGAATCTCAGCATTTAACGAAAAACTCGCAATGTTATTTTTGTCAAAATCTGAGAATCAAGCATTCTGACAACTGTCAACATTTGCAAAAAAAATGAAACAGTTTGAGCTTGCGCCTAAATTAGCATGAATGCTTTTTCCCCCAGAATTGCTCCAACCTAACACTTTTGTAAGCTCCATAACGTTTTGTAAGCCAAAACAATTAGGGAAGGTGCTTTACTCTAATGCTGTTGTGAATCGCAAAACATTTTTCCAAGGGCCTCACCGTCATTTTGATGAGTTCCGCTCGACTGATAAACGCAGCAGATGACTGATTGAGCAAGTCGCTCGTGAACACCTCGCCGACAGACGTAAACCTCAAAGTCCGAGTGGTGAGTGATATGCTCGTCACGGGGTTCTCGGTGGACGCCATAGCTGGAGTCGCAGTGGCGTTGGGTTTTGCTGTTGTCAAATTTCTTTGCGGAGAGTCTGGCACAACAATCGGGAGACACTTGGTTCATCCTTGTACTCACAACAAATTTACTACAACAAAACTTACTAGACCAAAGATTCTTGCTACTCCCTAATAAACCTCCACCGATGGCACAAAAATGACAAAAATGGTTTTAACATCCCAATGGCGGATATGGCCAAGCTGTTGACGGCGGGAGAACTCACCAATGACTTCAACGGTCTCAACGAAAAGGTTGAAGGTGTTGTTGGGCTGGCCGAGCGTTTCCTCCAAGGTAGCGACGACGTCCTCGTCCGCGGGAGTGGTAGATATGTTCTTGAACTCCAGTCCAACTTCCACTTGCGTGTTTTCCATTCGCGTCAACACCACAGCGCGGCTGTGTGGTAAGACCCAAAATATGTTTTCATTTGGATACAGCTTCAGATATTCTCAGTTCTCAAAACAAGTGCACAAACTTACAAAATTCGAATAACAAAGGTACGGATAAAGAAAATGCCATATCTCGTCCTGTAGATGATGTCATACTGTAACATGGGGAAAAAAGGTGACAAATTAGAAGCCAGAAAAACATTAAAAGCCAGGACAAAAAGCATAGTGAGGATGACAACTGGACCCACCGCAGTCACAACCCTCCTTTCAAGCGCTTTGTACTGTGGACTGTTGACGTTGTTGAATTCTTCCACAAACGGTTCCCCCAAAGTTGCCGACAGCACAACAACCGGTGGTGAAGATGTGGGGACTACTGTTGGAGTCGTTGGATTTGGAGCAGTAGGCCTTTTAGTTGTTGTAGAGACATTGGTAGGCGTTGTTCGTTTAACAGTTGGAGTTGTTGGATTTGAAGCAGTAGACCTTTTAGTTGTTGTAGAGACATTGGTAGGCGTTGGTCCTTTAACTGTTGGAGTTGTTGGATTTGGAGCAGTAGGCCTTTTAGTTGTTGTAGAGACATTGGTAGGGGTTGGTCTTTTAACTGTTGGATTTGTTGGATTTGGAGCCGTAGGCCTTTTAGTTGTTGGTGAGACATTGGCAGGGGTTGGTCCTTTACTTGTAGGGACCTGCGTGGGGGTTGGCTCTTCAGTGATGGGTGGCCCTTTAGTTGTAGGGACATGGGTTGACTCTTGAGTGATAGTTGGCTCTTCCGTTGTAGGGACATGGGTGGGGGTTGGTCCTTGAGTGATGGTTGGCCCTATGGTTGTAGGGACATGGGTGGGGGTTGGTCCTTGTGTGATGGTTGGCCCTTTAGTTGTAGGGACATGGGTGGGGGTTGGCCCTTGAGTGATAGTTGGCTCGTTCGCTGTAGGGACCTGGTTGGGGGTTTGCTCTTGAGTGATAGTTGGCTCGTTAGTTGCAGGGACCTGGGTCCGGGTTGGCTCTTGAGTGATAGTTGGCCCGTTAGTTGTCGGGACATGGGTGGGGGTTGGCTCTTGAGTGATAGTTGGCTCGTTCGTTGTAGGGACATGGGTGGGTGTTTGCTCTTGAGTGATAGTTGGCTCGTTAGTTGTAGAGACATGGGTGGAGGTTGGCTCTTGAGTGATAGTTGGCTCGTTAGTTGCAGGGACATGGGTAGGGGTTGGCTCTTGAGTGGTAGTTGGCTCGTTAGTTGTAGGGACATGGGTGGGGGTTGGCTCTTGAGTGATAGTTGGCTTGTTAGTTGTAGGGACCTGGGTGGGGGTTGGCTCTTGAGTGATAGTTGGCTCGTTAGTTGTAGGGACATGGGTGGGGGTGTGCTCTTGAGTGATAGTTGGCTCGTTAGTTGTAGGGACATGGGTTGGGGTTGGCTCTTGAGTGATAGTTGGCTCATTCGTTATAGGGACATGGGTGGGGGTTGGCTCTTGAGTGATCGTTGGTTCGTTAGTTGTAGGGACATGGGTGGGGGTTGGCTCTTGAGTGATCGTTGGTTCGTTAGTTGTAGGGACCTGGGTGGGGGTTGGCTCTTGAGTGATAGTTGGCTCGTTGGTTGTAGAGACATGGGTGGAGGTTGGCTCTTGAGTGATAGTTGGCTCGTTAGTTGCAGGGACATGGGTAGGGGTTGGCTCTTGAGTGATAGTTGGCTCATTCGTTATAGGGACATGGGTGGTGGTTGGCTCTTGAGTGATCGTTGGTTCGTTAGTTGTAGGGACATGGGTGGGGGTTGGCTCTTGAGTGATGGTTGGCTCGTTAGTTGCAGGGAAATGGGTGGGGGTTGGCCCTTCAGTGATAGTTGGTTCGTTAGTTGTAGAGACATGGGTGGGGGTTGGCTTTTGAGTGACGGTTGGCCCTTTAGTTGTAGGGACATCGGTGAGTGTTGGCTCTTGAGTGATGGTTGGCCCTGTAGTTGTAGGGACATGGGTGGGGGTTGGCTCTTGAGTGATCGTTGGTTCGTTAGTTGTAGGGACCTGGGTGGGGGTTGGCTCTTGAGTGATAGTTGGCTCGTTAGTTGTAGAGACATGGGTGGAGGTTGGCTCTTGAGTGATACTTGGCTCGTTAGTTGCAGGGACATGGGTAGGGGTTGGCTCTTGAGTGATAGTTGGCTCATTCGTTATAGGGACATGGGTGGTGGTTGGCTCTTGCGTGATCGTTGGTTCGTTAGTTGTAGGGACATGGGTGGGGGTTGGCTCTTGAGTGATGGTTGGCTCGTTAGTTGCAGGGAAATGGGTGGGGGTTGGCCCTTCAGTGATAGTTGGTTCGTTAGTTGTAGAGACATGGGTGGGGGTTGGCTCTTGACTAATAGTCGGCTCGTTAGTTGTAGGGACATAGGTGGGGGCTACAGTCCCCTCATCGCCACTACCGAACTGTTCGTCGTCGCCGCTGCCGGACTCTCCGTCCCCGCTGCCGGACTCTCCGTCGCCGCTGCCGGACTCTCCGTCGCCGCTGCCGGACTCTCCGTCGCCGCTGCCGGACTGTTCGTCATCGCTGGACGGGGTTTCTTGGCCATAGGCAGCCATAAACACCCAGGCCAATATCAAAACTAAGACCAGTTTTTTGGACATTGCTTTCAAAGCACTCCCTGAAATGATGGCGAAAGGTCAGTATTTATCGAGTTCTGACAATATGAAGTAAACACATCCGCTCCAATGGTGTATATCAAAATAAATACATATCAAATTAATTTACAGTTTAGAGATTAAGACTGAGTCTTTCTGTTTATATAAAAACTATTATTATACCGTTTTTTTCCATGTATAATGCGCCCCCATGTATAATACGCACCCTAAAAATGGCATGTTGATGCTGGAAAAAAGCCTGTACCCATGTATAATACGCACCCAAATTTTGACTCCTACTTAAGTCCGTAAACGTAAAATCATTTCAGAAAAAAGATCATTTTCGGGAACAACCGGATGTTATTCTGCCGGTCAGTATCACTGCGCATGCCCTAGCAAACTCAATAGCGAAGAAATGTTTCGGATTTGTAGAGGGTACATTGTGACAGCAAACGAGCAGGTGATCGAGCAAGCGTCTGATACGAGAGCATTGTATTCGTATGGAGCGTGTTTGAAGTGAACAGCAGAGAAGAAAGCGCATCTGTAATGGCGGCCTCCGTATCATATCCTGATTAAAAAAAAAAAAATTGTACCCATGTATAATGCACACCCCAGATTTTAGGACAATAAATTAGTTACAATTTGCGCATTATACATGGAAAAAAACGGTATATTATTTTTTGCGGTTGCGTACTACAATTAGTTGTACAGGGTCCGGCAAAATGATCTGACACATTTGTAGGTTTAATAAAATGCAAATAAATTAAAGAAACAAAAGAGGTTTTTTTTTTATTTTTGAAAAGTACATGTAATGCTTTTCATTTCGTTTTGTTTCATTTCATTTTCGTTTTGTTTTCGAATAATGTTATACAATAATGAATAATGAGCAATCTTAAAGTTTTTGCGGTTGCGTACTACAATTAATCGTATTATTGACATGAAATTTGCATCGCAGTAACACAACAAAATCAGGATATATTTTGACTGTACATATTATGGAGCCTACCTTGGAATCCGTGAAGTGAAGCAAAAGGCTGTAATCTATGATGATCTTTTTGAAAACAATGCTTTTCTGCACAGGTGAAAATTCTTGGCAACCTTTTATATGGGTTCTACATGGGGCGGAGATATAGGTTGAGAAGCCACAGCCTTTGGGGGGGGGGGAATACCCCTACTGTGTCATTCGTCAACAATATCGCTTCAACATTAAATACTCGTGTACTTGTAATGTAAATGCCACAAAATTGAGAGTCAGGTATTTTTTTAAATTTTGCTTAATGTCATTTTAAATGGATTTTTAACACATTTTGTAAATTTGTGCAGTTCTGTATTTAAGATACACAACGAAACAAGCCTCACCCAATGAGGTGTTTTGCATACATGCCATCTTCACGCTCCTTAACTTCAAATTCTTTCGCAACCCAGTGAACATTGACGCATGACCAAAATATCCTGTGGGTCTTCAGTTTTGTGACACATTATTACGCGACTACTACTACGCTATAAATATCCCATAATGCCAGCACTAGTGTTATGTGACCTCTGCAGAAACTCAGCCAATAGCCTTTGAAAGATCGTTCCATCAGATTGTCTTCCATGGAAACATCTCGATCATTTTTTTTGTACAATGGGGATGGCTAGCATGATGTCACTAGACGTTGGCACGTCGTTTGGAGTTGACGTCCTCTCGAAAATACAGTAATCCCTCGCTACATCGCGGTTAATTTATCATGGCTTCAGTACATCGCGGATACCCCCCCCCCCCCCCCCCAGAAAAAATATATATAAAATTCTAAAAAAAAATCTTAAGTGAGGAATTATGGCAACATAGTTGCCCGCACACCAGCAGAAGGCTGGGAGTGCCCACACAATTGCAGTATGTCATAATAATGAGTTCTAAACACATATTTACAGTATTGTATCTTGTTATAAAAAATATATAATATGGAAAGAGTTCTAAAAACATGTTTACAGTATGTACACTTGTACCTTGTTATAAAAAAGTTGTCATAATAATAGAGTTCTAAAATCATATTTCCAGTATATATACTATAGCTACATCTACTTATGTTACACACACACACACACACACACACACACACACACACACACACACACACACACACACACACGCACACACACGTATCATTTATATTATTTATACATTATTTTCTATATGTCATTTACACTATTAATATAGTATTTACATGTTTGAAATTTCCTTTCTTGTTTGCCGACAGCCTGAGTTCAAGCACTATGGTTCAGGTGTTTAGTCGGTTTGCAAAGGGAGCTGCACGTGCTGCTCCCGGAAAGAGGAAGCAAGCAACAATGAACTGGATTTCAAAATAAAGTCGCGTCTAATGTCCGAGGTCAAAAACGGGCAATATAGATCGATGTTTACGTTTAGCATCCATGCCAACAAATCGTAGAGCATTATATTGAGTAATCGGTGTATCGATGAATCGTTACACCCCTATTTAATTTACATACACTTCCGTTCACATGTAACTTAATGATCGGTGATTCACAGCGACCAATTTTGGACCCCCCTGAGATTTTTTGGCAAACTGGCCCAAGATGCTACTGCTGGCCCAGCAGTAACCATGACAACAGCACCATGCCAGATGCGGTGATGAGGCTCGTCTTGTGGCTTGCTCCACTTGCAACTATTAAGAAGAAGATATAAAACAATAAGCTTCTAATAATTGTGCAAAAATTACGTTGTTTTTTCTATATAGCTTACGTATGGATGAGGGGGGGGTTACAGTCCCCTCATTGCCACTACCGGACTGTTCGTCGTCGCCGCTCCCGGACTCTCCGTCGCTGCTGCCGGACTCTCCGTCGCCGCTGCCGGACTGTTCGTCGTCGCCGCTGCCGGACTCTCCGTCGCCGCTGCCGGACTGTTCGTCGTCGCCGCTGCCGGACTGTTCGTCGTCGCCGCTGCCGGACTCTCCGTCGCCGCTGCCGGACTGTTCGTCGTCGCCGCTGCCGGACTCTCCGTCGCCGCTGCCGGACTCTCCGTCGCCGCTGCCGGACTGTTCGTCGTCGCCGCTGCCGGACTCTCCGTCGCCGCTGCCGGACTCTCCGTCGCCGCTGCCGGACTGTTCGTCGTCGCCGCTGCCGGACTCTCCGTCGCCGCTGCCGGACTCTCCGTCGCCGCTGCCGGACTGTTCGTCGTCGCCGCTGCCGGACTCTCCGTCGCCGCTGCCGGACTGTTCGTCGTCGCCGCTGCCGGACTCTCCGTCGCCGCTGCCGGACTCTCCGTCGCCGCTGCCGGACTGTTCGTCATCGCTGGACGGGTTTTGTTAGCCATAGGCAGCCATAAACACCCAGGCCAATATCAAAACTAAAACCAGTTTTTTGGACATTGCTTTCAAAGCACTCCCTGAAATAATGGCAAAAGGTCAGTTTTTATCAAGTTCTGACAATATGAAATAAACATATCTGCTCCAATGGTGTAGATTAAAATAAATACATATCAAATTAATTTACAGTTTAGAGATTAAGACTACTTTTTCCATGTATAATGCGCCCCCATGTATAATATGCACCCTAAAAATGGCATGTTGATACAGTTTTGAGATTAAGACTATTATTTTACAATTTGTTGCATCTTGAGATATACAAGACGATCAAATTGGTCAATCTTAAAGTTCTTAAAGTACTACAATTAATTGTATAATTGACAAATTTACGAGTCTTCATGATATTTGCACAGCAGTAACAACAAAATCAGCATATATTTTGATTGTACATATTATGCAGCCTACCTTAAAATGTGTGAATTGAAGCAAAAAGCTGTAATCTATGATCTTTCTGGAAAAAATCCCTTTCTTCACAGGTGAAATTTTTTGACAACCTCTTATATGGGTTATAAATGGGGTGGAGATATAAAAAGTGATAAGCCACAGCCTTTTGGGGGGGGGGGGGGGAATACTCCTACTGTGTCATTCGTCAACAATATTGCTTCAACAACATTAAATACTCGTGTACTTGTATTGTAAATGCCACTAAATTGAGAATCTGATTATTTTTTTGATTTTATTTTTATCATAATAATTATAATAATAGTCTATAAAAACAGAAAGACTCAGTCACTCAAGGGCTTTTTTTTTTTTTTAACAGTAATACTAACATAATACTAGTAATCACCAAAGACTCAGTCAGTCAAGGGCTTTTTTTTTTTTTTAACAGTAATACTAACATAATAATACTAGTAATCACCAAGACAAAACGCTGTCTTACCCGTTTCACCACAAATTTAACGTTGTCGACCCAACCCTACCAACAAGATGATCTGATTGTAATGCAGTCTCTAAAAATATCTCATACCAACGTCTCTCATAAAACTATCTCATACCAACGCCTCCCCAATCTTTCTTCCATTGTTTTGAATTGAAATCAGAAGACGCCAGCATCATCAGTGCTTGCCCAGTCATGAAACTTACCGCACGTCACTGCATCTAAATATTTTTCACGGAAACATTTGGATCATTGTTTTGTTCTATGGGGATGGCTAGCGTGATGTCACTAGATGTCGGCATGTCATTTGGGGTTGATGTCTTCTCAAAAATACATGGATCATGGGACACATTTTAATCCAGACAAACAGGTTTTAGGGGTAAACTTGCCTGTCTTGTGAGCCGACACCGTGAGTTCGATTCTCGCATATAACGGTGTGAATATATGTGTGTATGTGCAACCAAAAAGAAAAAACACTATAGTTCAGGTGTTGTGCCTAACTGTTTCCTCTGTTATTCACGGTGGGGATTCATTACGTCGCCTATGGCGCACCTTGTGGACATTTAGTCCAAAGATTACACTTTGGGGAGCTTCTATAGTCTATAATGTACCTTATTTAGAAGAACACATACTATATGTGGCCTAGCTCAGTGGCCAAGTGGAAGAGTGTCCGCCCTGAGACTGGAAGGTTGTGGGTTCAAACCCCGGCTGGGTCATACCAAAGACTGTAAAAATGGGACCCATTGCCTCCCTGCTTGGCACTCAGCATTAAGGGTTGGAATTGGGGGGTTAGATCACCAACTGATTCCCGAGCGCGGCACCGCTGCTGCTCACTGCTCCCCTCTCCCCCAGGGGATGGATTAAAATCACACGGGGATGGGTTAAATGCAGAGGACAAATTTCACCACACCCAGGTGTGTGTGTGACGATCATTGGGACTTTAATCTTTTAATCTTTATATGCAACTGTAAAATAGTTCCATGCCACTAGTAGAATGTTATTTTTCAATATTTGCTGAAAACATTTGACATTTCGCTGCAATTTTTCAATGTTATCCATTTTAACCATGTTCATTTGGAATTCTTTTCATTCTTTTGGAATAGAAACTGCACGCACACACACAGATCACTTGTCAGCTTGAGACTCATTCAGTGTTGTTTCATCCCACTTTGGTTTCCGTTTCTAATATTAGAGAGGCTCGTCAACATGCTTTTCATTTTTTTTGTCAATGGCATGACGTCATGGTCACCTAAAGTACATTGTTCATTGATTCACCTTTTTCCACGATTGACAAAATTGAAATTGTGGTTGGCTAATTGGAGATGAAAAGTTATTTAGGTTTGTCCAGGTAGCAACGGGTCAACATTTCCATCACATCCCAATCTTTAAAAATACTGAGTGTTGCTGTATTAATCCCTTTGTAGTTATCAAGGAGTATGAATACCGTATTTTCCGCACTATTAGGCACACTTAAAAACTGAAAATTTACTCAAAAAAACACAGATTTCCACAATTTCCTAGAAAGAAATCTGTGAGAATGTTATCGATATCTGCTTAAAATGTTCCTTCAAATGTAAAATAACGTAAATTGGTTATTTCTCAACATAAGATCATTTGGGCCGAAACTTGGCGGGTTCTTAAAGTCTAGGCATCAAATGACCTCAAAACGAGACTTTGTGAAAATTATTGGTGAGGAAGAGCTAATGTACTTAACTCATTAAAAGGGGAATGTAATTTGTTCTGGAGGATTCTGGAGCAAATCAAAGTACTCATTTGATGTTTGTAAAAAAAGACAACACTAGGTTTCAATTACTGGTTTCTTTTCAGGGCCAGCCAAGGTGTTGTAACAAGAATGAGCGCCAAAATCACGTAAGTCCTTAAATTGTGCCTTAAGGTTTCAAGTCTTATATAGTGACCAGAAAGTTTTCTTTCATTAGTATACATTGTTAAAAGACTTTGATTAATATACAGTGTACAGAGGCTTTCATTTGCATGTAGTTTTAAAAGGCTTTAATTTGTACACAGTGTATAACAACTTTCATTTGTATGGCATGTCAAAAGACTTCAGTTCTTACAGTGTCCAAAGCTTCCATTTAAATAGTATCTACAGGCTTTAATTTTACTAGTCAGTCAGAAAATCCAAAAGATTTTGTTCTCATACAGTATGCAAAAGCTTTGATTTACATACACCTCCCTATAAATAGAGCTTAATGATATGGCAATCGGCGATCCCTGGCGACCAATTTTGGCAAATTGGCCCAAGATGCTACTGCTGGCCCACCAGTAACCATGACACCAGCACCATGCCAGATGCGGTGATGAGGCTCGTCTTATGGCTCGCTGCGCTTGAAATCACTATTAAGAAAAAGATATAAAATAATAAGCCTTTAATAATTGTGCAAAAATTACTTTGTTTTCTTTATATAGCTTACGTATGCCGTTGACAAAAATGGAAGAGGTGTCCACGTTGAAGACTGTGATGTCGGACGCCGCGTTGATCAAAACGTTAGCAATGGCATTATTGCTGGGCACCAGGCTGGATTCGAATCTCAAGTCCATGAAGTTGACAATAGAGCCATTACTGCAAAAAAAATCCTCACTCATGAATACTCAGCCAGAAATACACCTCTACTGTATTGATTGATTGATTGATTGATTGATTTATAATACCTGAATGACGTTACTGTCAGATCGTTGAATGAAGAAAACGTGACATTGTAGAATGGTTCAAGCTGTAGAGAAGCGTCACAATGTATCAGCTTTGTTTATCGCATAGTTGGAATGCAGAGAATCAAGTATTGCAATGAGCAGGCTGAATATTGGTGGCTTCACAGTAAGATGAGTCAGAATGCTCCGTATCACTGTTAAGATGAAGTTTAAACGCTAAAAATGAAGCCTTTTCTGTGGGCTACCACTACTTCTTTTTTTGTAATTATAATTATGTGAATACTTGAATCTCAGCATTTAACGAAAAACTCGCAATGTTATTTTTGTCAAAATCTGAGAATCAAGCATTCTGACAACTGTCAACATTTGCAAAAAAAATGAAACAGTTTGAGCTTGCGCCTAAATTAGCATGAATGCTTTTTCCCCCAGAATTGCTCCAACCTAACACTTTTGTAAGCTCCATAACGTTTTGTAAGCCAAAACAATTAGGGAAGGTGCTTTACTCTAATGCTGTTGTGAATCGCAAAACATTTTTCCAAGGGCCTCACCGTCATTTTGATGAGTTCCGCTCGACTGATAAACGCAGCAGATGACTGATTGAGCAAGTCGCTCGTGAACACCTCGCCGACAGACGTAAACCTCAAAGTCCGAGTGGTGAGTGATATGCTCGTCACGGGGTTCTCGGTGGACGCCATAGCTGGAGTCGCAGTGGCGTTGGGTTTTGCTGTTGTCAAATTTCTTTGCGGAGAGTCTGGCACAACAATCGGGAGACACTTGGTTCATCCTTGTACTCACAACAAATTTACTACAACAAAACTTACTAGACCAAAGATTCTTGCTACTCCCTAATAAACCTCCACCGATGGCACAAAAATGACAAAAATGGTTTTAACATCCCAATGGCGGATATGGCCAAGCTGTTGACGGCGGGAGAACTCACCAATGACTTCAACGGTCTCAACGAAAAGGTTGAAGGTGTTGTTGGGCTGGCCGAGCGTTTCCTCCAAGGTAGCGACGACGTCCTCGTCCGCGGGAGTGGTAGATATGTTCTTGAACTCCAGTCCAACTTCCACTTGCGTGTTTTCCATTCGCGTCAACACCACAGCGCGGCTGTGTGGTAAGACCCAAAATATGTTTTCATTTGGATACAGCTTCAGATATTCTCAGTTCTCAAAACAAGTGCACAAACTTACAAAATTCGAATAACAAAGGTACGGATAAAGAAAATGCCATATCTCGTCCTGTAGATGATGTCATACTGTAACATGGGGAAAAAAGGTGACAAATTAGAAGCCAGAAAAACATTAAAAGCCAGGACAAAAAGCATAGTGAGGATGACAACTGGACCCACCGCAGTCACAACCCTCCTTTCAAGCGCTTTGTACTGTGGACTGTTGACGTTGTTGAATTCTTCCACAAACGGTTCCCCCAAAGTTGCCGACAGCACAACAACCGGTGGTGAAGATGTGGGGACTACTGTTGGAGTCGTTGGATTTGGAGCAGTAGGCCTTTTAGTTGTTGTAGAGACATTGGTAGGCGTTGTTCGTTTAACAGTTGGAGTTGTTGGATTTGAAGCAGTAGACCTTTTAGTTGTTGTAGAGACATTGGTAGGCGTTGGTCCTTTAACTGTTGGAGTTGTTGGATTTGGAGCAGTAGGCCTTTTAGTTGTTGTAGAGACATTGGTAGGGGTTGGTCTTTTAACTGTTGGATTTGTTGGATTTGGAGCCGTAGGCCTTTTAGTTGTTGGTGAGACATTGGCAGGGGTTGGTCCTTTACTTGTAGGGACCTGCGTGGGGGTTGGCTCTTCAGTGATGGGTGGCCCTTTAGTTGTAGGGACATGGGTTGACTCTTGAGTGATAGTTGGCTCTTCCGTTGTAGGGACATGGGTGGGGGTTGGTCCTTGAGTGATGGTTGGCCCTATGGTTGTAGGGACATGGGTGGGGGTTGGTCCTTGTGTGATGGTTGGCCCTTTAGTTGTAGGGACATGGGTGGGGGTTGGCCCTTGAGTGATAGTTGGCTCGTTCGCTGTAGGGACCTGGTTGGGGGTTTGCTCTTGAGTGATAGTTGGCTCGTTAGTTGCAGGGACCTGGGTCCGGGTTGGCTCTTGAGTGATAGTTGGCCCGTTAGTTGTCGGGACATGGGTGGGGGTTGGCTCTTGAGTGATAGTTGGCTCGTTCGTTGTAGGGACATGGGTGGGTGTTTGCTCTTGAGTGATAGTTGGCTCGTTAGTTGTAGAGACATGGGTGGAGGTTGGCTCTTGAGTGATAGTTGGCTCGTTAGTTGCAGGGACATGGGTAGGGGTTGGCTCTTGAGTGGTAGTTGGCTCGTTAGTTGTAGGGACATGGGTGGGGGTTGGCTCTTGAGTGATAGTTGGCTTGTTAGTTGTAGGGACCTGGGTGGGGGTTGGCTCTTGAGTGATAGTTGGCTCGTTAGTTGTAGGGACATGGGTGGGGGTGTGCTCTTGAGTGATAGTTGGCTCGTTAGTTGTAGGGACATGGGTTGGGGTTGGCTCTTGAGTGATAGTTGGCTCATTCGTTATAGGGACATGGGTGGGGGTTGGCTCTTGAGTGATCGTTGGTTCGTTAGTTGTAGGGACATGGGTGGGGGTTGGCTCTTGAGTGATCGTTGGTTCGTTAGTTGTAGGGACCTGGGTGGGGGTTGGCTCTTGAGTGATAGTTGGCTCGTTGGTTGTAGAGACATGGGTGGAGGTTGGCTCTTGAGTGATAGTTGGCTCGTTAGTTGCAGGGACATGGGTAGGGGTTGGCTCTTGAGTGATAGTTGGCTCATTCGTTATAGGGACATGGGTGGTGGTTGGCTCTTGAGTGATCGTTGGTTCGTTAGTTGTAGGGACATGGGTGGGGGTTGGCTCTTGAGTGATGGTTGGCTCGTTAGTTGCAGGGAAATGGGTGGGGGTTGGCCCTTCAGTGATAGTTGGTTCGTTAGTTGTAGAGACATGGGTGGGGGTTGGCTTTTGAGTGACGGTTGGCCCTTTAGTTGTAGGGACATCGGTGAGTGTTGGCTCTTGAGTGATGGTTGGCCCTGTAGTTGTAGGGACATGGGTGGGGGTTGGCTCTTGAGTGATCGTTGGTTCGTTAGTTGTAGGGACCTGGGTGGGGGTTGGCTCTTGAGTGATAGTTGGCTCGTTAGTTGTAGAGACATGGGTGGAGGTTGGCTCTTGAGTGATACTTGGCTCGTTAGTTGCAGGGACATGGGTAGGGGTTGGCTCTTGAGTGATAGTTGGCTCATTCGTTATAGGGACATGGGTGGTGGTTGGCTCTTGCGTGATCGTTGGTTCGTTAGTTGTAGGGACATGGGTGGGGGTTGGCTCTTGAGTGATGGTTGGCTCGTTAGTTGCAGGGAAATGGGTGGGGGTTGGCCCTTCAGTGATAGTTGGTTCGTTAGTTGTAGAGACATGGGTGGGGGTTGGCTCTTGACTAATAGTCGGCTCGTTAGTTGTAGGGACATAGGTGGGGGCTACAGTCCCCTCATCGCCACTACCGAACTGTTCGTCGTCGCCGCTGCCGGACTCTCCGTCCCCGCTGCCGGACTCTCCGTCGCCGCTGCCGGACTCTCCGTCGCCGCTGCCGGACTCTCCGTCGCCGCTGCCGGACTGTTCGTCATCGCTGGACGGGGTTTCTTGGCCATAGGCAGCCATAAACACCCAGGCCAATATCAAAACTAAGACCAGTTTTTTGGACATTGCTTTCAAAGCACTCCCTGAAATGATGGCGAAAGGTCAGTATTTATCGAGTTCTGACAATATGAAGTAAACACATCCGCTCCAATGGTGTATATCAAAATAAATACATATCAAATTAATTTACAGTTTAGAGATTAAGACTGAGTCTTTCTGTTTATATAAAAACTATTATTATACCGTTTTTTTCCATGTATAATGCGCCCCCATGTATAATACGCACCCTAAAAATGGCATGTTGATGCTGGAAAAAAGCCTGTACCCATGTATAATACGCACCCAAATTTTGACTCCTACTTAAGTCCGTAAACGTAAAATCATTTCAGAAAAAAGATCATTTTCGGGAACAACCGGATGTTATTCTGCCGGTCAGTATCACTGCGCATGCCCTAGCAAACTCAATAGCGAAGAAATGTTTCGGATTTGTAGAGGGTACATTGTGACAGCAAACGAGCAGGTGATCGAGCAAGCGTCTGATACGAGAGCATTGTATTCGTATGGAGCGTGTTTGAAGTGAACAGCAGAGAAGAAAGCGCATCTGTAATGGCGGCCTCCGTATCATATCCTGATTAAAAAAAAAAAAATTGTACCCATGTATAATGCACACCCCAGATTTTAGGACAATAAATTAGTTACAATTTGCGCATTATACATGGAAAAAAACGGTATATTATTTTTTGCGGTTGCGTACTACAATTAGTTGTACAGGGTCCGGCAAAATGATCTGACACATTTGTAGGTTTAATAAAATGCAAATAAATTAAAGAAACAAAAGAGGTTTTTTTTTTATTTTTGAAAAGTACATGTAATGCTTTTCATTTCGTTTTGTTTCATTTCATTTTCGTTTTGTTTTCGAATAATGTTATACAATAATGAATAATGAGCAATCTTAAAGTTTTTGCGGTTGCGTACTACAATTAATCGTATTATTGACATGAAATTTGCATCGCAGTAACACAACAAAATCAGGATATATTTTGACTGTACATATTATGGAGCCTACCTTGGAATCCGTGAAGTGAAGCAAAAGGCTGTAATCTATGATGATCTTTTTGAAAACAATGCTTTTCTGCACAGGTGAAAATTCTTGGCAACCTTTTATATGGGTTCTACATGGGGCGGAGATATAGGTTGAGAAGCCACAGCCTTTGGGGGGGGGGGGAATACCCCTACTGTGTCATTCGTCAACAATATCGCTTCAACATTAAATACTCGTGTACTTGTAATGTAAATGCCACAAAATTGAGAGTCAGGTATTTTTTTAAATTTTGCTTAATGTCATTTTAAATGGATTTTTAACACATTTTGTAAATTTGTGCAGTTCTGTATTTAAGATACACAACGAAACAAGCCTCACCCAATGAGGTGTTTTGCATACATGCCATCTTCACGCTCCTTAACTTCAAATTCTTTCGCAACCCAGTGAACATTGACGCATGACCAAAATATCCTGTGGGTCTTCAGTTTTGTGACACATTATTACGCGACTACTACTACGCTATAAATATCCCATAATGCCAGCACTAGTGTTATGTGACCTCTGCAGAAACTCAGCCAATAGCCTTTGAAAGATCGTTCCATCAGATTGTCTTCCATGGAAACATCTCGATCATTTTTTTTGTACAATGGGGATGGCTAGCATGATGTCACTAGACGTTGGCACGTCGTTTGGAGTTGACGTCCTCTCGAAAATACAGTAATCCCTCGCTACATCGCGGTTAATTTATCATGGCTTCAGTACATCGCGGATACCCCCCCCCCCCCCCCCCAGAAAAAATATATATAAAATTCTAAAAAAAAATCTTAAGTGAGGAATTATGGCAACATAGTTGCCCGCACACCAGCAGAAGGCTGGGAGTGCCCACACAATTGCAGTATGTCATAATAATGAGTTCTAAACACATATTTACAGTATTGTATCTTGTTATAAAAAATATATAATATGGAAAGAGTTCTAAAAACATGTTTACAGTATGTACACTTGTACCTTGTTATAAAAAAGTTGTCATAATAATAGAGTTCTAAAATCATATTTCCAGTATATATACTATAGCTACATCTACTTATGTTACACACACACACACACACACACACACACACACACACACACACACACACACACACACACACGCACACACACGTATCATTTATATTATTTATACATTATTTTCTATATGTCATTTACACTATTAATATAGTATTTACATGTTTGAAATTTCCTTTCTTGTTTGCCGACAGCCTGAGTTCAAGCACTATGGTTCAGGTGTTTAGTCGGTTTGCAAAGGGAGCTGCACGTGTTGTGCGTAACTGTTCCTCTGTTATTCACGGTGCAGATTCATTACGTAAACTTTAGCGCG
Source organism: Syngnathus typhle (assembly GCF_033458585.1). Taxonomy (NCBI): domain Eukaryota; kingdom Metazoa; phylum Chordata; class Actinopteri; order Syngnathiformes; family Syngnathidae; genus Syngnathus; species Syngnathus typhle. The sequence goes on along the minus strand of NC_083738.1, from coordinate 24,068,931 downwards.
CCCTTGTGGACATTTAGTCCAAAGACTACACTTTGGAGAACTTCTATAATACACCTTATTTAGAAGAACACATACTATATGCAACTGTACAATATTTACATGCCACCACTAGAATGTTATTTTTTAACATTTACTGAGTTTTGACGTTTGACATTTTGCTACAATTCTCCAGTGTTATTCATTTTAACCATGTTCATTTGTTTTCTAATAGAAACTGCAAACGCGCAATCTGCTTAAAAGCTTCCTTCAAATGTAAAATAACGTAGATTGGTTATTTCTCAACATAAGATCATTCGGTCCGAAACTTGGCGGGTTCTTAAACTCCAGGCATCAAATGACCTCAAAACGAGACTTTGTGAAAATTATTGAGGAAGAGCTAATGTACTTAACTCATTAAAAGGGGAATGTAATTTGTTCTGGAGGATTCTGGAGCAAATCGAAGTACCGTAATGTTTGGACTATAAGTCGCACCAGCCATAAAATGCCCAAAAAAGTGAAAAAGTAACATATATATGTATATAAGTCGCTCCTGAGTATCAGGCGCCCCCCCACCCAAACTATGAAAAAAAACGCGACTTATAGTCCGAAAATTACGGTACTCATTTGATGTTTGTAAAAACAGACTACACTAGGTTTCAATTACTGGTTTCTTTTCAGCGCCAGCCAAGGTGTTGTAACAAGAATGAGCGCCAAAATCACGTTAGTGCTTAAATGTGCCTTAAGGTTTCAAGTCTTATATAGTGACCAGAAAGTTTTATCTCATTAGTGTACATTGTTAAAAGCCTTTGATTAATATACAGTGTACAGAGGCTTTAATTTGTATATAGTTTTAAAAGGCTTTAATTTGTACACAGTGTATAACAACTTTCATTTGTATGGCATGTCAAAAGACTTCAGTTCTTACACAGTGTACAAAGCTCCCATTTAAATAGTATCTACAGGCTTTAATTTTACTAGACAGTCAGAAAATCCAAAAGCTTTGATTTACATACACCTCCCTATAAATAGAGCTTAATGATATGGCAATCGGCAATCCCTGGCGACCAATTTTGGTAAATTGGCCCAAGATGCTACTGCTGGCCTACCAGTAACCATGACACCAGCACCATGCCAGATGCGGTGATGAGGCTCGTCTTATGGCTCGCTGCGCTTGAAAACACTATTAAGAAAAATATATAAAATAATAAGCCTCTAATAATTGTGCAAAAATTACTTTGTTTTCTTTATATAGCTTACGTATGCCGTTGACAAAAATGGATGAGGTGTCCACGTTGAAGACTGTGATGTTGGACGCCGCGTTGATCAAAACGTTAGCAATGGCATTATTGCTGGGCACCAGGCTGGATTCGAATCTCAAGTCCATGGAGTTGACAATAGAGCCATTACTGCAAAAAAAAAAATCCTCACTCATGAATACCCAGCGAGACTTACACTACGAATTTATTTCTTTATTTATTGATTGATTGATTGATTGATTGAGTGATTGATTTATAATACCTGAATGACGTTACTGTCAGGTCGTTGAATGAAGAAAACGTGACATTGTAGAATGGTTCAAGCTGTAGAGAAGCGTCACAATGTATCAGCTTTGTTTATCGCATAGTTGGAATGCAGAGAATCAAGTAATGCAATGAGTAGTCAAATGCTGTGAATCAATCATTCTGACGACTGTCAACATTAGCAAAAAATGAAACAGTTTGAGCTTGCCCCTAAATTAGCGTGAATGCTTTTTTTCCCAGAATTGCTCCAACCTAACACTTTCGCGAACTCCATAACGTTTTGTCAGCCAAAACAATTAGGGAAGGTGCTTTACTCTGATCCTGTTGTGAATCTCAAAACATTTTTTGCATTAGTGTTTAAACACTGCGAATGCTTTCCAGGGGCCTCACCGTCTTCTTGATGAGCGACGCTCGACTGACAAACGCAGTAGACGACTGATTGAGCAAGTCGCTTGTGAACACCTCGCCGACAGACGTAAACCTCAAAGTCTGAGTTGTGAGTGATGTGGTGCTCGTCACGGGATTCTTGGTGGCCGTTGTAGCTGGAGCCGCAGTGGCGTTGGGTTTTGCTGTCGTTGAATTTTTGTGCGGAGAGTCTGGCACAACAATCGGGAGAAGCTTAGTTCATTCTTGTACTCACAACAAATTTACTACAACAAAAATTACTACAGCAAAAATTCTTGCTACTCCCTAATAAACCTCCATTGATGGCACAAAAATTACAAAAATGTCTTGAACATCACGACAGGGGACAATGGCCAAACTGTTGACGACGGTAGAACTCACCGATGACTTCAATGCTCTCGGTAACAAGGCGGATGTTGAAGGTGTTGTTGGGCTGACCAAGAGTTTCCTCTAAAGTAGCAACGACTTCGTTGTCCGTGGGAGTGGAAGATGTGTTCTTGAACACCAGTCCAACTTCCACTTGCGTGTTTCCCATTCGCGTCAACACCACAGCGCGGCTGTGTGGAAAGACCCAAAATATATTCTCATTTGAATACAGCCTCGTACATTCTCAATTCTCAAAACAAGAGTACAAACTTACAAAATTCGAATAACAAAGATACGGATAAAGAAAATGCCAAATCTTGCCCTGTAGATGGCGTCACACTGTAACAGAGAAAAAGGTGACAAATCAGAAGCCAGAAAAAAATTAGAAGCCAGAAAAAAAGCATAGTGAGGATCACAACTGGACCCACCGAATTCACAACCCTCCTTTCAAGGGCTATGTATTGTGAACTGCTGACATTGTTGAATTCTTCCACAAACAGTTCCTCCAAAGTTGCTGACAGCACAACAACCGGTGGTGAAGATGTGGGGACTACTGCTGGAGTTGTTAGATTTGGAGCAGTAGGCCCCTGAGTGATTGTTGGCCCTTTAGTTGTTGTAGGGACATTGGTAGGAGTTGGTCCTATATTGATGGTTGGCCCTTTAGTTGTAGGGACATGGGTGGGGGTTGGCTCTTGAGTAATGGTTGGCCCTTTAGCTGTAGGGACATGGGTGGGGGTTGGCTCTTGTGTGATTGTTGGCCCTTTAGTTGTAGGGACATGGGTGAGGGTTGGCTTTTGAGTGACGGTTGGCCCTTTAGTTGTAGGGACATCGGTGAGTGTTGGCTCTTGAGTGATGGTTGGCCCTGTAGTTGTAGGGACATGGGTGGGGGTTGGCTCTTGAGTGATGGTTGGCCCTTTAGTTGTAGGGACATCGGTGGGGGTTGGCTCTTGAGTGATGGTTGGCCCTTTAGTTGTAGGGACATGGGTGGGGGTTGGCTTTTGAGTGACGGTTGGCCCTTTAGTTGTAGGGACATCGGTGAGTGTTGGCTCTTGAGTGATGGTTGGCCCTTTAGTTGTAGGGACATGAACGGGGGTTGGCTCTTGAGTCATGGTTGGCCCTTTAGTTGTAGGGACATCGGTGGGGGTTGGCTCTTGAGTGATGGTTGGCCCTTTAGTTGTAGGGACATGGGTGGGGGTTGGCTCTTGAGTGATGGTTGGCCCTTTAGTTGTAGGGACATCGGTGGGGGTTGGCTCTTGAGTGATGGTTGGCCCTTTAGTTGTAGGGACATGGGTGGGGGTTGGCTTTTGAGTGACGGTTGGCCCTTTAGTTGTAGGGACATCGGTGAGTGTTGGCTCTTGAGTGATGGTTGGCCCTGTAGTTGTAGGGACATGGGTGGGGGTTGGCTCTTGAGTGATGGTTGGCCCTTTAGTTGTAGGGACGTGTCGGGTGGTTGGCCCTTTTATGGGAGTTGGTCCTTGTGTGTTGGTTGTCCCTTGAGTTGTAGGCAAATGGGGAGTAGTTGGCACATCAATAGGGGGTTGCTCTTGAGTGATCATTGGCCCGTGAGTTGTAAAGATGTGAGTGGTGGTTGGATTATTAATTGTAGGAACATGGGTGATAGTTGGCCCATCAGTGATGGTTGGCCCTTCAGTGGTGGGCACATGGGTGGTTGTTGGCCCATGTGTGGGTGATGGTCCATCAGTTGTAGTATTTTCCAATGCATCAGCTGTTGAAATAAAAACAATTGACGACAACAACAACGAATTTTTATGGATGCTACTTGATGAGACAGACGTCCTAACTTACTAATGACTGCAATTGAGTCTGGAGCAAATGTGAGTGGAAAGGTATTATTGGTACTATTCACAGCTTGTACCAATTTCTCAACAACCACCTCAGCTTCTGGGATCTGATCAGTCGGTACTGAATTGTTGAACTCCAGGTCCAATTCGACTTTTGTGTTTCCCTGTTGTGGACTAAAAATAGAATCTCAGATGATGCATTTATATTGGAGAGCAAGTTAAAATTGCCACATGCTTGTATTTCAAATATTACCTAAATCCATTAACAATAGTGCGGATGAAAATGGTTCCAAATTCTTGCAAGAGGATCGAGTCACACTGTAAAAAGAATGAGTTGACTTAAGTAATGTAAGAAAATGGTTGCATTAGCTCAATATCTCACGAAGTAGTCTATTCATCCATCCATTTTCACATGCACTTCCAAATGTGGGCAACAGGGCCAGCACTCCTATGCATAGAAGTAATTTCGATTTCTTTGTGTGTCTTGGCATGTGAACAAATTGACAATAAAGCAGACTTTGACTTTGGACTTCCAAGTATTCGGCTCAACTGACAGGGGCGGCCTTTGACTATTCACTTCATAAAGATACAAAACCCACAAGAAATCAGCTAAGACAGAGTCCAACAAAAACCTGCCTGAAACGGTTATAACTTAAATCTTTACGCACCGTTGATATCACTTGTGTTTCAAGTTCTTTGTATTGTTCACTGCTGCGATTTTCAAATTCATTCACAAAAGGTTCTTCCAGAGTCCCTTCAATAGACACTACTCGCGAGATAACTGAGATGACTGCAGTTGTCTGTTGAGTTGTTGATCCATCTGTAGTTGCTGTTAATTGATTCATTGTTGATCCGTCAATAGTAGTTGTTGGTTTGTCAACAGTAGATGTTGATTTGTCAATATCAGTAGGAGTTGATTGGTCAATTGTTGATCTGTCAATTTCAATTGTTGACCCTGGAACAGCTGTTGTTTCATCAATACTTGCTGTTGATTTGTCAATAGTTGTTCTGTCAATAGTTATTTCACCAATAGTAGTTGATTTGTCCACTGTTGTTTTGTCAACTGCAATTGTTGAGCCAATAGTAGTTGTTGAGTCATCAGAAGAACTTGTTGATTCATCAATCGTAGGCAATGCATCAACAAATGATGTTGATTCTTCACTGGTATTTGTTGATTTATCAATAGTGGTTGTTATTCTTCCAGTTGCTGCTGTTGTTAATTGGACAACATTTGTTGTTGATTTGTTAATAGTTGTGGGTTTGTCACTAGGAGTTGTTGACTCTTCAGTGGTTGCTGTTGATTCTTCAAAAGAAGTTGTGGATATGTCAATAGTAGTCACTGATTCAACAACAGTTGCTGTTGATTGGTCAATAGTAGTTGTTGATTTATCAGTAATTGCTTTTGATTTGTCAGGAGTCAATACGTCAATTGTTGTTGATTGGTCAACAGCTTTTAGTAGAGCAGTAGTTGATTTGTCAATAGTCATTGATTTGTCAATTGTTGTTGAGCTGTAAAGTTTGATTGTTGATACAACCGCTGTTGATTCGTCATTACTTGTTGTTTTGTCAATAGTTGGGGATTTATTCATCGTTGTTGATTCGTCAATAGTAGTTGATTTGTCAGTAGTTGTCGATCTGTCATCTACAATTGTTGAGCCAACAACAACTGTTGATTCATCAAAAGGACTTGCTACATTGACAGAAACTGTTGCTGCATCAACAAATGTTGTTGATACGTCAACATTAATTGTTGATTTGTCAAAAGTAGTTGTTAATTCATCAAGAACAATAGTTGATCTGTCAACAGCAATTGTTGATGCATCAATAGTCGCCGTTGATTTATTAATAGTTGTTGATTTGTCAATAGCAGGGGTTGATTCATCAATATTAGTTGTTCTAGCAGTTGTTGATCTGTCAGCAACAATTGTTGATGCATCAACAAGCGGTATTGATTTGCCAATAGTAGCTGTTGATTCACCAATAGTAAATGTTGATTCCTTAATAGTAGTTGATTTGTCAGGAGTTATTGATCTGTCAAGTTCAATTGTTGTTCCAGCGGTTGATGCATCTATAGTAGATGATTTGTCAAAAGTTGTTGACTCATCGAAAATCATTGTTGAGTCAATAGTTGCTGTTGACTTGTTGATAGTTCTTACAGTGGTTGATGATCCATCAACAGCTGTTGATGCATTAACAAGAGCTGTTGATTTGTCAACAATAGTTGTGAGTTTATCAATAGTGGTTATTTTGTCAGTCGTGGCTGTTGATTTGTCAAAAGTAGTTGTTGATTCCTCAATAGTAGTTGATATATCTGTAGTAGTTAATCTGTCAAATTCAAATGTTGGTCCAACACCAGTTGTTGATGTATCAGTAGATTTGTCAAAAGTGGTTGACTCATCAAAAATAATTGTTGAGCCACCAGTAGCTGTTGATTCGCCAATAGTTGTTGTTGGTTTGTTAATAATTATGTCAGTAGTTGCTAATCCATCAACAGCTGTTGATCCATCAAAAACACTTGCTGATTCATCAAGAGTAGTTGATTCATATAGAATAGCTGTTGACAAATCAACAGCCATTGTTGATGCGTCAACAAGAGGTGTGGTTTTGTCAACAGTCGTCGTGGATTTAGCAATAGCAGTTGTTGATTCATTAATAGTTGCCATTGAGTTGTCAAAAGTAGTTGTTGATTCATCATTAGTACTTGATCCATCAACAGCAGTTGAAGATTTGTCGACAACAATTGTAGGCAGTGTTGTTTGGCCAATGGTAGCAGAAGAAGATTCATCAACAATAATTGTTGACTCCTCAGTCATTGCTGTTGATTTGTCACTAGTTGTTGATCTGTCAATAGTGTTTGTCAGTTTGTCAGTAGTTGCTGATTCGTCCAGAGTTGCTGTTGAGTTATCAATTGTTACATCAAAAGTTGTTGATCCGCCAACAGCTGTTGATTGATCAAAATCACTTATTGATTCATCAAGAGTAGTTGATTCGTCAACAGTAGTCGTGGAAATACCAATAGTAGTTGTTAATTTGTCATTAGTTGCTCTTGGTTCCTCAATAGCTGTTGATTTGTCAATGATAGTTGTTGATTCAACAACAATAGTTGGTTTTTCAATAGGTGTTGTTGATCTATTAACATCAATTGTTGGTCCAACAACAGCTGTTGGTCTGTCAATAGTATTTGTACTTATGGATTTATCAATAGTTGTTGCTCCATCAACATCTTTTGGAGATACGCTAATAGTTGCTGTTGAGTCATCAATAGTTGTTGATTTGTTAGCAATTGAGCTCTTGGCTGTTGTAACAGGGCTTGTTAGTTTATTAGTTGACAGTCCATTAGTTGTTGGTATAGGTTCGTTTGTTGCTGAGGATCCCTGAGGTGTTGTTTCTGCAGCTAAATTGAAAAGAAAAAGGAAGATTTCTTCATAACCAATTAAACATTAATGCTAAGAGGAGAAAATGTGAAATCTTGACTTACAAATGACTATAATTGAGTCTGGGTCAAAAGTGAGGGGGAAACTGGTGTTGGGACTATTCACAGCTTGTACCAATGTGTCTACAACCACATTAGCTTCTGGGATTTGATCAGTATTGTTGAACTCCAGTTCCACTTCTACTTCAGTGTTTTCCATTTGTTGACTTAAATGGAAAAAGTCAGAAATTAATATAAATCTTTTTCATGAAACTGAAGCAAACAGTTCATATATTTCCAATATTACCTAAATCCAAGAACTATGGTGCGGATGAAAATAGTCCCAAATGCTTGGAAGAAGATAAAGTCACACTGGAAGAAGAATCAAAGTTTATGACAAATTAGCAACAGTTGGTGTTTATTTTTGGCATAAGAGAATTGTTTCATTTGATCAGTATCACTCCTCCAGGAATAACCAATTTAATGTGGCACATGGGATGAATTGCCAAAATTATTCTCGGTGCTATGTAAGCTGTCAAAGGCTAAATGCCCCAAGTTCTTTTTCCCAAGGTAAAACGGTCAATGGTGAAAAGCAGACGAAGAGTAATTCAAAAGACTAACAGACTCAACCGTACAGACCTACTGCTCCCTGCTCAAACATGGAACAACTAAAACCCCAACGTGATATAAGACCTTGGGATCTGATTCCCACACAGATGCTCCAGCCTGGTCCAACTGCGAGGAACCCCCTGGCTAGACCTGTGCCTCTCTTTAAGGAGTTTTTCCAACGCCAATCCAATCCAACTTTATTATAAAGCACCTAAAAACACTACAAGGCCAAAAGTGCCGTTTAACCTGAGAGTACCTAAGTACCTACCCCCAGGTAAACCGAGAGGTGGGGCTGGAGACAGGGAAGGCTGTGATTCACTATTATCTATGTATGTCTGCTGCGGCCATGACATGGACTCATATATGTTAAGAAAACGGTTTGATGGATAGACGGAGGGATGGATGGATGGACGGATGTATGGATAAATAGATGAATGAAGGGATGGAAGGCTAAATGGAAGTTTGAGTGACTGGATGAATAAACTACCATAATAAAGTAACTTCTATACTCACCACAGATATCACTTGTGTTTCAAGTTGTTGATATTGTTCACTGCTGCGATTGTTCAGTTCTTCCACAAAAGGCTCCAACAAAATGGCTTCGACAAACACAGCCGGTGGGGCAACTGGGACGGCAGTCGTCGCCCCTTGTGTCGTTGGCGAGTCATTGGCGGACGGCGTTGAGCCGAGGGACGACGTTGGTTCTTGGGTGGTCGTCGATACGGTTGCTGTATTTTGGAAGTCATAGATCAGTTGGAAAAATGCATCGTTCTGTCTGTCTGACAAAGACAAATCAGTCGAGAAAATGGCTCTCCAAGTTAGAAATGAGCCAGGCAAGCAGAAGTCAGTCGCTGAACAAACCAGGCCCCGCGGGGTACTGAGGAACACGGACGGACGGAAGTGGACCTGAATGCGGATCTGAATCATTTGGTTACTTACAACTGACTGCAATCGAGTCTGGATCCAGAGGGAGGTTGAAGGTGTTGTTGGGACTCGTCACAGCTTCTACCAATACTTCCACGACCGCATCGGGTTCTGGTATTGCTTCGGCCGGTACCGAATTGATGAACCGCAGCTCCACGTCGACTTGCGTGTTTCCCATCCGTGGCCTTGAATGTCCAAATTGGTACGTTTCAATTGCGCAACATGTAGTACGTACGTGCTCTGTGGTCTATCTGATCTTTGGAGTCTTACCGAAATCCAATGACAAAAGTGCCAAAGAAAATGGCACCAAACTCTTGGAAGAAGATCGAGTCACACTGTAGAAGGAATCCATTTTTTAGAACACCACAGTATCTTCTTTAGTGAGTACAGAGTAAATGGGGATAGCTAGATGTTGCTTGTACGCTTGTACGCACCGCTGATACCACTTGTGCTTCGAGTTGCTCGAATGGTTGGCTGCTGCGATTGTTCAGTTCTTCCACAAAAGGCTCCAACAAAATGGCTTCGACAAACACAGCCGGTGGGGCAACTGGGACGGCAGTCGTCGCCCCTTGTGTCGTTGGCGAGTCATTGGCGGACGGCGTTGAGCCGAGGGACGACGTTGGTTCTTGGGTGGTCGTCGATACGGTTGCTGTATTTTGGAAGTCATAGATCAGTTGGAAAAATGCATCGTTCTGTCTGTCTGACAAAGACAAATCAGTCGAGAAAATGTCTCTCCAAGTTAGAAATGAGCCAGGCAAGCAGAAGTCAGTCGCTGAACAAACCAGGCCCCGCGGGGTACTGAGGAACACGGACGGACGGAAGTGGACCTGAATGCGGATCTGAATGCGGATCTGAATGCGGATCTGAATCATTTGGTTACTTACAACTGACTGCAATCGAGTCTGGATCCAGAGGGAGGTTGAAGGTGTTGTTGGGACTCGTCACAGCTTCTACCAATACTTCCACGACCGCATCGGGTTCTGGTATTGCTTCGGCCGGTACCGAATTGATGAACCGCAGCTCCACGTCGACTTGCGTGTTTCCCATCCGTGGCCTTGAATGTCCAAATTGGTACGTTTCAATTGCGCAACATGTAGTACGTACGTGCTCTGTGGTCTATCTGATCTTTGGAGTCTTACCGAAATCCAATGACAAAAGTGCCAAAGAAAATGGCACCAAACTCTTGGAAGAAGATCGAGTCACACTGTAGAAGGAATCCATTTTTTAGAACACCACAGTATCTTCTTTAGTGAGTACAGAGTAAATGGGGATAGCTAGATGTTGCTTGTACGCTTGTACGCACCGCTGATACCACTTGTGCTTCGAGTTGCTCGAATGGTTGGCTGCTGCGATTGTTCAGTTCTTCCACAAAAGGCTCCAACAAAATGGCTTCGACAAACACAGCCGGTGGGGCAACTGGGACGGCAGTCGTCGCCCCTTGTGTCGTTGGCGAGTCATTGGCGGACGGCGTTGAGCCGAGGGACGACGTTGGTTCTTGGGTGGTCGTCGATACGGTTGCTGTATTTTGGAAGTCATAGATCAGTTGGAAAAATGCATCGTTCTGTCTGTCTGACAAAGACAAATCAGTCGAGAAAATGGCTCTCCAAGTTAGAAATGAGCCAGGCAAGCAGAAGTCAGTCGCTGAACAAACCAGGCCCCGCGGGGTACTGAGGAACACGGACGGACGGAAGTGGACCTGAATGCGGATCTGAATCATTCGGTTACTTACAACTGACTGCAATCGAGTCTGGATCCAGAGGGAGGTTGAAGGTGTTGTTGGGACTCGTCACAGCTTCTACCAATACTTCCACGACCGCATCGGGTTCTGGTATTGCTTCGGCCGGTACCGAATTGATGAACCGCAGCTCCACGTCGACTTGCGTGTTTCCCATCCGTGGCCTTGAATGTCCAAATTGGTACGTTTCAATTGCGCAACATGTAGTACGTACGTGCTCTGTGGTCTATCTGATCTTTGGAGTCTTACCGAAATCCAATGACAAAAGTGCCAAAGAAAATGGCACCAAACTCTTGGAAGAAGATCGAGTCACACTGTAGAAGGAATCCATTTTTTAGAACACCACAGTATCTTCTTTAGTGAGTACAGAGTAAATGGGGATAGCTAGATGTTGCTTGTACGCTTGTACGCACCGCTGATACCACTTGTGCTTCGAGTTGCTCGAATGGTTGGCTGCTGCGATTGTTCAGTTCTTCCACAAAAGGCTCCAACAAAATGGCTTCGACAAACACAGCCGGTGGGGCAACTGGGACGGCAGTCGTCGCCCCTTGTGTCGTTGGCGAGTCATTGGCGGACGGCGTTGAGCCAAGGGACGACGTTGGTTCTTGGGTGGTCGTCGATACGGTTGCTGTATTTTGGAAGTCATAGATCAGTTGGAAAAATGCATCGTTCTGTCTGTCTGACAAAGACAAATCAGTCGAGAAAATGGCTCTCCAAGTTAGAAATGAGCCAGGCAAGCAGAAGTCAGTCGCTGAACAAACCAGGCCCCGCGGGGTACTGAGGAACACGGACGGACGGAAGTGGACCTGAATGCGGATCTGAATCATTTGGTTACTTACAACTGACTGCAATCGAGTCTGGATCCAGAGGGAGGTTGAAGGTGTTGTTGGGACTCGTCACAGCTTCTACCAATACTTCCACGACCGCATCGGGTTCTGGTATTGCTTCGGCCGGTACCGAATTGATGAACCGCAGCTCCACGTCGACTTGCGTGTTTCCCATCCGTGGCCTTGAATGTCCAAATTGGTACGTTTCAATTGCGCAACATGTAGTACGTACGTGCTCTGTGGTCTATCTGATCTTTGGAGTCTTACCGAAATCCAATGACAAAAGTGCCAAAGAAAATGGCACCAAACTCTTGGAAGAAGATCGAGTCACACTGTAGAAGGAATCCATTTTTTAGAACACCACAGTATCTTCTTTAGTGAGTACAGAGTAAATGGGGATAGCTAGATGTTGCTTGTACGCTTGTACGCACCGCTGATACCACTTGTGCTTCGAGTTGCTCGAATGGTTGGCTGCTGCGATTGTTCAGTTCTTCCACAAAAGGCTCCAACAAAATGGCTTCGACAAACACAGCCGGTGGGGCAACTGGGACGGCAGTCGTCGCCCCTTGTGTCGTTGGCGAGTCATTGGCGGACGGCGTTGAGCCGAGGGACGACGTTGGTTCTTGGGTGGTCGTCGATACAGTTGCTGTATTTTGGAAGTCATAGATCAGTTGGAAAAATGCATCGTTCTGTCTGTCTGACAAAGACAAATCAGTCGAGAAAATGGCTCTCCAAGTTAGAAATGAGCCAGGCAAGCAGAAGTCAGTCGCTGAACAAACCAGGCCCCGCGGGGTACTGAGGAACACGGACGGACGGAAGTGGACCTGAATGCGGATCTGAATGCGGATCTGAATCATTTGGTTACTTACAACTGACTGCAATCGAGTCTGGATCCAGAGGGAGGTTGAAGGTGTTGTTGGGACTCGTCACAGCTTCTACCAATACTTCCACGACCACATCGGGTTCTGGTATTGCTTCGGCCGGTACCGAATTGATGAACCGCAGCTCCACGTCGACTTGCGTGTTTCCCATCTGTGGCCTTGAATGTCCAAATTGGTACGTTTCAATTGCGCAACATGTAGTACGTACGTGCTCTGTGGTCTATCTGATCTTTGGAGTCTTACCGAAATCCAATGACAAAAGTGCCAAAGAAAATGGCACCAAACTCTTGGAAGAAGATCGAGTCACACTGTAGAAGGAATCCATTTTTTAGAACACCACAGTATCTTCTTTAGTGAGTACAGAGTAAATGGGGATAGCTAGATGTTGCTTGTACGCTTGTACGCACCGCTGATACCACTTGTGCTTCGAGTTGCTCGAATGGTTGGCTGCTGCGATTGTTCAGTTCTTCCACAAAAGGCTCCAACAAAATGGCTTCGACAAACACAGCCGGTGGGGCAACTGGGACGGCAGTCGTCGCCCCTTGTGTCGTTGGCGAGTCATTGGCGGACGGCGTTGAGCCGAGGGACGACGTTGGTTCTTGGGTGGTCGTCGATACGGTTGCTGTATTTTGGAAGTCATAGATCAGTTGGAAAAATGCATCGTTCTGTCTGTCTGACAAAGACAAATCAGTCGAGAAAATGGCTCTCCAAGTTAGAAATGAGCCAGGCAAGCAGAAGTCAGTCGCTGAACAAACCAGGCCCCGCGGGGTACTGAGGAACACGGACGGACGGAAGTGGACCTGAATGCGGATCTGAATCATTTGGTTACTTACAACTGACTGCAATCGAGTCTGGATCCAGAGGGAGGTTGAAGGTGTTGTTGGGACTCGTCACAGCTTCTACCAATACTTCCACGACCGCATCGGGTTCTGGTATTGCTTCGGCCGGTACCGAATTGATGAACCGCAGCTCCACGTCGACTTGCGTGTTTCCCATCCGTGGCCTTGAATGTCCAAATTGGTACGTTTCAATTGCGCAACATGTAGTACGTACGTGCTCTGTGGTCTATCTGATCTTTGGAGTCTTACCGAAATCCAATGACAAAAGTGCCAAAGAAAATGGCACCAAACTCTTGGAAGAAGATCGAGTCACACTGTAGAAGGAATCCATTTTTTAGAACACCACAGTATCTTCTTTAGTGAGTACAGAGTAAATGGGGATAGCTAGATGTTGCTTGTACGCTTGTACGCACCGCTGATACCACTTGTGCTTCGAGTTGCTCGAATGGTTGGCTGCTGCGATTGTTCAGTTCTTCCACAAAAGGCTCCAATAAAATGGCTTCGACAAACACAGCCGGTGGGGCAACTGGGACGGCAGTCGTCGCCCCTTGTGTCGTTGGCGAGTCATTGGCGGACGGCGTTGAGCCGAGGGACGACGTTGGTTCTTGGGTGGTCGTCGATACGGTTGCTGTATTTTGGAAGTCATAGATCAGTTGGAAAAATGCATCGTTCTGTCTGTCTGACAAAGACAAATCAGTCGAGAAAATGGCTCTCCAAGTTAGAAATGAGCCAGGCAAGCAGAAGTCAGTCGCTGAACAAACCAGGCCCCGCGGGGTACTGAGGAACACGGACGGACGGAAGTGGACCTGAATGCGGATCTGAATCATTTGGTTACTTACAACTGACTGCAATCGAGTCTGGATCCAGAGGGAGGTTGAAGGTGTTGTTGGGACTCGTCACAGCTTCTACCAATACTTCCACGACCGCATCGGGTTCTGGTATTGCTTCGGCCGGTACCGAATTGATGAACCGCAGCTCCACGTCGACTTGCGTGTTTCCCATCCGTGGCCTTGAATGTCCAAATTGGTACGTTTCAATTGCGCAACATGTAGTACGTACGTGCTCTGTGGTCTATCTGATCTTTGGAGTCTTACCGAAATCCAATGACAAAAGTGCCAAAGAAAATGGCACCAAACTCTTGGAAGAAGATCGAGTCACACTGTAGAAGGAATCCATTTTTTAGAACACCACAGTATCTTCTTTAGTGAGTACAGAGTAAATGGGGATAGCTAGATGTTGCTTGTACGCTTGTACGCACCGCTGATACCACTTGTGCTTCGAGTTGCTCGAATGGTTGGCTGCTGCGATTGTTCAGTTCTTCCACAAAAGGCTCCAACAAAATGGCTTCGACAAACACAGCCGGTGGGGCAACTGGGACGGCAGTCGTCGCCCCTTGTGTCGTTGGCGAGTCATTGGCGGACGGCGTTGAGCCGAGGGACGACGTTGGTTCTTGGGTGGTCGTCGATACGGTTGCTGTATTTTGGAAGTCATAGATCAGTTGGAAAAATGCATCGTTCTGTCTGTCTGACAAAGACAAATCAGTCGAGAAAATGGCTCTCCAAGTTAGAAATGAGCCAGGCAAGCAGAAGTCAGTCGCTGAACAAACCAGGCCCCGCGGGGTACTGAGGAACACGGACGGACGGAAGTGGACCTGAATGCGGATCTGAATCATTTGGTTACTTACAACTGACTGCAATCGAGTCTGGATCCAGAGGGAGGTTGAAGGTGTTGTTGGGACTCGTCACAGCTTCTACCAATACTTCCACGACCGCATCGGGTTCTGGTATTGCTTCGGCCGGTACCGAATTGATGAACCGCAGCTCCACGTCGACTTGCGTGTTTCCCATCCGTGGCCTTGAATGTCCAAATTGGTACGTTTCAATTGCGCAACATGTAGTACGTACGTGCTCTGTGGTCTATCTGATCTTTGGAGTCTTACCGAAATCCAATGACAAAAGTGCCAAAGAAAATGGCACCAAACTCTTGGAAGAAGATCGAGTCACACTGTAGAAGGAATCCATTTTTTAGAACACCACAGTATCTTCTTTAGTGAGTACAGAGTAAATGGGGATAGCTAGATGTTGCTTGTACGCTTGTACGCACCGCTGATACCACTTGTGCTTCGAGTTGCTCGAATGGTTGGCTGCTGCGATTGTTCAGTTCTTCCACAAAAGGCTCCAACAAAATGGCTTCGACAAACACAGCCGGTGGGGCAACTGGGACGGCAGTCGTCGCCCCTTGTGTCGTTGGCGAGTCATTGGCGGACGGCGTTGAGCCGAGGGACGACGTTGGTTCTTGGGTGGTCGTCGATACGGTTGCTGTATTTTGGAAGTCATAGATCAGTTGGAAAAATGCATCGTTCTGTCTGTCTGACAAAGACAAATCAGTCGAGAAAATGGCTCTCCAAGTTAGAAATGAGCCAGGCAAGCAGAAGTCAGTCGCTGAACAAACCAGGCCCCGCGGGGTACTGAGGAACACGGACGGACGGAAGTGGACCTGAATGCGGATCTGAATCATTCGGTTACTTACAACTGACTGCAATCGAGTCTGGATCCAGAGGGAGGTTGAAGGTGTTGTTGGGACTTGTCACAGCTTCTACCAATACTTCCACGACCGCATCGGGTTCTGGTATTGCTTCGGCCGGTACCGAATTGATGAACCGCAGCTCCACGTCGACTTGCGTGTTTCCCATCCGTGGCCTTGAATGTCCAAATTGGTACGTTTCAATTGCGCAACATGTAGTACGTACGTGCTCTGTGGTCTATCTGATCTTTGGAGTCTTACCGAAATCCAATGACAAAAGTGCCAAAGAAAATGGCACCAAACTCTTGGAAGAAGATCGAGTCACACTGTAGAAGGAATCCATTTTTTAGAACACCACAGTATCTTCTTTAGTGAGTACAGAGTAAATGGGGATAGCTAGATGTTGCTTGTACGCTTGTACGCACCGCTGATACCACTTGTGCTTCGAGTTGCTCGAATGGTTGGCTGCTGCGATTGTTCAGTTCTTCCACAAAAGGCTCCAACAAAATGGCTTCGACAAACACAGCCGGTGGGGCAACTGGGACGGCAGTCGTCGCCCCTTGTGTCGTTGGCGAGTCATTGGCGGACGGCGTTGAGCCGAGGGACGACGTTGGTTCTTGGGTGGTCGTCGATACGGTTGCTGTATTTTGGAAGTCATAGATCAGTTGGAAAAATGCATCGTTCTGTCTGTCTGACAAAGACAAATCAGTCGAGAAAATGGCTCTCCAAGTTAGAAATGAGCCAGGCAAGCAGAAGTCAGTCGCTGAACAAACCAGGCCCCGCGGGGTACTGAGGAACACGGACGGACGGAAGTGGACCTGAATGCGGATCTGAATCATTCGGTTACTTACAACTGACTGCAATCGAGTCTGGATCCAGAGGGAGGTTGAAGGTGTTGTTGGGACTCGTCACAGCTTCTACCAATACTTCCACGACCGCATCGGGTTCTGGTATTGCTTCGGCCGGTACCGAATTGATGAACCGCAGCTCCACGTCGACTTGCGTGTTTCCCATCCGTGGCCTTGAATGTCCAAATTGGTACGTTTCAATTGCGCAACATGTAGTACGTACGTGCTCTGTGGTCTATCTGATCTTTGGAGTCTTACCGAAATCCAATGACAAAAGTGCCAAAGAAAATGGCACCAAACTCTTGGAAGAAGATCGAGTCACACTGTAGAAGGAATCCATTTTTTAGAACACCACAGTATCTTCTTTAGTGAGTACAGAGTAAATGGGGATAGCTAGATGTTGCTTGTACGCTTGTACGCACCGCTGATACCACTTGTGCTTCGAGTTGCTCGAATGGTTGGCTGCTGCGATTGTTCAGTTCTTCCACAAAAGGCTCCAACAAAATGGCTTCGACAAACACAGCCGGTGGGGCAACTGGGACGGCAGTCGTCGCCCCTTGTGTCGTTGGCGAGTCATTGGCGGACGGCGTTGAGCCGAGGGACGACGTTGGTTCTTGGGTGGTCGTCGATACGGTTGCTGTATTTTGGAAGTCATAGATCAGTTGGAAAAATGCATCGTTCTGTCTGTCTGACAAAGACAAATCAGTCGAGAAAATGGCTCTCCAAGTTAGAAATGAGCCAGGCAAGCAGAAGTCAGTCGCTGAACAAACCAGGCCCCGCGGGGTACTGAGGAACACGGACGGACGGAAGTGGACCTGAATGCGGATCTGAATCATTCGGTTACTTACAACTGACTGCAATCGAGTCTGGATCCAGAGGGAGGTTGAAGGTGTTGTTGGGACTCGTCACAGCTTCTACCAATACTTCCACGACCGCATCGGGTTCTGGTATTGCTTCGGCCGGTACCGAATTGATGAACCGCAGCTCCACGTCGACTTGCGTGTTTCCCATCCGTGGCCTTGAATGTCCAAATTGGTACGTTTCAATTGCGCAACATGTAGTACGTACGTGCTCTGTGGTCTATCTGATCTTTGGAGTCTTACCGAAATCCAATGACAAAAGTGCCAAAGAAAATGGCACCAAACTCTTGGAAGAAGATCGAGTCACACTGTAGAAGGAATCCATTTTTTAGAACACCACAGTATCTTCTTTAGTGAGTACAGAGTAAATGGGGATAGCTAGATGTTGCTTGTACGCTTGTACGCACCGCTGATACCACTTGTGCTTCGAGTTGCTCGAATGGTTGGCTGCTGCGATTGTTCAGTTCTTCCACAAAAGGCTCCAACAAAATGGCTTCGACAAACACAGCCGGTGGGGCAACTGGGACGGCAGTCGTCGCCCCTTGTGTCGTTGGCGAGTCATTGGCGGACGGCGTTGAGCCGAGGGACGACGTTGGTTCTTGGGTGGTCGTCGATACGGTTGCTGTATTTTGGAAGTCATAGATCAGTTGGAAAAATGCATCGTTCTGTCTGTCTGACAAAGACAAATCAGTCGAGAAAATGGCTCTCCAAGTTAGAAATGAGCCAGGCAAGCAGAAGTCAGTCGCTGAACAAACCAGGCCCCGCGGGGTACTGAGGAACACGGACGGACGGAAGTGGACCTGAATGCGGATCTGAATCATTTGGTTACTTACAACTGACTGCAATCGAGTCTGGATCCAGAGGGAGGTTGAAGGTGTTGTTGGGACTCGTCACAGCTTCTACCAATACTTCCACGACCGCATCGGGTTCTGGTATTGCTTCGGCCGGTACCGAATTGATGAACCGCAGCTCCACGTCGACTTGCGTGTTTCCCATCCGTGGCCTTGAATGTCCAAATTGGTACGTTTCAATTGCGCAACATGTAGTACGTACGTGCTCTGTGGTCTATCTGATCTTTGGAGTCTTACCGAAATCCAATGACAAAAGTGCCAAAGAAAATGGCACCAAACTCTTGGAAGAAGATCGAGTCACACTGTAGAAGGAATCCATTTTTTAGAACACCACAGTATCTTCTTTAGTGAGTACAGAGTAAATGGGGATAGCTAGATGTTGCTTGTACGCTTGTACGCACCGCTGATACCACTTGTGCTTCGAGTTGCTCGAATGGTTGGCTGCTGCGATTGTTCAGTTCTTCCACAAAAGGCTCCAACAAAATGGCTTCGACAAACACAGCCGGTGGGGCAACTGGGACGGCAGTCGTCGCCCCTTGTGTCGTTGGCGAGTCATTGGCGGACGGCGTTGAGCCGAGGGACGACGTTGGTTCTTGGGTGGTCGTCGATACGGTTGCTGTATTTTGGAAGTCATAGATCAGTTGGAAAAATGCATCGTTCTGTCTGTCTGACAAAGACAAATCAGTCGAGAAAATGGCTCTCCAAGTTAGAAATGAGCCAGGCAAGCAGAAGTCAGTCGCTGAACAAACCAGGCCCCGCGGGGTACTGAGGAACACGGACGGACGGAAGTGGACCTGAATGCGGATCTGAATCATTCGGTTACTTACAACTGACTGCAATCGAGTCTGGATCCAGAGGGAGGTTGAAGGTGTTGTTGGGACTCGTCACAGCTTCTACCAATACTTCCACGACCGCATCGGGTTCTGGTATTGCTTCGGCCGGTACCGAATTGATGAACCGCAGCTCCACGTCGACTTGCGTGTTTCCCATCCGTGGCCTTGAATGTCCAAATTGGTACGTTTCAATTGCGCAACATGTAGTACGTACGTGCTCTGTGGTCTATCTGATCTTTGGAGTCTTACCGAAATCCAATGACAAAAGTGCCAAAGAAAATGGCACCAAACTCTTGGAAGAAGATCGAGTCACACTGTAGAAGGAATCCATTTTTTAGAACACCACAGTATCTTCTTTAGTGAGTACAGAGTAAATGGGGATAGCTAGATGTTGCTTGTACGCTTGTACGCACCGCTGATACCACTTGTGCTTCGAGTTGCTCGAATGGTTGGCTGCTGCGATTGTTCAGTTCTTCCACAAAAGGCTCCAACAAAATGGCTTCGACAAACACAGCCGGTGGGGCAACTGGGACGGCAGTCGTCGCCCCTTGTGTCGTTGGCGAGTCATTGGCGGACGGCGTTGAGCCGAGGGACGACGTTGGTTCTTGGGTGGTCGTCGATACGGTTGCTGTATTTTGGAAGTCATAGATCAGTTGGAAAAATGCATCGTTCTGTCTGTCTGACAAAGACAAATCAGTCGAGAAAATGGCTCTCCAAGTTAGAAATGAGCCAGGCAAGCAGAAGTCAGTCGCTGAACAAACCAGGCCCCGCGGGGTACTGAGGAACACGGACGGACGGAAGTGGACCTGAATGCGGATCTGAATCATTTGGTTACTTACAACTGACTGCAATCGAGTCTGGATCCAGAGGGAGGTTGAAGGTGTTGTTGGGACTCGTCACAGCTTCTACCAATACTTCCACGACCGCATCGGGTTCTGGTATTGCTTCGGCCGGTACCGAATTGATGAACCGCAGCTCCACGTCGACTTGCGTGTTTCCCATCCGTGGCCTTGAATGTCCAAATTGGTACGTTTCAATTGCGCAACATGTAGTACGTACGTGCTCTGTGGTCTATCTGATCTTTGGAGTCTTACCGAAATCCAATGACAAAAGTGCCAAAGAAAATGGCACCAAACTCTTGGAAGAAGATCGAGTCACACTGTAGAAGGAATCCATTTTTTAGAACACCACAGTATCTTCTTTAGTGAGTACAGAGTAAATGGGGATAGCTAGATGTTGCTTGTACGCTTGTACGCACCGCTGATACCACTTGTGCTTCGAGTTGCTCGAATGGTTGGCTGCTGCGATTGTTCAGTTCTTCCACAAAAGGCTCCAACAAAATGGCTTCGACAAACACAGCCGGTGGGGCAACTGGGACGGCAGTCGTCGCCCCTTGTGTCGTTGGCGAGTCATTGGCGGACGGCGTTGAGCCGAGGGACGACGTTGGTTCTTGGGTGGTCGTCGATACGGTTGCTGTATTTTGGAAGTCATAGATCAGTTGGAAAAATGCATCGTTCTGTCTGTCTGACAAAGACAAATCAGTCGAGAAAATGGCTCTCCAAGTTAGAAATGAGCCAGGCAAGCAGAAGTCAGTCGCTGAACAAACCAGGCCCCGCGGGGTACTGAGGAACACGGACGGACGGAAGTGGACCTGAATGCGGATCTGAATCATTCGGTTACTTACAACTGACTGCAATCGAGTCTGGATCCAGAGGGAGGTTGAAGGTGTTGTTGGGACTCGTCACAGCTTCTACCAATACTTCCACGACCGCATCGGGTTCTGGTATTGCTTCGGCCGGTACCGAATTGATGAACCGCAGCTCCACGTCGACTTGCGTGTTTCCCATCCGTGGCCTTGAATGTCCAAATTGGTACGTTTCAATTGCGCAACATGTAGTACGTACGTGCTCTGTGGTCTATCTGATCTTTGGAGTCTTACCGAAATCCAATGACAAAAGTGCCAAAGAAAATGGCACCAAACTCTTGGAAGAAGATCGAGTCACACTGTAGAAGGAATCCATTTTTTAGAACACCACAGTATCTTCTTTAGTGAGTACAGAGTAAATGGGGATAGCTAGATGTTGCTTGTACGCTTGTACGCACCGCTGATACCACTTGTGCTTCGAGTTGCTCGAATGGTTGGCTGCTGCGATTGTTCAGTTCTTCCACAAAAGGCTCCAACAAAATGGCTTCGACAAACACAGCCGGTGGGGCAACTGGGACGGCAGTCGTCGCCCCTTGTGTCGTTGGCGAGTCATTGGCGGACGGCGTTGAGCCGAGGGACGACGTTGGTTCTTGGGTGGTCGTCGATACGGTTGCTGTATTTTGGAAGTCATAGATCAGTTGGAAAAATGCATCGTTCTGTCTGTCTGACAAAGACAAATCAGTCGAGAAAATGGCTCTCCAAGTTAGAAATGAGCCAGGCAAGCAGAAGTCAGTCGCTGAACAAACCAGGCCCCGCGGGGTACTGAGGAACACGGACGGACGGAAGTGGACCTGAATGCGGATCTGAATCATTCGGTTACTTACAACTGACTGCAATCGAGTCTGGATCCAGAGGGAGGTTGAAGGTGTTGTTGGGACTCGTCACAGCTTCTACCAATACTTCCACGACCGCATCGGGTTCTGGTATTGCTTCGGCCGGTACCGAATTGATGAACCGCAGCTCCACGTCGACTTGCGTGTTTCCCATCCGTGGCCTTGAATGTCCAAATTGGTACGTTTCAATTGCGCAACATGTAGTACGTACGTGCTCTGTGGTCTATCTGATCTTTGGAGTCTTACCGAAATCCAATGACAAAAGTGCCAAAGAAAATGGCACCAAACTCTTGGAAGAAGATCGAGTCACACTGTAGAAGGAATCCATTTTTTAGAACACCACAGTATCTTCTTTAGTGAGTACAGAGTAAATGGGGATAGCTAGATGTTGCTTGTACGCTTGTACGCACCGCTGATACCACTTGTGCTTCGAGTTGCTCGAATGGTTGGCTGCTGCGATTGTTCAGTTCTTCCACAAAAGGCTCCAACAAAATGGCTTCGACAAACACAGCCGGTGGGGCAACTGGGACGGCAGTCGTCGCCCCTTGTGTCGTTGGCGAGTCATTGGCGGACGGCGTTGAGCCGAGGGACGACGTTGGTTCTTGGGTGGTCGTCGATACGGTTGCTGTATTTTGGAAGTCATAGATCAGTTGGAAAAATGCATCGTTCTGTCTGTCTGACAAAGACAAATCAGTCGAGAAAATGGCTCTCCAAGTTAGAAATGAGCCAGGCAAGCAGAAGTCAGTCGCTGAACAAACCAGGCCCCGCGGGGTACTGAGGAACACGGACGGACGGAAGTGGACCTGAATGCGGATCTGAATCATTCGGTTACTTACAACTGACTGCAATCGAGTCTGGATCCAGAGGGAGGTTGAAGGTGTTGTTGGGACTCGTCACAGCTTCTACCAATACTTCCACGACCGCATCGGGTTCTGGTATTGCTTCGGCCGGTACCGAATTGATGAACCGCAGCTCCACGTCGACTTGCGTGTTTCCCATCCGTGGCCTTGAATGTCCAAATTGGTACGTTTCAATTGCGCAACATGTAGTACGTACGTGCTCTGTGGTCTATCTGATCTTTGGAGTCTTACCGAAATCCAATGACAAAAGTGCCAAAGAAAATGGCACCAAACTCTTGGAAGAAGATCGAGTCACACTGTAGAAGGAATCCATTTTTTAGAACACCACAGTATCTTCTTTAGTGAGTACAGAGTAAATGGGGATAGCTAGATGTTGCTTGTACGCTTGTACGCACCGCTGATACCACTTGTGCTTCGAGTTGCTCGAATGGTTGGCTGCTGCGATTGTTCAGTTCTTCCACAAAAGGCTCCAACAAAATGGCTTCGACAAACACAGCCGGTGGGGCAACTGGGACGGCAGTCGTCGCCCCTTGTGTCGTTGGCGAGTCATTGGCGGACGGCGTTGAGCCGAGGGACGACGTTGGTTCTTGGGTGGTCGTCGATACGGTTGCTGTATTTTGGAAGTCATAGATCAGTTGGAAAAATGCATCGTTCTGTCTGTCTGACAAAGACAAATCAGTCGAGAAAATGGCTCTCCAAGTTAGAAATGAGCCAGGCAAGCAGAAGTCAGTCGCTGAACAAACCAGGCCCCGCGGGGTACTGAGGAACACGGACGGACGGAAGTGGACCTGAATGCGGATCTGAATCATTCGGTTACTTACAACTGACTGCAATCGAGTCTGGATCCAGAGGGAGGTTGAAGGTGTTGTTGGGACTCGTCACAGCTTCTACCAATACTTCCACGACCGCATCGGGTTCTGGTATTGCTTCGGCCGGTACCGAATTGATGAACCGCAGCTCCACGTCGACTTGCGTGTTTCCCATCCGTGGCCTTGAATGTCCAAATTGGTACGTTTCAATTGCGCAACATGTAGTACGTACGTGCTCTGTGGTCTATCTGATCTTTGGAGTCTTACCGAAATCCAATGACAAAAGTGCCAAAGAAAATGGCACCAAACTCTTGGAAGAAGATCGAGTCACACTGTAGAAGGAATCCATTTTTTAGAACACCACAGTATCTTCTTTAGTGAGTACAGAGTAAATGGGGATAGCTAGATGTTGCTTGTACGCTTGTACGCACCGCTGATACCACTTGTGCTTCGAGTTGCTCGAATGGTTGGCTGCTGCGATTGTTCAGTTCTTCCACAAAAGGCTCCAACAAAATGGCTTCGACAAACACAGCCGGTGGGGCAACTGGGACGGCAGTCGTCGCCCCTTGTGTCGTTGGCGAGTCATTGGCGGACGGCGTTGAGCCGAGGGACGACGTTGGTTCTTGGGTGGTCGTCGATACGGTTGCTGTATTTTGGAAGTCATAGATCAGTTGGAAAAATGCATCGTTCTGTCTGTCTGACAAAGACAAATCAGTCGAGAAAATGGCTCTCCAAGTTAGAAATGAGCCAGGCAAGCAGAAGTCAGTCGCTGAACAAACCAGGCCCCGCGGGGTACTGAGGAACACGGACGGACGGAAGTGGACCTGAATGCGGATCTGAATCATTCGGTTACTTACAACTGACTGCAATCGAGTCTGGATCCAGAGGGAGGTTGAAGGTGTTGTTGGGACTCGTCACAGCTTCTACCAATACTTCCACGACCGCATCGGGTTCTGGTATTGCTTCGGCCGGTACCGAATTGATGAACCGCAGCTCCACGTCGACTTGCGTGTTTCCCATCCGTGGCCTTGAATGTCCAAATTGGTACGTTTCAATTGCGCAACATGTAGTACGTACGTGCTCTGTGGTCTATCTGATCTTTGGAGTCTTACCGAAATCCAATGACAAAAGTGCCAAAGAAAATGGCACCAAACTCTTGGAAGAAGATCGAGTCACACTGTAGAAGGAATCCATTTTTTAGAACACCACAGTATCTTCTTTAGTGAGTACAGAGTAAATGGGGATAGCTAGATGTTGCTTGTACGCTTGTACGCACCGCTGATACCACTTGTGCTTCGAGTTGCTCGAATGGTTGGCTGCTGCGATTGTTCAGTTCTTCCACAAAAGGCTCCAACAAAATGGCTTCGACAAACACAGCCGGTGGGGCAACTGGGACGGCAGTCGTCGCCCCTTGTGTCGTTGGCGAGTCATTGGCGGACGGCGTTGAGCCGAGGGACGACGTTGGTTCTTGGGTGGTCGTCGATACGGTTGCTGTATTTTGGAAGTCATAGATCAGTTGGAAAAATGCATCGTTCTGTCTGTCTGACAAAGACAAATCAGTCGAGAAAATGGCTCTCCAAGTTAGAAATGAGCCAGGCAAGCAGAAGTCAGTCGCTGAACAAACCAGGCCCCGCGGGGTACTGAGGAACACGGACGGACGGAAGTGGACCTGAATGCGGATCTGAATCATTCGGTTACTTACAACTGACTGCAATCGAGTCTGGATCCAGAGGGAGGTTGAAGGTGTTGTTGGGACTCGTCACAGCTTCTACCAATACTTCCACGACCGCATCGGGTTCTGGTATTGCTTCGGCCGGTACCGAATTGATGAACCGCAGCTCCACGTCGACTTGCGTGTTTCCCATCCGTGGCCTTGAATGTCCAAATTGGTACGTTTCAATTGCGCAACATGTAGTACGTACGTGCTCTGTGGTCTATCTGATCTTTGGAGTCTTACCGAAATCCAATGACAAAAGTGCCAAAGAAAATGGCACCAAACTCTTGGAAGAAGATCGAGTCACACTGTAGAAGGAATCCATTTTTTAGAACACCACAGTATCTTCTTTAGTGAGTACAGAGTAAATGGGGATAGCTAGATGTTGCTTGTACGCTTGTACGCACCGCTGATACCACTTGTGCTTCGAGTTGCTCGAATGGTTGGCTGCTGCGATTGTTCAGTTCTTCCACAAAAGGCTCCAACAAAATGGCTTCGACAAACACAGCCGGTGGGGCAACTGGGACGGCAGTCGTCGCCCCTTGTGTCGTTGGCGAGTCATTGGCGGACGGCGTTGAGCCGAGGGACGACGTTGGTTCTTGGGTGGTCGTCGATACGGTTGCTGTATTTTGGAAGTCATAGATCAGTTGGAAAAATGCATCGTTCTGTCTGTCTGACAAAGACAAATCAGTCGAGAAAATGGCTCTCCAAGTTAGAAATGAGCCAGGCAAGCAGAAGTCAGTCGCTGAACAAACCAGGCCCCGCGGGGTACTGAGGAACACGGACGGACGGAAGTGGACCTGAATGCGGATCTGAATCATTCGGTTACTTACAACTGACTGCAATCGAGTCTGGATCCAGAGGGAGGTTGAAGGTGTTGTTGGGACTCGTCACAGCTTCTACCAATACTTCCACGACCGCATCGGGTTCTGGTATTGCTTCGGCCGGTACCGAATTGATGAACCGCAGCTCCACGTCGACTTGCGTGTTTCCCATCCGTGGCCTTGAATGTCCAAATTGGTACGTTTCAATTGCGCAACATGTAGTACGTACGTGCTCTGTGGTCTATCTGATCTTTGGAGTCTTACCGAAATCCAATGACAAAAGTGCCAAAGAAAATGGCACCAAACTCTTGGAAGAAGATCGAGTCACACTGTAGAAGGAATCCATTTTTTAGAACACCACAGTATCTTCTTTAGTGAGTACAGAGTAAATGGGGATAGCTAGATGTTGCTTGTACGCTTGTACGCACCGCTGATACCACTTGTGCTTCGAGTTGCTCGAATGGTTGGCTGCTGCGATTGTTCAGTTCTTCCACAAAAGGCTCCAACAAAATGGCTTCGACAAACACAGCCGGTGGGGCAACTGGGACGGCAGTCGTCGCCCCTTGTGTCGTTGGCGAGTCATTGGCGGACGGCGTTGAGCCGAGGGACGACGTTGGTTCTTGGGTGGTCGTCGATACGGTTGCTGTATTTTGGAAGTCATAGATCAGTTGGAAAAATGCATCGTTCTGTCTGTCTGACAAAGACAAATCAGTCGAGAAAATGGCTCTCCAAGTTAGAAATGAGCCAGGCAAGCAGAAGTCAGTCGCTGAACAAACCAGGCCCCGCGGGGTACTGAGGAACACGGACGGACGGAAGTGGACCTGAATGCGGATCTGAATCATTCGGTTACTTACAACTGACTGCAATCGAGTCTGGATCCAGAGGGAGGTTGAAGGTGTTGTTGGGACTCGTCACAGCTTCTACCAATACTTCCACGACCGCATCGGGTTCTGGTATTGCTTCGGCCGGTACCGAATTGATGAACCGCAGCTCCACGTCGACTTGCGTGTTTCCCATCCGTGGCCTTGAATGTCCAAATTGGTACGTTTCAATTGCGCAACATGTAGTACGTACGTGCTCTGTGGTCTATCTGATCTTTGGAGTCTTACCGAAATCCAATGACAAAAGTGCCAAAGAAAATGGCACCAAACTCTTGGAAGAAGATCGAGTCACACTGTAGAAGGAATCCATTTTTTAGAACACCACAGTATCTTCTTTAGTGAGTACAGAGTAAATGGGGATAGCTAGATGTTGCTTGTACGCTTGTACGCACCGCTGATACCACTTGTGCTTCGAGTTGCTCGAATGGTTGGCTGCTGCGATTGTTCAGTTCTTCCACAAAAGGCTCCAACAAAATGGCTTCGACAAACACAGCCGGTGGGGCAACTGGGACGGCAGTCGTCGCCCCTTGTGTCGTTGGCGAGTCATTGGCGGACGGCGTTGAGCCGAGGGACGACGTTGGTTCTTGGGTGGTCGTCGATACGGTTGCTGTATTTTGGAAGTCATAGATCAGTTGGAAAAATGCATCGTTCTGTCTGTCTGACAAAGACAAATCAGTCGAGAAAATGGCTCTCCAAGTTAGAAATGAGCCAGGCAAGCAGAAGTCAGTCGCTGAACAAACCAGGCCCCGCGGGGTACTGAGGAACACGGACGGACGGAAGTGGACCTGAATGCGGATCTGAATCATTTGGTTACTTACAACTGACTGCAATCGAGTCTGGATCCAGAGGGAGGTTGAAGGTGTTGTTGGGACTCGTCACAGCTTCTACCAATACTTCCACGACCGCATCGGGTTCTGGTATTGCTTCGGCCGGTACCGAATTGATGAACCGCAGCTCCACGTCGACTTGCGTGTTTCCCATCCGTGGCCTTGAATGTCCAAATTGGTACGTTTCAATTGCGCGACATGTAGTACGTACGTGCTCTGTGGTCTATCTGATCTTTGGAGTCTTACCGAAATCCAATGACAAAAGTGCCAAAGAAAATGGCACCAAACTCTTGGAAGAAGATCGAGTCACACTGTAGAAGGAATCCATTTTTTAGAACACCACAGTATCTTCTTTAGTGAGTACAGAGTAAATGGGGATAGCTAGATGTTGCTTGTACGCTTGTACGCACCGCTGATACCACTTGTGCTTCGAGTTGCTCGAATGGTTGGCTGCTGCGATTGTTCAGTTCTTCCACAAAAGGCTCCAACAAAATGGCTTCGACAAACACAGCCGGTGGGGCAACTGGGACGGCAGTCGTCGCCCCTTGTGTCGTTGGCGAGTCATTGGCGGACGGCGTTGAGCCGAGGGACGACGTTGGTTCTTGGGTGGTCGTCGATACGGTTGCTGTATTTTGGAAGTCATTTATTTATCATAATTTGTTACTTGTGATTCTGGTGAGGACTTAGAATACATGAAATAATTTAATAGGAATACATGAAATAATAAAAAATATATATTGCTTACAAATTACTGCAATTGATTCTGGAGCGACAGTGAACTTGAAAGGGTTGCTGGTACTGTTCACAACATTTACCAATTCATTTACAACTTCGTCATCTGGTGGGATTTGATCATTTGATGCATTGCAGAAGTTGAGTACCACTTCCACTCGCGTGTTTCCCATTTGAGGGCTTAAAATTGGAACAGAAATGTTAATTATTTGAAATGTTCACTTGATGGAATTATCTATGAAATTTTACCTGAATCCAATCAAGATGGTGTTGATAAAATTAGTCCTATATACTTTGGTGTAAATGAAGTTGCACTGTAAGAAGAATTAAAGTTTAGTCATTAAGAATTCATAAAAGGAGTTCATTTTCAGATCATACGCACCATTGCCACCACTTGTGCTTCAAGACGCTTGTATTGTTCACTGCTGCGATTATTCAACTCGTCCACAAAATGTTCCTCCAGCGTCATCACAAGAGACACGTCGACAGTTGTTCCTATTTCAGTTTCAACATATCCGCCAACAGAAATGCCAAATGCCACTGTCCCTATGTATTGAAAGTCACAGTTATACTTCTGAAAACAAAACATTCGTTTGTCACCCAAGGATTGAACGTTTTTTTTTCTCACCAAGAAGGACTGCAATAGTCCCGGCACCCATAGTGTCTCCTCCCTGTACCTGTTGAATTGGTTTTAAGCAGATTTACTTCTAAACAGTAGCAAGCAGCAAGAAAGAATTATTCATTAAAATCAGATATTTATTTCAATCTAAAGATTTTTCTCTAATTTACAAATAGTCATTTAAAATCTCAATATATGATGAATATTCTCATAAAAACTTAAGATTTCCTCACAAAATTTCAAAGTGATATCAAAGACTCAATAAAAGAAAATTCATTTCTAAAATTAGCACTGAAAAAAATCTTGACCACGAGATACACAAAAAATCTTAAAACAAGTCGTTTAAAAAAAAATCTCAGTGTACAAAAATCTTTCACACCTAAAGTCTTTTTCCAAATTTTAGTTAGCAAAAAAGAAATTATATTATTATATGATTTTTCTCAAATAACATAATTTACAAATGGTATACGTACATAAATTGTAAAAATAAAAAAAAAGTACTCATTTTTTGGTATGAATAATATATTGAAACAAGTACGTGATGTTTCCAATCAAATCAACAAATGTCCCATTCTTTCATGGAACATAAAATATTTAACACATTCCAATGGTACATGCACGCTAATTGGTTCTTCCACACTGAAAAACTAAAAGCTCGATTTACCCCAATTGGAAGAAAGTCAGAAGAGTCCTTCTCGTAATGAATCTTGTAGAGATTGAAGATGCCACAAACTCCGTCGTCCTTTTGAGGTTCACCTTTTGGACATGGATCCTTTTATCAAGTTATGGGGTGGCCATGAGACATCTTTCAGAAATGTCACTCTTAATCCACCAACAATATGCGGTCCTCAACTTGACAGCATTTTGGCTCGCTGCACTGTGGATTCATCTCTACCTTTTGTTAGACAATAAAATTTAAAACAACTCCTTGAAATCACCTTTCAATCTAAATGCCATTTAGATGAGGAGTCTATTTGCTGTCATAAGCTCATGCCAGAAAGAGGTTTGAACATGACACGTGACAACAATGAAAATATAACGAATGAACAGATTGCTTCTGAAAAAGAACTCTGGTTTGGACTTGCTGCATGGCAGTAAGACCTTACTGATTGGATACGTCATGATGATATTATTTGTATCGGTTGGTTAGAATCAAGTGAGAATTATTGTCAGAGAATTATTCGCATCTCTAATTTTAGATTTTGAAAACTCAACATCAACCTATCTCTCTCTCTCCATACGTATGTGTGTGTGTGTGTATACATACACACACACACACACACACACACACATACATACATATGGCATGGTGATGCAGTGGTTAGCACGTCCCCCTCAGAGTTCAGAGGGTACGGGTTCGATTCCACAACTCTGTGTTTGCATGTTCTCCTCGTGCCTGTGTGGGTTTTCTCCGGGCACTCCAGTTTCCTCCCACTTCCCAAAAACATGCTGATTGAGCGGTACGGAAAATGGATATTGTGACGTATCATAATTTCACTTCACATTAGCAGTTGATATATCTGCACAGATTGTTTTGAAAACATTTAAGCTGGCGGATTGCGAATGAACCGGTGGAACTTGTAGCTACCAAAATAAACTGCGTCAAATAACAGAAGTGAAGCCGCCTATTTCAGCGTTATGCAAGATGGATTTATTTTAAATGAACCAATAATAATAGAATGGACACAGACCAATATATATGACAAGTTATTATTGGTTGAAGTTATTATTGGGCTGTGTCCATTCTGTGTCTGTGTCCATTGATTTATCTTACATAAAGCTGAAAAAGGCGACGTTTCATTTCTGTCATTTGACGCAGTTTATTTTGTTAGCCACAAGTTCCACCGGTTCACTCGCAATCCGCCAGCTTAAGTGTTTTCATAACAATTTGGGCAGATATAACGACGCGTGGGAGGAATGTGAAGTGAAATTATGATACGTCACAATACTGTATCAATATTTTGGGTCACCCCCAGTTGTGACTCTGCCTCAAAGTTATATATATATATATATATATATATATAGTGTGTGTGTGTGTGTGTGTGTGTGCGTGTGTGTGTGTGTGTGTGTAACTTAATTTGGAAAGACAACTTGACAAAGTGGAACTTTTTTTTCTCCATATCTTTTTTATTCCTAATTAAATGTTTTCTTTTTTTTCTTTTCTTTTTGCCGTTTGGTCTTGATGATTCGTCTTCTCTTGGAAGTGGACCCATGACTGTGGAATGCAAATTAAAAGTCAAGAATCAATTCCAAAATGGTAAAAAATGCACATAGAATTTGAGTATCAAGGAACTGTACTCAATAAATGTAGTGTGCTTTATTAAAAAGTTGACACCATAGTAACATTAGAATTTGAGAATTTCATTTGTACTTGCCTGCTGACGTGTTTTCGAGGACAAGCTTTCCGTTTGTGCCCCAGGCTTGCACAGTTGTAACAACCCACCTCACCTTGGCTTTGGTCACACGGGTGGTCCGGAAGGGCACAGCGGCCACATGATTGACAGTGTTGCCATGCTTCAGGAGGGTTGGAGAGAAAGTTTGTTAAAGATAGACAAATGACTATTTGGTTAGATTTTAAACTTTTTTTTTTCCACATGGAAATCCATTCCATTACAATCGTACGATTTTTGATTAAAAAAAATGGAAGCCCCAATATAGTGTAAAATGTTCACTTACATGGTTTCACACATCGCTCACATACAGAGCAGTGTTTCCACAGCCGACCATCCTGTAAATTGAGGGTGGAAAAAAATGCTCAACTGGAATTAGTTCTGACAACATTGCTGGCCAATTAAACTTATATTGCCACATTTAAAAAATATATATATTTTAATCCCGTCATGAGAATTCATTGTAACATTGCTATTTGTTTTCTTGTACTACGCTTGTAAAAGTAAAACTTGGTGTTCTAGTAAAAGTAGATTTAATTGCGATTTTCTTTTTCTCATTCGTGTAAAACGTATTCCTCATTTTCATTTTAATCATGGCCTTTCTTCATAAACAAAAAAAATAATAATATTTTTTTGTCCTAGTCACATCTTTTTCCTCGTATTTTCCTCCTTGTTTATTTTTGTGACAACTTTATTTCGTAAAATTCTATTCTCTAATCACATCTTTTTTGTCTCCTACTTTTCTGACTATTCAATTAAAATTACAACTTTAAATTTGCTTTGTAACCGGGCATTTCCCCCTCATTTGGTTTAAATTAATATTTTATTCTAACATTAAACCAATATCTAAGTAACATTGGCATTTTACTCATATATTGTAATTTTAATATTTGGCAAAACATTTTTCCTCATGCCTCTCGGCATTTACCTTGGATGGGCAGACGTTGCATTTGGTACAGTGCTTGTTGAGGGACCACACGTATCGCTCGCAAATGGTGCAAAATCTAATGGGGGGTAAAGCATGGTCTCAGGTGGCAAAAACGTTTCGGTTTTTTTTGTCTAACTTTTTGGCGTTTATAGCATTACTTGTAACCCTCCTCCAGGGGTAGGACAATTTTAGCAGGAGTGATGTTGGTGAACAGTCGAACTGGGGACTGCTTCCTTCCTGTCTTCCCGTGCTTGTACAGGGAATGGTTGTCGTAGTCCACCTGGGGAAACAAGCCCAAAAAAAAATCCTTCAAAATGGAATATGACAAGAATGAAACACATTGTAAATATTTGAACGCGTAAAAAACAAATTGCAAGGACAACATGGCTAGTAATGTGCAGTATTTGAAGCACTGTTAATGAAAGTAAATTAGAAATAAAAAATGAACTTCTAGATTCAAGGTTAACTATAGTTAACGAAAATTAAACATTAACATTAAACCATTTTTGTTAATGAAAAAAACAAATGTGAAAATGAAAATCCTGTAAAAAAATGAAAACTTACTGAAGTCAAAAAATATCCATTGTTTTTGTCTTACTTTCATACATGAGCTTTTAGGGTTCTTTTAAATTTATTTCTGTACATCCGTACAGAAAAAGGAAGGTCAAACAGTTGTTGGAGAATTGCAGTTTACTTTATTACCCAATATTTAGTGACTCTTATTTATCTTGTACTTGACAAATACATATATGTAAAAAATAAAATCAATCTGACTAAAAATTGACTAACTTGCTCTAAAAAATAAATTAAGCCTAACTGCAATGAAAACTCCAAAACCATTATGACCCTGCTTGGCGCCAATATGCCACAAGAGGGCAGCAAAACACATACCTGCAATAGGGGCTCTTACCTGGTAGTCCAGCATAGTGAACGAAGGGAAGCAGCCGAGAATACGAGGTTCAAAGAAATACGGAAAGATCCATATCATGGGCATGTCAACACAACTGCGGTCTACATGCACAGAAATGAAAATGAGTTACCATAAATTCCCCCGCATCAGAATGTTCTGGATGCTGAATAAAAATTACTAACCAGAGT
Source organism: Syngnathus typhle (assembly GCF_033458585.1). Classification (NCBI taxonomy): domain Eukaryota; kingdom Metazoa; phylum Chordata; class Actinopteri; order Syngnathiformes; family Syngnathidae; genus Syngnathus; species Syngnathus typhle. The sequence goes on along the minus strand of NC_083738.1, from coordinate 24,035,497 downwards.
TTTGCTGATTCGCCCATGCCTGCGAGATCCGAGAGAAGCTGTTGGCCAGCGGTTTCACCAGACCCCCGAACGGGGGGTCAGCCACCATCACCACCTTCTCTCCTTTTGACTCTCTGAGAAAGGCCTGGATCACTGCGCTTGAGGCCTTATAACGAGCATACTAATTATCCATATTGCAATTAAATTATGATACCGATTGGTGGGAATTGTAATATGATACTACCGCATTTTGCCAACGATATTACACTTCAGTGAAACTTGCATTTGGGATATTGATGTATATTGACTTTCAGCGCTACGTCATTAATTACCTCACTATCAAAGAAGTGATGGTTGAACATATTGTAATGGCAAAACTCATCTTGGCCGTAGAACTGGGCGTATCTGAGACGGAAAGGGCATAGAAGATTTTTTTTGTCATACGTAGAACACCACCACACCACTTTCCAAAGTTGACAATGCGGCACATTTTTCCGAAGAGAATGTATAAGCTGACCTGAAGTCGATGTCCAGCAAAAGGCTTTTTATTGGGTTCGCCTTCCCACGCGGGTATTCCGATTTAATCAGCTCGTGGAGTCTGGAAAGGAAAAAAATCCTGGAGTTTTCTCATTGGTTGCCTCCCACGTCAATCATCAGATTAGACCCATCTTTTAAATCCACATGCATTCAAAGTCACATGCCAATGCCAAGTGAATAGAAATAATACCTATCCCTCACATGCATATTCTGTGTTGGTATTAAGGCTTACCTGGGCGTGCCTACGCACAACACCTTGTTGAAACCCTGGGCAACCAGGGTGCCCAGCAGAAAGCGGGTGGTGCGCTCAGTAAACAGATACTGTGCATTGCTCTTTTTGTTGTCCAAGGGAAGCAGTAACCTGCTGGGCTGCCGCAACTGGGTGGCTGTCACGGGGATGCACGCATGGGCGGCGTGCGTACCCGTCTCCTTCGCGAGGAGGAGGAGCTGGCAATCTTGACAGAACGTCTTTTCATCAGGTGGAAGGGAGACAAACTGGTGTAACCTGCAGGGGTGATCATGTACATTTCACAGCCATGGGGTACAAAATAACATTTGATTTAAGTTTTATAATTGCCTCTTACCTTGCGCTGTATTGCTGCTGGCTGAATGGGGGCCTCCCCCTTTTGTTCTCCACCTCCCTGGCCAACTTTCGGGTTTCCGACACCTTGAAACCAACCAGATTAGTCACTGAAAACCTGCAGCGATTACCTTCTTAAACATATGCCTGTGTTTTGCATTTGTATAGGAAAAGGAAAACATTACATCAGATTAACTTTTATAAGTTATATAAACATCTACTGGAAGAAATTTTGATTGGTCACAATACATCGCTCGCATATAGCTGGACAAGTCAAAAATAAGACAGGTGGGAAAGGCTCCTGCACACCCGCGACTTTCATGAGGGTAAGCGGTTCGGAAGCTGGATGGATGCGTGATGGATGGATGTTGATACATTTCTGCCAAATGATTACCTTTTCGTCCTCCCGCTGGAAAAAGTTGCAGTCTTTTCGGTCTCTGCAAGCCGAGCACGCGTAAAACCTTTTTCCTTCCTCGCCTTGTTTCCCAACTTTTTCAAATAACAAAGTCGGTCCTGCAAACGAGATGGAAATGATATCGCAACGATCATGATCGATTAGCTGGGTCTGATTTCATGTTTACCATGTGGGCATCGTGGCGTTGATGTGTCGTCATCCCTGAGAATAACCTCGTATCCCAAACAGCCGTCGTCGAGCGAGGCTGTATCCATGTGGTAAACGTGTAAATATTAACTTATAATATTTCGATAATAAAAAGATTAAACGTGCGGACTCATCTGGACGTAGATGAGTGTAGAGCTGAGTTTCGGTTTGAAAGGCGTGGCCTTTTGCGTAATTGGACAGTCATGTATCACGTGAGCAGAAAAGACCTTTCGGATACGCCCCCTGTCTTATTAAACGTACAGTTAAAAAAAAAAAACGTGACATTAAATAAGCAACAGACTGAAAATTATAGGTTGTAAAAAAATGTATCACGACATTAATGTACAGTTGGTAGTGAGTAAGTCACATGACTTAGCGTACGTTTGTTCTTAGCTCCTGCGGTTTGCGTCTGCTCTCTCTTTTCTTTCAGGACAGTTCGTGTCGTTCCCTCAAGCTTGTAGTCCAAACATGCCGGGCGCCCAGCAAAGTAAGCGGGGTTGCTTTCTCTCGGGGACTACAATTCCCATGCAGTGCAGCGCCGAATGCGTCAGTGTAAGATGTCACTTAAACGCTATTCCGTTAAGATAATTGAGGAAGTATCCTTTCAGCGTAAAAATTAAGACCTAGAGAGAGAGACATAGAGAAAATGATTTGAATTCCTCTATCATTTGTCGATATTCGAGGTTAACCATACATTAAATTTATTTGATTAGGAAAATTCAACGTTTTGGTAGGTGGCTTTATTCGATAACGAATACATAATAATATGCTTTTATTTTGGGAGTGCACCAAGGAAACTTGTGGACTTCTATTTGTTTCTTCTAGTGGATTGTTTTGCAAAGTGCGTCCACGCCCAAGCTTGTCTGCGTTTGGAGAGGCGTTGCCGCAGTGTCTGCGGCCCCAATATATCAGTAACATCAAACCAGGAGCCACCGGGCCTGTCCGTGGGGCCCTCCCAACGAAGAACTCCCCCACGCACCCACGTAAGGTGGCTAGTGGCTAGTGGGCGGCGCACCGCAGCTGCTGGCATCATTCAGCTGCTGGACTGGTGAGGAGAGGCTCTTTATTCACAGCGCATCATCTGACTGACATCATGAGCAGCACTGGTAAGATATTTTGATTGGTGCTAGCTCATCATTTTTGAATTATTGGTCTTCTGCAACCATTATAATGGCAGAAAATTAAATGACTACCATCGGTGCTGCAATTAAGCTCCTGTCCTAGGGGTTTGTTCCCCCCTGAATTCAACCTATTTATTTATTATTGGAGTATTTTGTGGGGTTCTGATGTTGCCACTGCGGATGATGACCCCAGCAGGAAGGCACACCCAGCAAACATCCCAAGACAAAGTACAACAGATTTATCCCTGTCAATGTGTTGGTCCCCGTACAATCCAAGCTTTTTTCCTAATTGTCCATCTTTGAGGGTTCAGGGGTTTCTGCTGCAAGTGGCGTATGGCACCCCCAACAGTAACAACCATTGAGCAACACTCCCCAGACTGAGGTGTGGGGTTGCCACTGCAGGTGGCGGATTGTGTCTCTAACAGCAACCATCCCCAGACAGAGTATGACAATCCAGCTGTTGTCAAGGTGTTTGATTTCCCCACAATCCAAATTCCGCACCCTGGTGCCAACCACTGGGCTCTACACTTGCCACTAAAGATGGCACATTGTATACCCCAAACTACTCATATTTCTTTGAACTAGCCCATTTTAAGGTGTTTGGTCTGGTTTTTGTATGGTGTTAAATGTTAAGCTGTTTGTTTGTCATTTTAAGGGATTTATTTTTATTAACGTCATGTTCTGACCTAATCTTGGAAAAATAGGTTTTTGTTCCCATGGCATTACAACTTCAATTTCATAATGTTCAAATTTTCTCTGAGGAAACCTTTTTTTTTCCCTACAGCATACACGTTGTAGTTATGTTTATTTGGCATTAGGACTGGATTCTTGGAAACATATTACCCTTCTAGGAAGTCCCTGGACTCAAGAAGTTTGAGAACCCCATTTTTAGGAGACCATAATGCCCCCACCCCAATAGGAAAAACATTTCCCCCCACCCACCTTGTGTCATTCTCTTTGCGCGCCATATGCTTCTATTTATACCACATGTCCGGAATAACACAGAGGGAGAGGGAGCGAGAAAGTCACATGACCTGCAGCTCATTCCAGAGCTGGGGATAGAAGGCACACTCTCATTTATTATTACACCACTGCCGCATAGCTGACGATCCAGGAGCTCTGAAAAGCTTGCTTGGATATCGTGCACACACACACAAAAAAAGGACTTCATCCGTTGCGATGCCAGAAGAAACAGGTAGGAACGAGCGTGCTGTTCCATGAGAGAAGACAAAAAACATATTGGGCTGTTTTGGTGAAGCACCAGCAGCAGGATGAGCTTCTTCCGGTTATATAAGTGTGTGGAGAACAACTTCAGACTTGAGCATGTCTGCTTTACAGATGGAGCATTTCATGGATGATGATAATCATTTGAATCGTAACATCTTTTGTGTCTAAAACTGTTTATTCTGTTTTATTAGGAATGATTAGCGTCGGTATTGAATATTTACAAAATATTTGTAAACAATTGAGTGGGAAAAATCTGAATGCTTTGGATTTATGGTTTAGAATTATTTGTATTCACATTTATTACAAGAAAATTTGTTGTTTTTAGCTTTCGTATATTAATTATTTAACCGTTTTTCTCATTTTGTTTAATTGTTGGAATTATTCAATATTATTGTCATTGGTTATCTCCACATGTTCTCCCCAAATAAAAATCACACATTTTAATAGAACATTTTGATAAATATCATATTTGTCTAGTAATTATTATGGCACATATTTAATTTCTTTTATTTTCCATAAATTCTTATGAAATAATGTATCATGGATCGGATTAGGGTTAGATTTTCAAATATACAATAACAATAATAAGATTGTACTCTCCAAACTATTAGATATTGATGTTTATATTTCAAAGCAAGTTACAATTATTTACATCATTTTGAAATGTTTTCAAAACAAATATATGAGCTTATTTCTTTTTTAATTTACTCGGCACTCGTCCTTGTTAAACCTGCTCGGCTTGTGTTTCGGCAGTACAGCAGATCTGCTTAAAGAATTGACGACAATGCACAAGGCTTTTTTTGTGACTCATACCTGCCACTTTGAGATTTAAGCATCCTTTGTATTCACAATTTCTTGTCAACAATTTTCAAGCCATGGGAGATTTTCAGAATGTTCTGAGCTCCTCTTTCCATGCAAGCACCGGCACTGTGGGAAATTCACACAAACACGACATCAATCCATCAATCACATTTAACTATTATTTCAATATGCTGGCATGGTGAAGGAGTTGTTAGCACATGTGAACGTGACCCGATTGGTTGCTGCACAGTCATGGGGGGGCAGAAGTAAAACAGGCTAAAATCCAGATGCTTGAGGGTTAGAGGCGAGTTGCATAATAGGTGTGATTATAACCAAAGAGTCTAGAAATAAAAATAAGTCACAGATAGTCAGCTGAGTTTGCGCATCACGTTGACGCGGACCCCGAAAGACATGGCACCGATATGACACTTCTAGCACAAGTCCGAGATCCTTTTAAAAGATAAATTCCGGGCCACACGATCAACACAGGGTTTTGCCCAGAACCACAAATAAAATTCAAGACACACAAAGCAACCATTTCAGGACCTTCTGTTTTTTTCCAGAAATAATAAAAATGTTAATTAACGGACAGAGTGGCATTGCTTCTTTAGACAGCAAAGTCAAGTCAAAGTTGCCCTCTGTGGTAATGTGAGCATTGGGCCGCACCTCCAAATGCGACCCTTCAGCAACAAGAATGCTGTCGAGTATTATGGGGTATCCTATTTTTAGACGGGGGCATACAGTATAGCTTGGCACCTTTAAAAGGGGATTTATGGTATAGTCCTTGGGTGGGCCAACACATGAGCTCATGCGTGAGTTTAGAAAAATCTAATTAAAAATCAACTAAATTCAAATTAAAAAATGTAAAATTATTTTTCACAAGATGTATGAACATGTATATTTTTCATAAATAAAAATTCCAGACCAAATCTTTTTTTCTCGGAGCGTACCCATATGACCTTGAGCAATGAACCACATGCTGCTTCACCACGTCTAAAGACAAAGAAATCCCTTTTCTACATCAGGAGCTAGTCTCGATTCACAAGTGAACTTAAATCTCCGGGCTATGTACACTACCGAGGCGGGGATGAAACCGGTTTGCTGACGTGACAGTTTTCTCTTGAAATAAAGGCAATTAAGCCTTTAGGCCTGTTCCTTACAAAGGTCACTCACCGAAGAAGAGAAACAGGAGCTCTAATCATGTCAATTATGCATTCCCTCATACAAATTCTTCACTTCCTTCTCTGTGTGTGTTTGTGTGTGTGTGTTCTGCCCTATAGTGATTCAGCAACAGGCTGTGCAAAGCCCTACGGCACAGCAGAAAACGGGGCGAGGCCCCGTCCCCTGCCAGAACTGCGGGAAGCCTTGCAAAGGGGAGGCCCTGCGAGTCCAAAATAAACACTTCCACATCAAGTGCTTCGTTTGTAAAGGTGCGACTCACTCGTTAGTCCTCAACTTTTAAGTTACAGTCAACGCAAACACTCAGGCCGGAAGATGAACACACCAGCTCTTCAATTTCTGAATTTTAAGGATGTAGTTAGAAACTCAAACATTGAGCAAAGAGCTTTTAAGGTTATAGCCATAACAATTATTGCTTACATTAATGTCTATTTTTTTTAACTCCTCCCATGACATCGTATTTTTAGGAACACTAATCATAGTCCAGGGTCACTTTGACCTGTTATGCAAAAAAATGTCAGAACCAAGAAATAAATTCCTCAAAATTACCAATACAAATTGAACAGGCTAGAAATGTTATAATGGATCACAATGACCTGCAATATAACTGGAGGCTTAATTCTTATCATCATATAAAAGCAGCATAGGAGCTACCCAGCGTCTATTCGAGATATCAAGTAACTGGACTGTGAGACTTTGGAGTGCATACCTCTCACATTCTTGCAAAAAGTCCCAACAAAGCTTCACACATTACTGCAAGTTGGCATCCATGTTTGTGCAAAATGCTTCAGCTTGGAGCTCAACATGAAAAGCTTACTTAAGTCGAAAAAAAAGAAAAACCAACTCCCACCTACCGGTTGCCATTGGAACTATTGTCGAGGAAGCTTTTCTTACCGTGCGATTGATGGAGCTGTTTGTGGTTTGGTCCCGTCCAGTATGCGGATGCGAACTGGCCAACGGGGGCTTCTTCCTGCGACAGGGCGAGTACATGTGCACGCTGGACTACCAGCGGCTGTACGGGACGCGCTGCTTCAGCTGCCAGGACTTCATCGAAGGAGAGGTGGTGTCCGCCCTTGGCAAGACCTACCACCCGCGATGCTTTGTTTGCGCCGCTTGCAAGTAAGGAACCAGAAAAATCGAAACACTCTGCATAGTTCGGCCGATATCTTTATGTGATATCTTTAAGTTTTGAGTCGTATTGAATTCCAAATCAACTGCAGTCGGGAGTGAATTTAGCAGATTCCATGAACGTTGCCAAGCTGATGTCTTTAGTTGTTTTTTTTCAAGATGTCTCCTCTCTTACAAAATCTGCAACATAGGTGGAATTACAAAGCATATGATTCCGTATTTTTCTCAAGCTGTCTTTCAACGTGGGGCACGAAAAAAGTTTCATAGTCGAATTTAGCTTTGACGTATTCTTTATTTTGCGCAAGCTGTCTCCTCTCTTGCCATAGAATAAAAACCGATCTTGTTTGACTTTCAATGTGATTGTGTGCTTTAATGTTCTCAAGTTGCCGCGTTATCATCGATGGATTTATCTTGCAGGCAGCCATTTCCGGCTGGTGACCGTGTGACTTTTAACGGGAAGGAGTGCGTCTGCCAAAACTGTACCCAACCGCTTCCTGCGAACAGCCCTGCACCCATCCAGGCTGTCCACAGTCAGTAATGCCTTCATGACACCGTCAAATGTTTCTGTATATATCGAAAGCCAACTGGATCCGCCGCTCTCCTCCGCCATCTAGACTGCTGCGGCTGCGGGAAAGAGTTTAAAAACGAACAGTCCCTGGTAGCCCTGGACAAGCACTGGCATCTGGGCTGCTTCAAGTGCAAAGTGTGCAACAAGGTCCTCAATGCCGAGTACATTAGCAAGTGAGTCCTCCGACGGCAGCCGCTGCCTTGATGATATATATATATTTTTTTTCTTTCAAACGAGCTCCTTCCTGTTTTTTTTCCAGGGACGGGATCCCCTTTTGCGAGATGGACTATCACGCCATGTTCGGCATCCAGTGCGAGAGCTGCAAGAAGTATATTACCGGAAAAGTCCTCGAGGTAAAACTGTGTTATTGCCAATCACCTACACAAACTTGCTTACTGAAGGCAACTCTTTGGCGCCACCTAGTGGTCAGGTGGCAATTCTAAAGTCTAAACTTGTTTTGTTTTGTTGCTCAACAGGCCGGGGAGAAGCACTATCACCCGTCATGTGCCCGCTGTGCCCGTTGTGAGCAGACGTTTGCAGAAGGAGAAGAGATGTACCTCCAAGGTAGATCCAAAATCATTTGTCCTCCAACGTAGGCGGGCGGTTGTCAGCAAAGACTAAAAACTTGTCGCTTTTGTGTAGGATCTTCAATCTGGCATCCCCCATGTAGACAAGCAGCCAAGCAGGAAGAGAAGACTAAGGTAAGAGGGCCATGCTACCGTTAAAAAAAGTCGGGTATATGTCGGTATTAAAACAATTGATTGGGGAACACTGCCACAAATGTAAGTCGATTAATTGGCACACAATGTTGAGGGCCGGCCACCATTTTTGAATTGGTGCGAAAAATAATGCAACGCAGACTGCATATATTCCAGGCAAGGCCATTACGGGTTATGAAAATGTATGTAAAAAAAAAAAATTCAAACTCAAAATGCATTTCTGTTAACAAAATCCAATAAAAATGCTTTTAACAAAACCCCCCTAAATAACTGAAACTACATTTTACATTAACAGAAATGACGATTATTATGGTAGAAAAAGTTTATCATTTTTGTCTTTGTCTGTTAATAAGTGAGTTTTGGGATTCATTTTAAATTTATTTATTTAAGCATTACTGTCAAATATATTGGGGTACAAAGCATTTTCTAAAAATATTAACAAACTTGCTCGAAAAATGACCTGAATTTAGAAAAACGTACTCATCAATGAAAAGGAAGTAAAAATACTCCCCTAACTGTTCCAGGTGACTCGTACTTCGTCCGAGAGCATCACATCCGTCCCGGCGTCCAGTGCCTCAGGCTCTCCCAACAGAGTCATTTTTGTAAGACATTTCTGGAAACTCGACTCGACTCTTCAGCTGTTAACGATTCACTCATTGCCGTTATGTTTTTTTTCGGGTTGGGGTCATCCCCAGGCCAAACTTGGAGAAGAGCTGCTGGACTACAAGGACCTGGCAGCGCTTCCGAAAACCAAAGCCATCTACAACATAGACCGACCAGACATGCTCTCGTACTCGCCCTATGTCAGCTACACGTCTGAAGACAGGCCCTACAGCGAGGTAGACTGGAGTCTGGTGTCGGGTATTTGGGTTCCGCTACATCGCAAAATGTTGATTCCCGATTCGTTTTGCGCATGCAGGGTGATGGGGAGAAGTCACCGAGTCATCATAGGCCCTCCAGTCCCAGTTCCAACAGCTCTTTGGGGGGTTACGGACGTTACACTCCGTCCCGGTCCCCTCAGAACAACAGCCGACCCGGTACTACCTTTGACTATCTTTTAAAATCATCCGTTGTGTATGCAGCGATCCAATTTTTGGTGCTTTTCTATCTCCCGCGATAAACAGGGCTCACTTTGTGATCTTCATCCTTTTTTTTTGCGTTTTCCTCATTCTGTGACTCGATATTTGACATTCAGGACCTGAAGTAGATTGCCCGGGTACACCCGGGTTCTTCTCGGGTGGCGTCAAGCTCACCTCCAGCTTGGCCGGGGCTTCCCCTTCCCTCCCCGTGCGCCATTCGCAGGGGACTGAAGGGTGTAGCGCTGCTGCTAGCACCACCCTGTGGCCTGGAGGTCGAGGTGTGTCATTACACCTGAACCCCACCACGTTGTCCATGCTGCAGCAGCACAACTTCATCCCTTACTTCCGAGGTATCCCTCCATCGAGGCCACGTTTTATGCAGATGATGGACTATTTGCTGGAGGGATGGACAATGAAAAAAGTACTTAACTTTCGGTTTCACGAAATGAATATGATATTCAGTTGAGCACATTTTAATGATGCGCAAATAACAAATTAAGTCTGAATTAAGTAAATTCAATGGAACTAAAGGATTTTTTTTCCAGTGCGGCATTTATTATTACAAATGGATGAGGAAATAATGATAAAGAATCAAATTCATATTTTAATACGTATTCTAAGAAAAGGCTAAGGTGCTTGTTAAAATGAGGTGATTTATGTTTACGTATTTTTATGCCACTGTTGCAGTGTAATTTTTGTGATAATAGTAAAAATAATCATGAATATAAAGAGTATATACAGTATTTCCAAAATAGTCTGTTTTATGGAGTGAAATAATCCCAAAATATCCGATTGTATTACGGCTTCCATGGCTCAAGTACATTTGTGATCTTTTCATCCAGTCACCTTCAGCTTTACAGGTGATTGATTGATTGATTGATTTTTATGAAAAATGACAAAAATCGAAAGAAATATGGTAGAAATTGAGGAAAGATCACCAGTAAATGCAGAAAATTTCATAACAGCTCGCCGTCTCATTTTTTTTTTAGCTTTCAGTATCGTTCCATCAATAGCACCAGCAAATCCTCCCATTGTCTGTATTTTAATTGGGCTCTTGTGGACTGAATGGGGTGCTGTGATTCGTCTTTTTTTCCCGTCAAACATAACCCCGCTTGTTAATGGCAATTTTGTTTGAAGCATGCCATCCTACTAATCTCCTGATTATCTCTCAGGGTTCAGACAAGTACCTCGGATGTTCTTGCCTCTCACTTTCCCTTCCCCTAATGGTAAAACACAGGTTCTCCTCTGTCCCTCCACCACAGTGGAACGGTTAGCCGCTTTTTGTCGTCTGTTGTTGTGATGTCATCGGGTCCGTTTGGGTTTCTCATCCTGCTAGACAAGCTTGTGGCCACTTCCGGGGTCTTTGCAGTATTGCGTTCCTCCGCATCATATTTTGTCACGACCCATGAAACGTAGTGTTTGTAGACGTGCGCTGTTCCAGTGTGAGGTGGATTTCACAGACAAGTTGGGCGAGATCTTGTTAGTCTCAGTCGGAGGGCAGTCCGAGTTGCTTTAACAGCACCGCTGTGTGTGTTTGTGGTCTAAGTGACGGTCTTCCACATCTAGTCTTGCCTGTGAGAGTGAAGGGGTTCTCAAACCGACGGTCCGTGAGCAGTAGCTTGGAGGTCCGCGAAATAATTTTTACAAGGTTATTACCGTAATTTTCGGACTATAAGTCGCACTGGAGTATAAGTCGCACCAGCCATAAAATGCCCAAAAAAGTGAAAAAAAACATATATATGTATATAAGTCGCTCCTGAGTATAAGTCACCCCCCCACCCAAACTATGGAAAAAAAAACGCGACTTATAGTCCGAAAATTACGGTATGTTTTTTTTTTGGTTGTGGAGGAAAAAAAAAATCGGTGGACCCCAAAAATTTGAGAACCCCGAACATGTAGTGTGGTGCATCCGTTGAAGACATCGCTCGTAAGAAACATCCACAACTGCGGCCAATCACTAACCGGACAAATTGCTCTTTGTGCTCACCCGTCATCCGTTCCTGACTGGAGGTAGTGAAAGTGGGCGGAGTACCCCCAGCCTATCCGCCTACTCTGACTGCAAATCCCCATCGTCCACATCAACGTACGTGGCTGCCCCTCGCCATTTCCACATACCAGGTAGGTCTGTGAGAGTTCCAATCAAGTGCATTGATTTGATGGCTTTAATTTTAATAAATAACCTCTCATTGCCCTGCGACACAGACCGGCGACTATGTTACATTTAGTACAAATGGAATGCGTGGATGATGTGATTTTTTTTTATTTGGAAAAGGAAAAAATGGTGTTGATTAAAGCTCTGCAATGCACATTTTTTTTGGCTTCCCATCCCCAAATAACTGCTAACTCATGCTTCTTTCTCTCTTTCTCTCTCTCTCTCTCTGTCTCCACTCTTCCTCTCTGTGTCTCTCCGATGTTGGCTTGTTTTTATTTGATTTCCCTCTCTTTGCCTATTCCCATTTCCAGAGACTGAGGTCAAAGATAATATCTATAGAAAACCCCCCATCTACAAACAGCATGGTACAGTCCACTTTGTATTTAACACTTCCCTCTCTTGTGTTGCATGCACTTTTTCTGCTCTTCATTTCTGGCAAAGGCATGAGAATTACATGCATCGGGTCAACGGAAATGTCTTCTGTAACGAAGCTACTTGCTGAATGTTAAAACATCTCAACACATTTAAGATCATACAGGAGGCCTTCTCGACTTTGTTGTGAGGTGATGACTATGTTCGGTTTGTGATTTGGTCCAAATGTTTGACTCTTTCACAGCTTCTAGAACATCCTGGCAGGATGGCGATGATGGCAAGGTGAGGGAGTCGTTTCCAATTTACCGTTATAAGTTTTTGTTTTTCTCAAAGTGTTCTGTTATGTCCTTTTTTGTTCAAATATATTCCTCATTTCTTTCAAGGACAAAATATTTATTTTTTGAGGGCATACAGTCAATTGTGTATATTCTGGCTTAGTTTTTTTTTGTCTTCATTTTTAGAGGAGTAATTGGATGATCATGAAGAGCGACATTGATGGACACATGGGTCCAGAAGACCACAACCCGTCTAAGTCAACCTGCAGTTTGCCAATGAATACCTCTGGGCCAAGTGAGTCAGGTTGTTTTAGGGGAGTGCGGTATCCATCAAAATGACTTAAAATAAATGTCTCTTTCGTAATATTTTTGTCAGATTTCCCTCATTATAAATCTGCATCCTTACCTGGTTACGGAAGGAACGGCATCTACAAGGTGAGCGACAAAAAAAAAAAAAAAGGAAAGCAGCAGAGTGTTAGGTGCTTATCTTGAAAGTGGCATCGATTTGAAGGAGGCCTTTATTTTGCGTGGTTTTAATATAAAGTGGAGAGAAAAAATCGACATGTCTTTTTGTCACGGTGGAGGGAATTCTAAATACTACTAGATTACTAGAACATCAGAACTATATTTGGAGGCACTTTAAATGTTGCTTTGAATGTGATTGACAGCCACTTTCCTAGTTGCAAGGGGGTGTACACACTTTTGCAACCACATTATTTCAATTATTTAATTGTAATTCAGTGCTCTAAAATGTTATGAAAAATTTTTGGGGGGTCTTTTTGTATTATTATTTGACATATTTTTCTAAAGGCTGCTGAGATGGTTGAGCATGAAGTGGATCCTGACTCCCAAAGCTGGGGAGGCATGAGAGGTAATTTATTTATTTTTTTTGCAGTGGGGATGATTTAATTACTCATTCTTCAAGTACAATTACATTTTTTATGTGTGTTTCATCATATTAATTCTCTTTTCTTCCTCCCCATTTGTGTTGGTCAGAGTACAAGGTGAGATTTCTGTGATTAATATTTTACAATGACATGAGCATTTGAATAGATTTTAAAATAATACCTGCAGGTGTATCCTTATGAAATGCTGGCGGTGACATATCGAGTGAAAGTGAAGCTTCCCCGAGACATCGATCGCACCCGACTGGAGGTGAGCGGTTCATTTTCTAATCAATTCAAAAAGGGATCTTTGTAGACTTTGGAGGAACTATAGAGATCTTCTTCAAAAAAAAAAAAAAAAAAAGCCTAAATAGTTCAAAAGCTTCTCATTACGAACTCAGCCACTGACTTCGACTTTCTCAATCGACCAGAGACATCTGTCGCCCGAAGACTTCCAGAAGGTGTTTGGAATGACTCTGGATCAATTTGAGCGTCTGGCACTTTGGAAAAGAAACGACTTGAAGAAGAGGGCTCGTCTTTTTTAGCATTTGACGCCCCCCGCGCCCCCTCCCTCCAAAGCTTTGTGTGTGCAATACGATGGCAATGTTGGACTGGCGAGCTTCCAGATGAGCTGCAGTCATGTTTGCATGCCCGTGCTTGTAGCGCCGCTCGCACTCAAACATCTGCTCTCAGCTCCTTTCCACGCTCAAGTTTTCTCACCTTCATTTAGCTTGAAAATTCAGAAAATCCTACAATTCACATTTAAAGTTTCCTATTTTTCTGCATCCAAACTTGCATTCTCTTCCAATTAATTCCCGTGGAATTGCAATCTTTTTTCTTTTTTGTCTTCACATTTATGCTTGTCAAATTACGCTTTCTTCTTTGTCATATCATAACCCCCTCAACAATACATTTTTTTATCGGAATATTACAACTTTGTTCTTTTTCCGCGTAAAACTGGAAATTGTTGAGAATATGATCTTCTCAAAATGCTAAGGGCAAAGGTTGCAATGTTACGAGAAAATGTTATCATATTATGACTTCTTTTTATTGTGACGATTTTTAATCTTATGACAAAAGACATTTTGTAATACTGTATTTATTTTATTTTGACGACTTTATTCTTATATTATGACTAAATTGCAAAATGATGACTTTTTGGTAATATCATCGCTTTATGTCTTGCATTTTGATGACTTTATTCTTGTTATTTTAGAATTTTATTGACATACATTTATGACTCTTTCTTCTATCATTGGGCTTGCAAACTCTTGAAAATACGATTGTTGTTGTAATATTACAACTTTTTCTCTTGTATTACGATGACCTAATTAATTTGACTTGACTTGCAAAACGTTACAACTTTTTCGCGTCGGTTACGATTTTATTCTTAAAACATTCTGTCTTTTCATCTTCTGTTAAATCAAAGTTACAACATCTTCAGATATCTCACAATTTTCTTCTCATAAAATCATGACTTCTTATATTCCGACTTTATACATATGTCCATGTAATAGTCGAGTTTTAGTCTCATAATATAACAACATTTTCTCATATTATTACGACTTCACTCGTAATATTACAACTTTAATGTTTTAGGTTTGTAGCTTTTTCAGGTAATATTGAAATTTTTTATCATCGCTTCCCATTCATTTTTGTGGTTTGCTGCTAAATTCTCGTAGGAACATCAGATGATTTTTTTTCGTGTTTTTGCACACACCTCTTGGTTGTTTGGATTCAGACACACCGTACCATCTTTTCTTTCTATTGTTGATCCCGCACTGAGCGATTGTCATAGCAATGATTCCAAAATGAATCCAAAGCGATAGCGTAGCATGTAAGATTGTTTCAGCATTATTTATTCATTCTGCTTTGTTTGTTGCTTGAAGGCATCATGGCATACTGCAAAACTAAAACTCACAACAATAGTGCAAGATGTACTGTATGTAAGCGTCTACTACTGACTACATATACAATATAGGATATATTTATACAAGTCATTGCATGATAATGATACTTTTCTGCTGAAACGATGAAGTCAAATGAAGGATCAGCTGCTCGCCATAACTTATTTATAGTATTGTGATATGAAGGAAGGGATTTTATTTTTGTTTTGAAGTTACATACATGCATATTGAGTTTATTTTGCGTCTTGTATGTAAAACACTAACTGTTTCCTGTTTCTAATGTTCCTCTGCCATTAAAGTGCTTTAACCAACCGCATGCTGGCCAACTGTCGACTGAAATTATTTCGCCAATACAATATTTATTATTAGTTTTGATTTAAATTTGGTTTTGAGAATGTAGGTTTATATTAGTGTAAAATAAATCTAAAGTTGAATTTAATGTTTAAAAATGTTCATCTACATTTTAAATATATTTCTAGTGTTTAACAAGAATGAAAATCTCTGTGAAACTGTCAGAATCATATATATATATATATATATATTTCATAAATATAAAAGATTTGTTTTTGTCTGGAAAAATGTTTATCATTTTAAATTTATGGCAATTTAACAATTGGGTAATTCTAGAAATATATACTTTATATAAATATGGAAATATAAGCTTTTTATATACGCCAAATTAATTTCCCTTCATTTTTACTTTCGTATTTTCTTTTATATCCTTACGGATCGTCAACAAACGAGCCTTGCCTCTTTAGCGCTGATTGGCTGTAGGATGCGAAGTCACTTCCGGTCCAGCCTCTGATTGTCACCGGTACGCAAACAATAAGCAACCTGAGAAAGGAGCGAGGTGAGCTTTGTTTACATCAATTTCACCCTCTTTTATGCTTCTTCTTTATGTTTTGGAGTTTTTTTTGTCATATTTTTGCCTGTGAATTGTTACTTGGGCAGTTACTTGGCTGAAGAGAAGTGGGGGGCTGGCTGACTTGGCTGGCTGGCTGGCTGGCTGGGGGGGGGCGTAGTATTGCATTGTCTTGTCATTGAGACGAATGGAAGCTCATTTTATTGATCTTCAACAGACCTAGCAAAAAAAAAAAAAAAGGATCCATGTTACTTGTTAATAACATGAAATTTGCCCAGGCAAAATGGCTAAACAATGAGTTTATTCTTTATTTTCTTGAATAAAATTATACCAGTTTTGTTCTAGTATTGTTTGTACTTGTAAAATTATATTTTTGTCTCGTTAGTATGTAATTACAAAAAAAAAAATCTACTTTTATGATGCTGTTTTTTTTTTTATTTCTAAAAATATTTTTCTTCATAATAATCTATTTTTTTCTTAGATCCTTATGAGGTTTCTGGTCAAATTATTACCATATTTCCTCTTTATTAATTTCTGATAATACTATTTTTGGGGGAAACGTTTTGACTTAGTTGTTCTCAGTAAGAGAATTGTTTCTTTATCTTGATGACTGTATTGCATTAAAAAATATATTCTCCTACCTTTAGGACTTTTTTTTGTTGCAAGATTCTAATTTTTATCTTGTCAAATAAGCCGTTCTTGTCAAAATTAGGAGTTTGAGTTTCTACTTTTGAAGGGAGATAAAATGATAAATTTGCTGTTCTTGTTGTTCTTTTTGTTTAAATCGTTACATCACTATATAGGGGTACTATATGCTTTTTTTTAAATAAGCAACTTTACATTCCTTATGGCATGGTACACGTGGTATGTTTAGTAAAATAAAACTGGTAACTCTGACGGTCCGTGAAGGCGTCGCGTCGAGGGCGGTGAGGAAGGAAAACGGTGGGGGAAAGTGAGGAAAAGGGAGAAAGAAGGAGGAGGAAAAATTGGGGGCGAAAACGCCTGGAACCACGGCAAAAAGTAACAGCGTGGCCGTCTAACCGTGTATGGACCGTCGTTTGGCGGATTACATGATGAGGAGCGAGCCTGTGCTTTTTACATCCAGCGGGGGTGAGTTTCTGATTGAGTTAGTGAGTGGCTTCAACTTGGATGCTTTTTTTTTTTTTCGGACTTGACGGCGACATTTTCCCCTCTTTATGTACACAGCGACTTCAATTTACGTTTACACTCAAATGTTTTGCTTTGTTGTTTCGACTTATTTATCGAATAAGTAGTGTTGTTCTAGCTAGATTCATGTGCTACTAATTAAGAACAGTTTTGATGTTTGGAAGGTTATGATTTATATAGGTCAGAGGACCCCCACCCCATAAAGCACCCTCCCACCTCCATTCACTTACCTTTTTTTTTTTTTTTAACATCTACTTTCACACCCCCAGGCTACTTCCAGTATAATTGGGGTGAGGGGGGGCAGGAGAATGCATGTATGTGTCAATATCCACGCTGCTAACAGTTTGCGGTTCTCTTTCATCCATAAAAAAAAAAAAAAAAAAAAAAAACAAGTCTAGCTTTTTTTCCCCACTGTGAAACTGCCTCACAAAGTCCTGGGAACATTTTATAAACAATTAAAACTTCTCAAGTCATACTAGGAGTAAATAGCTTTACATTTTTGCAGCCAGTTCACCAGTAGTAAGGAGAAAACTTGATTCCAGAGTCAAATTGTCATACAAAAATAACAACAAAGAGAAATGACTTAAAAGAAAGAAAATTCGACCGTCATTCTTTACACTGTATAAATGTGATTTTACTCATGAACTCAACTTTTGGGAGCCATTTCAACACAAACTCAGTTGATCTGTTACAGAGTCTCTTACACTCATGTTACATACAAAAACCTAAAAATAAATGCGAGAATGAAAACTAAAAAATTCTTCATTCATTGCAATTGTATTCCCGTCGGATAATGACTTCTTCGATTGTCATCAGTGCAAGTCGAAAACTGTTTTCAGAGGTCGGGGGAACCCCATTTATCGTGGTGATCCATTCCAGATACATCCAGGATTGAAGTCTGTTCAACATTTTTATTTGTTTTAATATAGTTTAATTCCACCTCACCACTCTTTAAACACATTTAATATCTGCTAGCTTCATGCTAACATTAAATGAGAAGCATTCTCGATGGGCTAACACAAATTACAATGATTCTATCATTTTAAACAACTACAGTTATTATGAATAGACATTCGTATTATTAGAGATAATTAGAAGAGATGCAAAGCTACCTGAAATATCCACTCAAATACAGTAAGAATTGGTTATATGAATGTTCCTTGCTGTGTAACACTCATCTCATTCATCCCCGGCTGTTCGCAGTTTGCAAGCTTGTGGTTAGCATCTGAGTACCCTCTAATTATCGTTGGGAAAGAAATACCAGAGGGTGCATCTTCACTCTCTCCAAAGTGACTTAGCCCTGATCCCTCCAGCTCCACGCGGAGGTTTCACAGATGTATACTTTCGGGTCGGAAAACATCTGCTTGTACGTTAAACCACCTGTTTGATAGCAATCAAGTCGGCCCTGTGATGTTTGGACCGGGCTTTCAACGGAATGACGTGAACGCCGCAATGTTGTAATTACAGATCTGAGACCGCTCGTCTTTCGCCAGAAACTAATGCCGCATCGACCAGCCTGTGATTTGTCCGTAACGTTCCCCCGTTGGGCGGAGTGTCGAGTAATGTAATCGGGTGGGGGAATACTTTCATGACTATGAGGAAAAAAAGTTGTAATGTCACAAGAGTGGCATTGTAATACTTGAAGTAGAAAGAACATATGAAAAAAACATTAGACAAGAGAAGCCATAGCTTTCAAAAATCTTTAACAAAGCTCAAATGTTTTCTGTACATAGTGACAAATGAACGAAAAAGAACAAAACAATACAATTATGGGGGCGGGAAAGACATTGTAGTTACAAAATTGCTCACAACCACAAATTATTTATTGTTTTAGGGATGTTCAAAACCATTTTCTTTTTCCAGACTGATGCCAGTACGAGCATTCATTTTTTGAGTACTCACCATACCGAATACATCTTGAACCTTTGATTGTTATTATTTAAAATTATTTATTTTTTTGGCCCGATACGGCTTATGCTATCGGTCTATGTACTATTAGGTCTGCACTAAAAAGAAAAAGAGTATAATTACTCGGATAAAAGTTGCTAGGTTATAGAACAGGGGTCACCAAACTACGGCCCGCGGGCCGGATACGGCCCGCGGGACCGTTTAATCTGGCCCGCCAACCCTGAATAAATTGTATTATTAAACTTTTTTTTTTTTTTTGCTCATTTTGCCTGCAATGACTGCGTTTCCCCAGTAGATGGGGAAGCGCTCGCCTGCGCATTTACTACCGGAAGCCGTGTCAGAAAGCTCGGTGCACACTCACAAGTGCGTGTACGGACATGGCGCACTCGCGCTCTATTTGTATCAGTCCCGAATTTAGAGCGTGGGCTGTGACGACAGCATTCTTGTAATTTGCGCGCTGAGCTTTCAGATGCAGTTTTGCACTAAAGCCACCCACAAACCTTCCCCTGGAATCCTTCCGTTAAAATGTCGCCCAAGTAAAGCAGTGCCGAGCGTTTAAAAGAGTTGCCAATTTGGCTCGACGTACGCGACGTGACGTTCAGCCACATGAACGTCAACATCTACCCGTCACAGATCGAGGTAAACGGACCAACACCTCGGATCTCGCCTAAGAATTGCCACAACAAATTTTACTCCAGACTATGACGCACTATCAAACTTTAACAAAAAAGACAGCAGTGTCTACAAGCCTACTGGAACCTACAAAAGGATTATAAGGAAGGAACACAAGAACTTTAAGAGACTGCTCATATGTGTCAGAGAGGTTCTGCTCTGACAACTGAGCTGAACTTTTATCTGTTAAGATTGTGCATGGCACAACAGAAAGTTAATGTTCCATGTTTTTTTTTCTATGAAGAACCCAGAGAGAGTTATTTAGTTATTTATTTCCTGTTTTTTCTGTGAAGAACTCAGAGAGGGTTTAGTTATTATTTATTTCATTAATAGTGTTATTATTTGTTTCCTGACTTTTTTTCTGTAAAGAACCTGGAAAGGGTTATTAAATAACCGTTATTTGGTTATGTGTGGCTTTCTGGAAAACAATAATTTTTTTAAGCTCCCCTACGATCGTCACACTTTTTCTGTTACAAACTGCCACCGGCCCGCCATCAGAGAAGGGAAAGGTTATGTGGCCCTCACAGGAAAAAGTTTGGGGACCCCTGTTATAGAACTATGAGAGGAAAAAAAGTATATCAGTAGAATAAAGTAAAAAATTATCTTTACTAAAATCCTTTGACGTAATGATGTGGCTGGTTGTGCAGCAATGGAGGAGTTGGTGTACGAGCTCCGGCTGTTCCTAGACCTACTGGACCGGGAATATCTAAGTGCTGGAATCCGTGAGAAGAAAACGCACCTCTCCAACATCCTCAACAGAGTCCTGTCGGAGAAAGGTACAACTAAAATTTACAGAAAATGCTGCAAACAACATAATGCCAATTATGAGATGAATTTGTGACTGTTTTTGTGCTTCTGTAAGTGCTGCTGTTTTGATTAGCAACTGAGTTCAAGGTTACTACCTGTTTTTTTAAACAAGCCATGCTGCCTATTTGTTCAAGTGGATGTTGGGAACTGTTAATATGTATTCTTTAAAATGGGTTTATGGGACATTTTTTGTCACTTTTCCACAGAACCATTATGTAAAGCAGAGCTCCACAGTGGACTTCCTGCGCCGCCTCAGATGCCGCTGCCTGAAATTCCTCACCCCTGGCTGGTAAAACTGGACCCCAATTTTTAGTTTTTTTGTTGCTAGTTAATCATTGTAATTACAAAGAAGGTTGAACTATTACACTAAAGTCATAAAACATGGCAAGAAAAAAAGCTTTTACTACAGAAAAAAAAGGTTGAAAAGTACCTGATAGTCTGATGAAACAGTAGTTTTGCAAGAAAAATGATTATTCCAAGAATAAACACATACTACAAGAAAAATGTTTTAAATACTACAAGGAACTAACTAAAAAAAAAAAAAAAATAGAAACCAGATGCATAGTTAACAGATAGATGGGATTTTACAAGAGTGAGGAAAATAAACCCGAGCTCAAGTTAGGAATGAAGTTGTCGCTTTACCAGACTAAGATTTTGTGCGTGGATAACATGTTGTTATCTGCGAGCAAAAGACGTGAACTGCGCGAGAGCGGGTCAGCACGGGGGAGGAAGAGACAGCCTTGACCACAGTCTGTCTGTGACCCGCGCCAGCCCGGCCAAAGCAGCGCGCTCAGCCAGACTTCCAGCCTGCGGCTTTTGGGAGCTCCCGACAACGTGCTTTCCATCCTGAAGTCTGCGCTGGCCATTTGGGGGAATCGCAGCCACTCCGGAGACAGTCAGCTCTCGCGTTTACCGACCCATTTTGATGCTTTACTCTTTCATAACAACTCGCGGGATCATTTAAGGGCCTACTAAGGTTCACAAGTGAGAGCTTGGTCGCCACTCAATCCTAAAAATTTTTAACTCTTCGGGAACAGCCGACTGTCCAGGAAAATATTTGGCAGTCCTTCACACCTACTTCCAGTTTACGTCACGCGCTACATTTTGTGCAGCGCTCCTTTCAATGGTGCAGAAATGATTTCCATATGTGTTGATGTTGGAGAGCAATGACGCCCCGACCCCCTCCTTCTCTCTCCCTAACCCCCTCGGGGTGGGACCCTCCCTCTACTAGGCAAGTCAACACACAGGGCGTTGCGTCACGCCAGCGCTAAAATTCCAAAGCATACATCATTTTTGTTGGCTTTTGTTTTGCTGGCCGTATGTAGGTCACCGACATGTCGCGTTGACGCCGTTCGATGTCCCTGCTCCTGCACAGGATGCATTATTTGTCAACGTATTTCGCTATTTAGTGGCCAAGCAGAGGCCATCCTGTCAAATGAAAAGAAGACATGAATGCTATCACGCAAAGCGTGCCGGCATTTTCTGTTCATTTTTCAACTTTGACTCTGTTTTACAACTCTTGAATCAATTCCATTCATCGTTGCAAGGCGTAATTATACATCTCTCAAACCCAAAGTTGTCCTTGGCTTTTTTCTTGTTTTCATCTGTCGTGCAGCACCGTGTAATTATTGTCTTCTCCCCCTCGCAAACATTCTTTCGACAGATCCAATAGTGCGTCTCATCCCTCTTCAGCACAGATTTCACATCAGTTTCTCAACAGATGCCATTCCAATGTTCTTTGTTCAATTTATGCCTATTTAGGAATGTTGTTTGTAATTTTTCCAATCTTCTGTCCTCCTCACAGGCTCCAACTAACGGGCCTCCTCCTCTACCCAGCTCCTCGCTACCAGAGGGTTACTACGAGGAAGCCGTGCCGTTAAGCCCCGGCAAAGCACCGGAATATATCACATCAAGTGAGTGATATGCACTTTGTCAACAGATGCGTCGAGCCATTGTTTTTTTTATTGTTTTTATATTTGATAAATTCCTCCCTGATGTCTTCCGCTTCCAGACTACGATTCGGACGCTATGAGCAGCTCCTACGAGTCATACGATGAGGAAGAAGAGGACGACAAGGGTCGGAAGACACGCCACCAGTGGCCCTCCGAAGAGGCCTCCATGGACTTGGTCAAAGATGCCCGGATCTGCGCTTTCCTGCTACGCAAGAAACGCTTCGGCCAGTGGTCCAAGCTTCTCTGCGTTATTAAAGATAACAAACTTCTGGTGAGAACTGCTTCTTCTTCATTTCCAGAAAGTGCAACATCAATGCTATGTTGTGTTTTTCTTTTGCTCCGTAGTGTTACAAGTCGTCCAAAGACCACACGCCCCAAATGGAGCTGACCCTGTCAAGTTGCAGCATCACCCATATCCCCAAAGACGGTAAAAAGAAACGGCATGAACTGAAGATTGTCCATCAGGGGGCAGATGCCTTGGTGCTCGCTGTGCAGAGCAAGGAGCAAGCTGAGGAGTGGCTCAAGGTAACCCACGTGCAATGAGAGGGAACACTTATATTGTCAAAAGATTGCACAGATTTAATTGGCGATTGCTTCATGTGACACTGATTTAAAAAGGGTTTTGAGATATTTTCACATGTTGTTTTTAAGTTGGCCTCTAAAAGCTTGTACAAAAGGGATTTTATCATTCATTGTATTCCACATTAACCCTTAAATATTGCATATAATATTATTGTTATTGGATCATTATTATAAAAACTGATGTGATCGAGAAAAAACAGGAGGATATCCAATTCAGCAAAACTAGTTTATCCAGAAGTTCACTTGCAAATCTGTTTAAAAAAAAAAAAAAAAAAAAAAAGTAACATTTGCTGACAAATGGACAAAAGTCTAACAAGTTCGTTGTATGTTTGATTTTTTTTGGGGCGCACAAGTACATGCCTCGTGTAGACTTAAGTCTGAAAACGGATACAGCATAGTAATTGATTGCAAAATAGTTTGTGGAGCCCAAATTTGATCAGCTTCACCATTCTCCGTCTTCAGAGATTCCTGTGTGAATGTGTCTTCTGCACTCGCTCGCCTGGAGCCACAGCCTGTCATTTCCCCCCTCCAAACATAATTGCTCTCCCTAAGCCAAGAGCAGCGAACTAAGTGCACCGTGGTTCGGAACGCAGGAAGATGAGGGTGGACGTGCATCATCCAGCCTCCCTGGCAGATCCAGGTCCGCAGTGCAAGAGGGTCACTGTAATGAACGCTGGCGCCCCATGCAGCCCTGCAAATCTCATTAACCCTCACTTGGCATGGTCGCACCGAGATTCCTGAGCCATTGTGAAACTCTGGACCATTTAATGTGTGTAACAGCGGTTTCACTTGGCAACGTGAAATTTGGTAGGCATGCCTAACACAAGTCCGCCCACCCAAAAAAAAAGTCTCAAGAAGCCACGCCTGAAAAGATGCGGGTTCAGAATTAACCAATCACATTCAAACGCCTGCTACCACTTTTTTTTGCAGCTGCTCATCCATGAATAATTTAGGTTGTTTTCATAATTTTTTTAGCTTTATTTACTTCTCTTTTAGGTCTGGGTTGAAAAAAAAAAAAAAAGGGAACGTATTTTGAAATGTTAAGGAGTCAAACATGCAGATCTGTGTCTAATATAGAGAGTAAAAGTAAAAAGTCATTTGAAAACTAGATTCTCAAGTAAAATGCCGATAACAACAAACTACAAGATTGACTCGTCGTGTAAAATATCAAAGTAAAATAAAAGTCAAAGTCTGCTTTATTGTCAACATCTTCACATGCCGAGACACACAAAGAGATCGAAATTACGTTTTCCCTATCCCACGGTGACAAGACATATTACACGATAGACATACAAGTAAACAACGCAATATAAAAAAACAAGAAGGCACAAACAATAAATAATAACGAGTAACAATAAATAATAAATAAATAGATAACACAACGAATAAAAGCCAGTGTGCATACAGACAGTAAAAGTACAGGACGCTACGCAGAACGGGGAAGCGAGTTCAGGATCCTGACAGCCTGGAGTATGAAGCTGTTTGAGAGTCTGGTGGTGCGGGAGCGCAGGCTTCTGTACCTCTTCCCAGAGGGCAGAAGCTCGAACAAAGAGTGAGCGGGGTGACTCACATCACTCACAATCGTGGTCGCCTTGCGGGTGAGATGGGAGGTGTAAATGTCCTTCAAGGAGGGGAGCGAAGCACCAATAATCTTACCAGCTGTGTTCACTATGCGCTGCAGGGCCTTCAAGTTGTAGTCAGTGCAGCCGCCACCCCAAACAGCAATACAGCTGGAGAGGACGCTCTCAAATATCCTCTGCATTCTCCATTTTCCCTTCCAAAGCTGCACATTTGCAAGCAGACCTTTGTGGACCCTGCCCTGTTTACTTATGTAATGCTAATGAATGAGCATCTTGATTCTCTGGAAATATTTCAGGATTCCTAATCCACCCATGTTTTATGGTCCTAACTTTCCGCTAGCCAAGCGAGGCTCGGCACCATATAAACCCGTCCGCAATCCTCCGAGTGCGTGTAGATTTTCCACTTCTTTTAATGGCAATGACAGTCCCTTGCTGCTAATGCTGTGTTACTGTATTACATGTTTCTAGGTCATGAGAGAAATGTGCGGCAACGGGACTTTTGAGTTGGATCGCTCCGGATCCCCAGTCCACAAACCTGAACTGGAAAAGGTAAAACTGTTGGAAAAAATGTTATCGTATGATCAGCAAATGTTTAGTATCACAGTGAAATTAAAAGTTTAATGCTGAACCTTACTTTGGCAGTGATTCTTTTGTGTTCTGTCTTTGCATATATTCCACACTCTTTAGGTTTTTAGTTTGTAATGAAACATGTTTTTGGTCCACTATTTTTTTTTTAGAAGTCCTCATGTGACAGGCCAAGCTCAGACGGCGAAGCACCGCACGAGAACGGACATGTCGACAACAAGGACCACGGTACGCATCAATATGGAGATTTTTTTTTTTAATGTGAGGGTTTTGTGTGGTTCCATCCATGGGATCCTTCTGTGGTGGCATTCCAGGAAAAGGAAAGAAAAATTCCAAGTCAGAGCAGGGCAAGACCGGGACTGTTGGGAAAGGCGCCGGGAAGAAGATCACCAAGATCATTGGGCTGGGCAAGAAGAAGCCATCGATGGATGAGCAGACTTCATCAGCGGAGGAAGATGTACCCACGTGTGGTAAGCTCAGTGGTGGAAAGTTTTTTTATTACGAATATGGGCTATACTATAATATTATGCCCGTATAGAATGACAGAAAAGATTAATGTGAAGAATTAAACAGTTTGTGCATCGTAATAAATTCTTTGTGGGTCCTTGTGCTGTGTGTGACTTGGCCACTAGTAGGCAGTATTTTATATTTGTCACACATTATTTACCTCCTCCCACATTTGTTGATCAATTCTTTTCCAACATCAAATCTTGTATTCCACAGTTAAACAAATGTAATCAATTCCACAGCGTTTCAGTTTATTCAGCCTTCAAATTCCGAAAACAAAGGAAAAGTTTTTCTCATCTAGCACAAAGTAGTTCGTTATAATAAATTCTATATGTGGTTTAACTTTTTTTTTTTTCTTCACCAAAAGGCTACCTGAACGTGTTGTCCAATAACCGCTGGCGGGAGCGCTGGTGCCGTCTCAAAGACAACCAGCTGCTCCTGCACAAGGACCAGGATGACCTGAAGAGCCACATCGCTTCGCTGCCCCTCCGAGGTTGCGAAGTCAGCCCCGGCCTGGACCACAAGCATCCTTTTGCCTTCCGCTTGTTACGCAATGGTCAAGAGGTCGCAGTACTGGAGGTGCTTAAAACATCCCAGGCTTTATTTCAATAACATATGCGCACTAATGTTAATAATATGAAAGTAACTTGGTTCATTTTTCTCCTTTCTGTTCAGGCATCTTCCTCTGAAGCCATGGGTCGCTGGCTGGGGGTCTTACTGGCCGAGACGGGGTCCACCGCAGACCCGGCCACCTTGCATTACGACTACATTGACGTGGAGACCACCGCCAACGTAATCCAGCTGGCCAAACAGTCCCTCTGGTGAGAGATGTGCAACGGATGTCACTATTAGACTACAAACTCGCCAATCGACAACGGTCAGAATTCTTTTAATGACTAATAAATGATTCTTCCAGTTTCACCAGCAAGCGTGCAATCTCGCCTAATCCCTACTTGGACAATCACGTCGGCAGCTATGCCTGCCCCAGCGGGACGGCTCTGCACTATCATGACGTACCCATCAATGGAATGGTAAGGCTCCCGTTTTACCTTTTCCCATCGGAAATAATTCATTCCATTGGGGGGTGATGGGAGACAAGAGAAGTGGTCATTTTAACTCACTAAAAAAAAAAAATCTCTTAAAACTCTGAATAGACCATATGGTCTTCACTTAGCAACTCTTATTTATTGGGTTATTTGTTTATTATTTATTCATCACTAATTTTATTTTATTATTAGTTATTAGTTATTGTTTGTGCCTCCTTGTTTTTATTTTGTGTCGTCTACTTGTATGTTTATCGTGTACTGTGTCTCGTCACCGTGGGATGGAGGAAACGGAATTTCGGTTTCTTTGTGTGTCTTGACATATGAAGGGATTGACAATAAAGTGACTTTGAACTTTGAACTGAAATTTGGTAGGCATGGCAGTCAGGAGGTGACCCACAAAAAACTCCGGAAGTTGGGCATCTTGATTAAAAGCAGTCATTTTGATGTCATTTTGAATATTCACTCAAATTAAAAAAAAAATTGTTTCTCATAGTCATTTGAGATTTTGATCAGTCAGGAGGTGACCCACAAAAACGTCTGAAGCTCATAATCTACTAACAACTCTCCTTCTCTAACGCCCTTCTGTCTACTTGCATCCTCTCTTTTCCGTCTCTTCTTCTTCTTTTCCTCTTGGCGTTAATGTGCAGCACTCCACTCCAGGCACAAGTGGGAAGGAAGCGCACGATGAGAACTCCTACGAAAATGTGCCCTCAACCAAGCCGACCGTCTCGACAAATCACTATAAGACACCCGTCTCTAAAGTCTCTTCTAAGTTCCTCACTGCCGATAGTAAAACCAAAGCTGCTGCTCAGGTGACTAACATTGCATGATGCTTTTTTGCTCTTAGCATTCCGATACAAATCGGCTGCTACCTGATTAACAAACTTGCCCTTTCACATGAGCTTCTATCATCAGAAAGACTGCAAAATCAAAACGGAAGTTATCAGTCTGTGCCTTTTACATGGAATTGCCAGTGAATCAAGCCATATCCATAAATGTTTCAATTGACATCATTCGCCATTAAAGCAGTTTTTTTTTTCTCCAGGAAATAACGCAAATTGTCGTGGACTTTTTGTATCGGGAGTATTTTATGCATCACCACCTAGTTTGCGGCTCCAGTACTAGTGCAGAAAGCTAGAAAAGTGCCTTGCCCCGACTGGTAGCACTAATAATTGTGTACTATTGTAGAGCTGTAACAATTGATTATTTTGATCATCAAATTAATCTGTTGATTATCTATTCAATTAATTGATTAATCCGATTACTGCAGAAAATGCACAAATCTAAATTCATGGAGAGATTTTTTTTTTCTTTTCAAAAATCCAAGTACATGATTGTAAATGTCTAATGAAGGACTACAGAAATCTGAAAATATTTACTGGTGAGAGGCTGACTTGAGGATTTGGACAATTTGCACTCAAGCGAGGGCTTCAAACAATGAATTGCTAATGAAAAAAAAAATGGTTTTGATTCATTTGATAATCAATTAGTTGGCCATTAATTGCCCCTCTGCCGTGTTCTGGTCCAACTAGTTTAAGGGAAAGAAGGGAACCACAAGCAATGGGTTGGCATCCAAACAGAAGGCAGATCCAAGAAGTCAGCAAAAGAAGAACGGAGTGACTGGAATGAACGGGACACTGTCACTGAAACGCAACAACTCCAGTAAGTATTCATGTAAAATCATAACAATAAATGAGTATTTGTCTATGAGGAGATTGAATCCTGTTTCTGTTAGCTACGTATTTGATTAGAAGAGAGAAGAAGCGGCAGTAAAGCAGGCCAAAATCCAGATGTCAGATACCCAATTTGACCTGAATGTGATCCAGAGTGGCCACAATTAAAATTATCCATGGCAAATAAAATATTGCATACCTTTTAAAACTTATCCAAACGGAACTGAATTTGCTATGTAAGCGTAGCGTTAAAATCTACAATGTCAAATTTAATCTGGATCTTTTCCAAATTGCATCTCTGGCACGAATTTGAATGGGATCTGCTTGGTTTGTGTCCCAGCTGGGGAGCAATGTAAATATGGGAAAAACCGCGTGGAGGCGGACGCCAAGCGGCTGCAGACCAAAGACGACGAGCTGACCAAGAAGAAACTTGACCTCAGGAACCATCTCGCCGCTCTGAAGAAGGAACGCAGGGACCTGCGCAGCGCCATTGAGGCGGCCTCGGGTGAGACGGAGGATAGAAGCGGGCATACATGCCAAAAACAATTGTGCGACTTCAGTGTTGCCCCACTAAATTGCGTCTCACCTATCATGATCCCGCAATATCCGCAGCCTTTAGAAAGTTTTTTTTAGAAAGTTGAATTTTGTGTTCAACTTTCCGGTGCTTCCAAGCGTCGCTACTGTTGCTATTTGTTTGTGGCTTCCGTTCTGTATAAAAGTCGAATTAGGTGGATGTACCGTTTTTTTCCGTGTATAGTGCGCCCCCATGTATAGTACGCACCCCTAAAAATGGCATGCTGATGCTGGAAAAAAGCTTGTACCCATGTATAATACGCACCGAATTTTTATGAATTTTTTTAAAAAAAAATTTTAATTTTTTTTTTTTTTTTTTTTTTTTAAGTCCCAATGATCGTCACACACGCAGGGAGGCAATGGGTCCCATTTTTATAGTCTTTGGTATAGTCTTAACTAGGCTGGATGTATTTTTTTTTGTTGGCGTTGATTTCTCCGACTGCCCGTAAACGCACCACCGCGCTCCGTGCGCATGGAGCGTGTTTGAAGTGAACAGCAGAGAAGAAAGGAACAAGGCAAAGTGTTGTGAAATAAAATATTACCTGTAATACGGATTTAGGTAGAGAACTGAACTCTCGCTCTTTATATAGCTGACGTGTCTTGCTCATCCGTTCTGCGCATCTGTAATGGCGGCCTCCGTATGATATCCGGTTTGCGTGTGTGCGAGAGCGAGAGAGAGCGAGAGAGAGAACGCTCAACCGTAGCGCGCCGCCGACCGCCCAACTGCACCGGGCTGGCCGATTATTGTGACAGAGCCGTCGCTGAAATTTAGAAGATATTTTTAAAGTCCTGATGTACTTTCTAAAATTTAAGTGGACCTCAGTGCGCACTGCGCAGGGAGCTTAATTTGGTGCGGTCGCGCAACCGCAGCGCGCCGGGCGCTCACTGTCGCATTGCTTAAAGAGCGCCTTTGTGTTTTAGGATGAACAGCAGAGACCAAAGGAACAAGGCAAAGTGTTGTGAAATAAAATATTACCTGTAATACGCATTTTGTTATTTGCTGATTGAAACTGCTAATTAAACTGTGAATTGAAACTAATAGGAAGAAAACAACTCTCGCTCTTTATATAGCTGACGTGTCTTGCGCATCCGTTCTGTGCATTTTATTTCACAACACTTTGCCTTTCTTCTCTGCTGTTCACTTCAAACACGCTCCATGCGACCGCAATGCTCTCGTATCAGACGCTTGCTCGATCACCTGCTCGTTTGCTGTCCCGTGCGCGCACGAAGCGCGGTGGTGCGTTTACGGGCAGTCGGAGAAATCAACGCCAACAAAAAAAATTACATCCAGCCTAGTTAAGACCATACCAAAGACTATAAAAATGGGACCCATTGCCTCCCTGCGTGTGTGACGATCATTGGGACTTAAAAAAAAAAAAAAAAAAAAAATTTAAAAAAAAAAAATTTTTTTTTTTTTTTTTTTTGTACCCATGTATAATGCGCACCCCGGATTTTAGGACAATAAATTAGTAAAATTTTGCGCACTATACACGGAAAAAAACGGTAATCATCTTTTGTTTTATGATGAGTTGGACAATAAAGTTCAACGGGTTTGTCTCGGCAGGCAAGCGATCGCAGGCCTCGCTGTCGGAACGGCTGAAGAAGGTGGAGGATGAGTGCAGGCAGAAGGAGGAGGAGCGAGTGAACCTGGAGTTAGAGCTGATTGAGGTCAAAGACAGCCTGAAGAAGGCCCTGAGCGGAGGTGTCACACTAGGCCTCACCATTGAACCCAAAGCTGCTCCAGCTGCAGTCCAGGTCACTAGGCCACTGTAGTATGAAGTATTAGTAATATTTATATGTTCACACCTGTATGCACGTATGGAAAAGGTCAATTCATCCAGTAACTGGGTTTTCTTCCTGACCTATCGCAACGTAGTCACCAGCCTCGTTACGACGGGTGCAGGAGCCTTCGCCCTTCTCCAGCTGCGACACCAGCGACACGGAGACCTGCTCGCTGCCCGTGAACAGCGCCTCGCTGCTCCGCCGCCAGCAGGGCCTCCCCAAGCCCTCGCCAGTCCGCGGACATGTCCTGAGGAAGGCCAAGGTCAGTGTTACGTAAAACAAAGGAAAATAAATTGCAGTGATTTTATAAATTACTGCATGTTACATTTTCACAATGCATATTTTGGAAAGTCAAACAATCTATGAATAAATGCTTATTTGTTTTCCAGGAGTGGGAACAGAAGAGTGGAACATAAAGGCCCCCCCCCCCACACACACACACACACACAAAACTTGCTCTTAGGTTCTCTTATTTACGATACATTGCCTATGTATTTATTTGAAACAGTCCTTACACACGTTTTTTTTGTTTAACCAAAAAAAAAAAGCAAAAAGAAAAAAATGCTGGTTCTCAGACACTTTTCTATTGTTGAGCATGCTTGTTGTAAATACTGTTACTGTGCGTATTGTGTTGCCTGACTTTCTTTTTGTGCTTTCCATCCAAAGTCTCTGTCCACATATTCAGTCCAAATCCAATATTTATTTGTAAATGTTTCAAGGAAAAATGTAGACGCTTCCCTCTATTTATGTTGATCTATTTAAAGTATATATATGTAGAAAAGGAATTTCGTTACACCCTGCAGATTTCCCACATTTGGGGTTGGACCCCCGCGGGGGAAGCATTTTGGGTCCAGCCCCAAATTTTGGGAAGCCTTCTTTAACGTGTCAATACTGTTGCTTTATTTGGAATGCTTATGACTCTTGATTGCTCTCTTTCAAGAATTCCAAGCAGTCTGAAAAGAAAAAAAAGCCACAAATACTAAGACCTATCCCAGCTCCATGTACTTCGTACATTCCGTTTTCATTTTATTATTGATGCAATGATACATTTGTTTAATTTGAATTTTGTGTCACTATAGTCATTTTAAAAGAAACAAAAACTTGATTTTACATTTGTACAAGGAAAAAATGTTCAGAAAGAAAAAGACCACAGGAATTTTTTTTTACAAAAAAATGCTGCATTATGATGAAATTGCAAGATAAGCGTTGTAATTTTAGAAACAAGTGTAATCCACTCCAAGTTTGCAAATGTTGCCATTCAAAAATTCAGAATACACCAAAAACAGTGCCAGTGTGTGCTCTCAATAACAATAAAGCATCCGATTTATTATATAGAGTTTTTCTGGACACTCAAAGACGCTTTATTCAACAGTAATCAAGGTTTAAAAAAAAACCCAAAAACTATTTACACTTACTACAAATAAAAGGTTGGAGTTAAAGTCGTTATTTGAGAATAATTTTACCTGTGATAATGCAATACTACAAGGAAAAATCATCTCATATTTTCAACGTGACCCCAATGGTCGTCCTTGGTTGTTTTAGAAAATAATCCATAATACTAGTAAATATGAGACGTTTTATGATGTTAGCATGATGCGGCTTTACTCTGCCAATAAATGTGAACCTGCCATATGTAGCATAGCTTAGCTTAGCAGATTGGTTTGAGGAGAGTTTGTTTGTTTTGGTTTGTTTGTTTTTTGCACCTTATAAGTGTTGTACTTCATTTCATATTGGACAGTCGTCAGCTTGACGACGGTAACATGCTTTGTATATAATTTGAGAGACTTGTGTTTACTGAATTATATCAATAAATATCTAAAGTTGCCTTGTTGCTTTTAGAAATTCATGTACAAAACCACAAGAAACATAGTTTAATATTACAAACTCTTGTATTATGTGCTATACCAGGGGTGTCAAACTCGTTTTTTTTCGCGGGCCGCATTGTAGTCATAGCTTCTTTCCGAGAGCCATTATGACTGTCTACTCAAATAAATGTATGAGCACCTCATATTATATACAGTAAAAGCCACAAAACAAACTGACAAGTCGTTTTCAGATCAGATCAGTAAAAACTGGTCAAACATTAAAAAAAAAAGATATTATTAAAAGTGAAGACAATTTGCAATTCTAGTAATGACACACGAATTTGATGCATAATTTGTCTTCGCGGGCCACATAAAATGATGTGGCGGGCTGTATCTGGCCCCCGGGCCTTAAGTTTGACACCTCTGTGCTATACTATTACACTACACGGTATATTGTATTACTTCCTTCTCCTTGTTCCCTTCTACATTCTTTCTTTCTTTGTATCCTTCCTTTTCGTTCACACGATCCCTATCCAAATCTTCATCCCTCTGCCTTCCTTGCTTTCATTCTTCCCTCGTTGGCTGCTATACCTCGTTGCTTCTGTTTGCTTCCATCCTACCCGCATCCTTCCTTCTATATTTCTGACCTTTCTTACCATCTTTTTATCCTTCCCAACCTCATTCCCTTCCTTTCATCCTTCCTCCCGTCTATACTTCATTTCTTTCTTATTCCTTGCTTCCTTCCTCCCGACCATCGTTCCTTCTATCCTTGCTTGACCCTCCTCACTTCTTTTTATCCTTCCTTGTCACCTTTTATACATCCTTGTTTAACTCCTACCATCTTGTCCCTTGCCTAAAAATATTTAACACGGTTATATCAACTTTAGGCAGACCCTGTATCTATATGTATTCTATAGCGTATATAGTTCCTAGTTCTTATAAACATTTTCAACGCGTTGTTGTGCCTTAATTTGTTAAAAAAAAAAATATATATATATATATATATATATCACATCCACGGTATAGATTCAACCCCCCCCCCCTCCCAAATCGTCACATTTATACAGCAGTACACTTTATTTAAAAAGACGGGAAAAGCAGTATAGAATCAGCTTGTTGAATTAAAAAAATAAATAAAATAACGTTTTTTTTTTATAGATTGCGGAATTGATTTTGTGCTGGGATTTCCTCTCAGAACTGGCTGTGTGACGCTTTTGCTGTGCGACGGCCTCGAAGACATGATGACGAGAGCCGCTTTCATCTGTTAGCTCCCGGAGCCAAATGAAACATTCCAACTTCACGTCTGTCGTTATGCGGACACTAAAGTTGTTCCCTTCGACTGTTTGCTGAATTTAAACCGTCGCGTTGAAGTTTTTCGCCAGAGGAGGCGACAGCTGGCTTTCTCCAGTCTCCCGACAGCCCCCCACACCTGACTTCATTCAATGAAGTGTTAGCATCATACTTAGCATCTGGTTTTGTCACACAAAAAGACGCACTTTCGACGCGCTTCGACATTCTTCGGATATTTTTTTACTCAGCATTGGTGACTAAACGGTAAGTGTGCATTTGTGCCGCGTGGTTATGCCGCACGGGGGTTAAGTGATGTGACGTTTCGATAAATAAAAAAAAACAACACAAGATGCTAACCAGCTAGCCTAGCAAGCGTTTCCAACGACAACATGGCTAACCCGCCGGCACAAAAAAAAAAAGAAAATTTAAAAGAACGCAGGCGTCGATAAGAAGGCGTTTTCTTCTGCTTTTTTTTTATTTATTTATTTTTGGTCATATGCCGCCGCTATTGCTTTATCGGGTCCATTTTCCAACAAGGCTTCTCTCGGCTAACATTAGCCCGTTAACGAATATTAAAGTGTTCCTATGCTGTATCCCAATTAGAGCACAAACGTCTTGTTTTTCGCTCTACATGTGTGAAAATTATGGCTTTCAAACGTTTTGGTAGCAAAAGCAAATTAGATTATTCCTATCAATACAAATAGGATTAATGATTTGATTGGTTTTAAGTCAAACTAAATATCCACGAGCCCGTTTAATATAAGGCAACCTAACCAAATTATGTTAGGTTAAATTCAATATTTATCCCCATCACCTCTTCATTTATCCTTCCCCCACTTCCACCCATTTCTCTTTCCTTCTTTACACCCTCCCACCATTCCTTCAAAAATTAAGTCTTTGCTTCTATCAACTTCCCTCCCTCCATCTGTCCTTCCTTGCTTCCTTTCATTCTTCATTCCATCCTTCTTTAGTTCCCTATCACTTCCTTCTCCTGATCCTCCCCTTTAGTCATCTTTCCATCCTTTCCCTTTCTATTAAGCCTTCTTTCCCTTCTTTCTTCCTTTTTTATTTCTAGCCTGCTGCTTGTGATAATTCCATCCTTCACCCCTTCCTCTGTTCTTGATTTGAAAGATGACATGATATCAACTCTGTCTGCATAAAATAAAGGGACAGTGAATATTGTTTGGAATTTTCTACCTGCCTTTCTGTTTTTATGATTATTTTGTGTGTCTGTGTAGGTGTCGCGCTGGCGCAGGTGGCGGGGTGTCCGTGGATAATGCGAGACAGTGGGGGTAGCCTGACCCAGAACCGTTGGCAGGGAGATCTGGGTCTGACTGCCGTGGGCCAGGAAGACACAGGAGGAGGTGGTCTTTTTTTCTTTTTGGTCCTCATTTGAGTGGTCCAATCAATGAAGGGCCACTGTAGATAGATCAAAGTCAAAGTCAGCTTTATTGTCAATCTCTCCACATGTCACAACACACAAAGAGACCAAGTGATGAATTATTTGAGCTGTTTCAAAAGCTTACCTCACCCCAGAAGAATCTTACAATGTAACATGCATGAAGGCTATATTGCTGTTCTAATACAAACAAGAATAGGCATTCTCTTTGGGATTGTATTTCATAAATAGGAGTGCTGTGCTTTCCCTGAAAAGTTAAAAACACTAGATTTAAGGCATTAATATAAGAATTTGACCACTGTGCTGTTGAGAATGTGAAGTGATCAAAAATGTTATGTTTCTTCTGTTTACTGGTAGGTGGGATTCCCGGAGACCACCTCATTGTCCCGGTGTCTGACCACAGCATCCCCAGCCCCATGCACCTCCGCCTGGGTGAAAAAGAAAGGGTATGGAGCGGCGAGGATGAGGCGGAAGAGGACAGGATGGGCCACATTGACGCCAAGGACGCAGACGACGAGTTTGAGGGCGGCTGCTGGGAGGAGAATGAGGATGAGGAGGAGGAAGAAGAAATAGAAGACGAGGATGAAGAGCAGGGGGCTGTGGTAGAGTGGGACGTGGCAGACTTTCCTCCCCAGTCCAGCCAACATTACCAACATGCAAACTTTAGAGCGTTGCAGAAAGAAGAAGACGTGAGGACGGAGCAGGACGAGGCAGCCTCGGTCCCTCAGGTTGGAACGGGGAGGCAGACGTCGGAGCCCCACCGCCACAGATACTTGGCCCTGCGGCGCGCCCGATCCCGTCACCGGCAGAGATTCCCCGGCGCCCTCGGCTCTCGGCTGAGCCAGCAATGGAAGAGCTGGCGGCAACGGGCCCAGCGGGTGTACTCCCTCAGCCTCCGTTGGAGCTTGAAAGGACAGAAGTACAATTGTTACAGCAAGCAAAGGAGTATAAAACGCTATCGTCAGTCGCTGTACACTGACGACGATATCAGCGACGACGAGAGATTCACAGAGGCTGGTAGAGGTATTCAGATCCACACAATTGACCTAACTTGCTGTCAAGCCTACAACTGTTGCGCCAGTTAACATTGCAGTAATTCAAGTCAGACATTTTTGGTGGTTAATAAGAGACTACCTTAAATCCCCCCTCGTCTTGTAGCTGTTTAAACAAGATGAGCGTAAAATCCAGCAGGGGTCATGCAAAGACCAACTGGAAATGTTTTTCCATCGCCTTTGCGCAGATCCAGAGAGATCCCCAGACAGACACGGCGACCGAGGCAGACGGGAAGTGGAGGACAAACGAGCGGACCCGACGCTTTCCGAGGAGCACGTGAGCTGCGTAACAGGTCAGCGGTCATTGCCCCTTTTGTGCAGCCGACTCGCGTTGCACAGTATTGCGTAACCTTCTAATCTGATTGATCCCTTTTTTTGGCGCGGCTCAGGTATTCTGGAAGAATCCCTTCAGAAATATGGCAGTTTGATCCCAATCCACGTAGACGACATTGTGGAGAGGCTTCAGGACATCTTCAGTGAGAATTTTGCACAGCCGCACAGGTTAGGCGCATTCCATAAACATTTTTTGTTGTCTGGTATTGTATAATCTCATCTTGTTTTTTTTCCCCCCCACTGGTCTCTACCTGAATGCTGTCTAGGAAAACCATGGTCCAACATTTGATACAATCCTTCCAGCGCGCTTCGGGATCAGCTCTGGCCAAAACCTTCAGAGTCAACTACAAACGTCACGTTCTTACCATGGATGACCTCGGCACGCTCTATGGACAGAACTGGCTCAATGACCAGGTATCACCGCGAGCAATATAGCCTACGCCTGAAAAGTGTCAAAAATGCATTCAGGTAACCCAAAGGCTGACAATTCCAAATAATAATACGGCTAACCTTGACAAGATTAATACAGTAAGTCCTATTATGCCTGATCAAATAATGCGCTATATTTTTACAGCTACACTTTACCTGGTAAAAAGCTAACCCTTAAAATGAGCAATTTTGATCAAATCAAGCCTGACCTGCCGTTTCACAGGATGAATACGACTTGACAAGTCCCCATATAGTGCTGCCTTGACTTAAGCATTTAATTCTCTTGGCATTTCAGATCATCGTTCCCCATTGAAATAAATTGGGAATCTGTTCCCGTGCCCCCAAAATACCAACCATTTTTGTAGTGTGTTTTTTAATGACACAAATAGTATTCTACAGTATTCTATGTAAGCATGCCGTTATGTCATAAGAAATGTAACAAAGTATACAATTCGGTGTGCATGCTTTGGCCACCAGAGAGTGTTGTTTATGTAGACACACATTTGAAGATGAAACTCAGCTCACTTAGAATATTAGTCGATTTTTTTTCAGTTGAAAACGGTTAGTTGCTGGCATATATTAATTATAACCCTAACCTGACATTTCATAATGTTAATACAACTAGAGCTGCTCATTTGTAGTTGATTTGTCTTGCAAGATGGTTCTAATTGTTGTTCTTTTCTTGTTTTGTTCAGATTATGAACATGTATGGCGACCTCGTCATGGACTCGGTTCCAGAGAAGGTGGGCACTGACCAATTAAATTTTTTGAGTTTTTTCTTTTTTTTTTTACCAGGATTCCATCACCGTGTATCAGTTGGTGAGGTCCGTTTTTCTGTCCTTTCTTCAGGTTCACTTTTTCAACAGCTTTTTCTACGACAAGCTAAGGACAAAAGGCTACGAAGGAGTCAAGCGGTGGACGAAAAATGTAAGCGAGCGCTATTTGAAGTGCGGAAACCAGACGATATGTGTACATTTACGGCTCCCTCCTTGCCAGGTGGATATTTTCCAGAAGGATCTGCTGTTGATACCCATCCACCTGGAGGTCCACTGGTCGCTGGTCAGTGTTGACATTCCTCGGAAATCCATCATCTACTTTGACTCCCAGCGGACCCTCAACAGACGTTGCCCCAAGGTGGTGCAGAAAAGCCGATGATTACATTTAGCTGCCTGTAATGTTGTGAACCGCAATATAATGTATCAAATAACGTTTTGCACATGAAACCCTCTCTCACATTGCCTGACCCCGAATCTGTCTGTGTGCTTCCCCCCCCCCCCCCCTGCCCCAGCACATTTATAAGTATCTGCAAGCGGAGGCCATCAAAAAAGACCAGCAAGACTTTTTGACCGGCTGGAAAGGCTTTTTCAAAATGGTGAGACACACAACTATCTTTCATATTTGCCACTGACTCGTTCATGTGGCGCTTCAGTTGCTCCGCTGTGCGTTACTGAGACTGTGCGGAATTGTGTGTTTCAGAAAGTGGGCCGGCAGAACAATGACAGCGACTGCGGGGCGTTTGTGTTACAGGTAAGTCTGTTATGGAGTGTTTGTCATTTATTTATTTACTTATTCATTTATTTATTTGATTGCTCGATCGATTGATTAGGGAAATAGTGAGGTGTTTATTCAAAGAGGGCGAGGTATTTACTCTGTGCTGGTGGCCATAGTTGATGACGCAATCCTTCTCCTCTCGTTTTGGGTTCAACATAAACAATTTCTTTCACACATCTTTCAAAGATTTTATAGTTGCTCTCAGTCTCTTGGTCTTGAGATGCTAATCAACTCCCAAATCTGGACCCAAAGAAGCGCCGTCTGCTCACAGCAATGCGCTGATTTCTCTTCCCAAGGGAAGATTGGCTGCTTAACCACCGGCCAGGTGAATGACCCTTTGGGAACACAAATCAGTCATTCACATTTATACAGAGAGTTTAGACCAGATCTTTTTTTTTTGGTGCTGAAAATTTCTGTTGGATCTAAGTTGGGATGGTTTCAACAAACAAATCAGTTGCTTTGATTCACAGTTGTTACTAAAGTAAAAAAAAAAAAGGTATTTATTTTAGATACAGTGGTACCTTGACCGTACAATCATATTTTTGTCTTCTTCATGGTCCTTGCAAGTATTTTGCTTTTGTATTGAAGTGTTTGACCTGTGGTTGAAATGGCTGAAAGTGCATCTGCTCTGCTTTTTTTTAATTCACTTCCTGGAATATCTGAAGCTCCTAAGTCAAGGTACCACTGTAAATGTAAGAATTCTCTGGCAGGCTGAAAAAGCATCAGCGCTACCTAACGTTCAGAGGCTGGTAGTTAACCGAGCCAGACTCACCTTTTGTCCGTTTTGTCTTTCCGCTGCCTTAACTGTACAGTACTGCAAGTGTCTGGCCCTGGGGCAGCCGTTCAGCTTCGGTCAGCAGGACATGCCTCGCCTGCGGAGGCAAATGTACAAAGAACTGTGTCACTGTAAGCTCACCCTGTGACCCCCACCGAAACCACATCAGCCACAGAGAGATGGAGCATGGTGGGGGGGGGGCGCCCAAGACAGAACACTCTCAGCAAACACCTCTTCCATCGTCGATCATCCCAACTCTTGTGGGTTCTTCAGTGGAAGCTACACGTGTAGATAAGCCCAAAGGTTCCAAAAGTTCTCACTTTCTTTGCTAAATGATGTCCGAGTGTACAAAATGACCAATGGTTCATTCGCATCCCAGTTGTGATGATCGGGCAGCTGCTGGTGCCCCGACCTCCAAGCGTTTAAGGCCTCACATATAACTGACTTCTGTCTTCATTTTCCCAAATATAAATTTTGTTCAAGATGTTCCCCAGCCCTGTGCTGACAGGGCAGCAACGGTCGGCAACAATTTTTTTTTTCTTTGCCACGTGACGTGTCCTTTACTGAGGTAATTTACTTTGCATTTATCTGTTTTTTTTTATATACATGCGTTCATGTCGGAAAATATATTGCTATGCTTTGACAACTGTTGATACGGGAGGAGTACTTTATTTTTGTCTGGAGGGGACAAGAGTAAATTGGCTATTTTTTGTCTCAATCAAACAAATTATTCTCCGTAACCTTTTTTTTTTTTAATTTTCCTATTTTTTTAACAAAATACTTTTAGCCCTTGCTGTCCCCTCCTAAAAGTTGTGATTCAACTGATTTGACTGTTTTATATATCTTCTACAATGCATAATGGTTGCTAGAAAGAATTAAAAAAAAGTTGGCCTATGGATATTTGTGTGTTTCTGTAGTGGAAGGAAACAAATACAAACTACTTTGCGTGTATGGGCATGTGCGGTTTAGCTCAACACAAAAAGAATTCATTTCGATGTATTTATTGTGCAACACTGGGATGCACCATTTTATATGCACTATAGAGAATTTATGCAAGTGTGACCCATGAAAAACGGACCTGTCGTTTACGCCACAGGTTAATGGGAATGATAATGGTTGTTTGTCAGCACTGGTCAATGCTCAAGAGTTTCTGTTAGTTGTACTTCTGGAAGCACCTTTAGGTGAAAGAGTAAAAGGAACAATGAATAGAGGAGCAGTTTTGTCTGCTGCCTAGAGAGTTAGCTTATTGACACAGGACCAGAGAAACAGACATAGAAATCGTGGAATGAACGGAAAAACAATTCGGATAATTGTCTTTGATAGTTTAATTGGGAACTGCATTAAAGCAGGGAATAATTGGGTAATTGGATCTGATCTGGATCTGCTGAAATGTTCACGAATGGACGGCCTGTGCTCTAATTCACTCTACGAAACTGTGACTGAATAAAAACATCATTGTATTAAAGGCCATAAAACATGATGATTTGCGCCATTTCGAGAATAAGACTACAAATCGATCTTTTGCGCGGAGAAAGATTGGCTATTTTGTTCAACTCCTCTTAAAGCGGAAGTGATGTTCATTAGGCTTTTGGCCCACCCATTTAACGTTGACGTACATTTGGACCAATCAAACGCCACTGTAGGCGGGACTACTTGTAAATGACGGCGGCTCGTTGCAATGAGAACGCTTGGTTGTACCGTCGACGTATATAAGACATTTTCGCCGTAGTTTCTTTCTTTGTAATAATGTCGGCAAACAACGATGATAGGTAAGGAATGTTTGTGCGACCAAACGAGTTACAGAAACGTACCGGAGTAGATTTTCCTCCATAATTGCCATCATTGTTTCTCTCTCTCTATATATATGTATTTATACAGTATTGTACATATAATTCTCTTGTTAAACGGAACATGATTATTAGTTTGCGTTCGGGCCTATTACGTGAAAATGCAAGCTATTCCTCACGAAATGTGCCGGTTTTCGCTGTCGGCGTTCTATCTATCGTTCTAGGTCTAATTTTGTAATTTTTTTCCTGATTGTATTTTTGGTTAGTTGGTTATTTTCGAGTGGTTTTACCACATATTTGGGTTGGGCTAACGCTTAGCCTCGAGCTGCAGCTAATGTCGCCGGGTGGTGTAGCGTGTGACTGCCTGTGAAAGCGGTAGGTAGGCCTCTCGTGTAAAAAAAAAAAAAAAAAATTCTCAACCAGCGTTACGCTGTGAGCTGTTAAATCAGAAAATATGTGCAATATTGCCATTTGTATATCTTCGCTCGTTGACTCTGAGGCCGAATGTGATGCGAAGACGACTGTAGGCTTTTTTGCTAGGTGAGGTTGTTGGCACATGTTGGCGGCGGCTACGCCTGTGGTAACAATGCCGGAAGAGTAGGCCGCAGCCCCCCGATCGTGAGGAAAATTACATTTTGCTGCCGTTGAATGGGCGTATTGTTTCTTTTCTTGTAATGGCTGACTCTGTAGCATCGGTGGTGATGCTGATGCCCCACGAAAAAACGCGGCTGCAGTAAAAAAAAGTTAGCGCCGCGATGCTAAGAAGAGTTAGCTTTCATAGTTCTTTTGACAAACTAACGCGGCATACAGGGCTGAGTTGTTCAAATTTAAGTGTTATGTGGGTGATTTAATCGCATTCAGTAAGGTCGTGGTTCATTTTCGTAGCATCTCCTATCGACCGTGTAGCCACCACCATCTTGAACGGGAGAAGCTAAAATGGCGGACTTGTTTGAATGGACGTGTGGTACTCGCTCAAGTTGCCCGTTACTAAATGGTTGTTTACACGTGAAAAGAGATGCACCTTTGGGGGGGGAGAAAAAAAAAGTGAAGTAGAATAAAAGTTGTTGTTCATCCACAGAGACAATGGCCCCGAAGGTATGGAGCCGGAAGGCATCATTGAGGTAAGTTTCCACTTTAGTGTCAGGTGGTTCAAACATCAATTTGGACCAGTAACGTTGACATTTCAATCCCCCCCCCCCCCCCCCCCCCTCCCTGCAGAGTAACTGGAACGAAATCGTGGACAGTTTTGATGATATGAACCTGCGTGAAGAGTTGCTCCGGGGAATTTATGCATATGGTTTCGAGAAGCCGTCTGCCATCCAACAGAGAGCTATTCTTCCTTGTATCAAGGGTGAGTTTTGTTTTTTTACCCATTTGTCCATAATGTTTTTCTAAGAAAAGATTGGTAGAACAACAAACTGCAATCTTCTGTTCCATTTTGCATTTCAGGTTATGACGTGATTGCCCAGGCCCAGTCTGGCACTGGAAAGACTGCCACTTTTGCAATTTCTATCCTCCAGCAGATTGATGTGGCACTGAAAGGCACCCAGGCTTTGGTCTTGGCCCCCACAAGGGAGCTGGCTCAACAGGTAAGGCCTTTTTGGGTTATGCATGCGTCGAAGTTGACCTGTTACAAGTATGTCCTCCCTCTCTGTGCGTTGAATCAGATCCAGAAAGTGGTGCTGTCTCTGGGTGATTACATGGGCGCCTCTTGCCATGCTTGTATCGGCGGAACCAACATCCGCAACGAGGCCCAGAAGCTGCAGGCCGAAGCCCCTCACATTGTGGTGGGGACCCCCGGCCGTGTCTTTGACATGTTGAACCGCAGGAACATCGGTGAGTTTGGTTTGTTGTTCTAGCACACCATTTGTTAAATAAAAGAAAACCTTTCCATTTGAAACAGTTAGGGGCTTTGTTTAAAATATGCCTCATTTTTACATTTCTTCAGGCATGACGTTTTTGCAAAATGCTGGATGCATCAAAAAATGAATTATTTCATTCTCAATGGGTAGCTACTGTTTATTGACCCTGGATTTGGAAAGTGGTCCCTTGTGTTTCAGGGCTTAGTTCTGCTACATCTTGTAGCTAAATATCACTTACTCTGAACATCAACATGGCCCTTTGTAAGGAATAGAGGACCATGAGCTACTTGCTGTATGATGATGAAACCCATGCGTGTCAACTGACTCTGGAAGCTTTGTGGTGTGTTGTGACTCTGGCTGACGTTTTGCCGGCCAAAGTTTGCTACCCGCCAAGAATCCTGAGATATGATCATACTCACTTCTGAATACAGCTTGCAGTTATCTGTAATGGTCGCTGTGGTCTTATTGTCACCCGTGTGTAGTTGAACTAAATTTCTTTTTTTCTCCCCCTTTGAAGTGCCTAAAACCATCAAAATGTTTGTTCTGGATGAGGCTGATGAGATGCTGAGCCGAGGCTTCAAGGACCAGATCTACGAGATCTTCCGGAAACTGAATGAGACCATCCAGGTCAGAGTTCCTCAAGGTTTTGTTTGTGAAACGTGCAACCGGGGTTGCTTTTCTGTTTATTAAACAATTGCAGCTCTTTTTATTTGTTAG
Source organism: Syngnathus typhle (assembly GCF_033458585.1). NCBI lineage: Eukaryota > Metazoa > Chordata > Actinopteri > Syngnathiformes > Syngnathidae > Syngnathus > Syngnathus typhle. The sequence goes on along the minus strand of NC_083738.1, from coordinate 23,991,692 downwards.
GTTGTCCTGCTTTCAGCCACCATGCCGGCTGACGTGTTGGAGGTCACCAAGAAATTCATGCGCGAGCCTATTCGCATCCTGGTCAAAAAAGAGGAGCTGACCCTTGAGGGTATCCGCCAGTTCTACGTCAATGTGGAGAAGGAGGTTTGTGTGAAGGCCTGGGCCTAAGAGTGGCGAAGGACGCGCCATGGTAATTGCTGGTGACCATTCCAGGAGTGGAAGCTGGACACTCTGTGCGATCTGTACGAGACCCTGACCATCACCCAGGCCGTCATCTTCATCAACACAAGGAGGAAAGTGGACTGGCTCACTGAGAAGATGCAGTCCAGGGACTTCACCGTTTCAGCCATGGTAACACGTCCTCCGCCTTGAAACCGATCACTTGCTCATGTTGCTCCTCGGAGTTACAACGGCATTCTTGTTGTGTTGCAGCACGGTGACATGGACCAGAAAGAGCGTGACTTGATCATGAGGGAGTTCCGCTCCGGCTCCAGTCGAGTCCTCATCACCACTGACCTGCTGGTAGGTGCTTCATTTTCTCTGATGTACAAGTTGGTGTCATCCATTAAAAGTGCCTCACTTGTATTGTATTGCCTCTGCCTCAATTAATTGCATAATGTAACAACTTGAGGGGGGGGCTGTCCAGGATACCCTCTCCTTCCAACTGTGGTGTTGGTGAAGGACTGAAAATTCCTTGGTAGAGAAATTGCTGTCTGCTCTCCACTGTGGCTGGGTTCTTGTCCCAGATCAACAACTAAATAGCATACCACATTTCCTGTGTGCCGTTCACATGACGATATCGCGGTGTAACAAGTAACCCACGTGCCTTCTTAGGCTCGTGGCATCGACGTGCAACAGGTCTCTCTCGTCATCAACTACGACCTTCCGACCAACAGGGAAAACTACATCCACAGGTAAGTCGTGCTGTGGTCGTCCAAAAATGACATGCCAATGGCCCACCTAACCACCCGCCTTTTGCCACTGTCAGGATTGGTCGTGGCGGTCGTTTTGGCAGAAAGGGAGTCGCCATCAACATGGTAACCCATGACGATAAGCGTATCCTGCGGGACATCGAGACGTTCTACAACACCACCATTGAAGAGATGCCAATGAATGTGGCTGATCTTTTCTAAAAAGAGCGAGCGAAATCCAGCCGGCCTTGTTCCCCACCCCCCCCACCCTCCACATCTACAGTTTTAATGAGGGGAAAAAAAACTTGATGACAATTTCAAATTGGTGGACTTGACCGTTTCCCACTGTGGAAGGAAGACTTTGCAGCCTTGATTCCTTCCCTGCTCCCAAATTACTTTTTGACTCAACCTGCTTAACACTGTTTGCGACATAATCTCACTGAAATATAATTTAATGTGGACATTCCATCATTTATTTTTCTTGTTAGGGGGGGGGCGTGCTCTAGTGCTGACCTGCATCATCGACATGACGTTTTTAACCATGGGAAACTCCCTTCTCCCTTGCCAAAAAAAAGCACAACCTTAGTGACAGCATCCCAGAACAATAACTAAACGCTAACCCAAAGTAGCATCCTAGAGGCCATCCTTTGGAAAATTTGGTGTAACGCAAACAGTGTTAAGGAGATCTCCGATGTACTTAACTTGAATCCAGCTCATTGGGGGCTTAGACTTAGACAGGGCATGTTCAATAAAAAGACCTGCATAGTAAAATCAACTTTGACCGTTTGGAGACTCTTAAATGCTGTTTTGAACTTTAATCTAGAGCAACCCCCCAGAAAATTTAAAGATTAGCTTTTTATTGCATTTAACAAGTTCTATCAGCATCCTTTTTTGTCCCTTTTATGATCATTGAGTGGAGGACGGCGGCCTATAGAATTTTACGGTGAGTTTGGTTCATGATGGGTTTTGGCGGGGGTGGGGTCTTATTGTATTATAGTTGAGACTGCCTCGCTCCTCTCAACTGCCCGTTCCTCGTTGTAGTTTGTGTATTTTAAAGGTTGCATTTATTTTCTATTCAGATGGTGGCCACTTTGTGTGATCTACCTCAACAAAATTGTGGGTGGGCTGGTGGGTGGTTTGGGGCGTTAGCTGTTCTTTACGGACCAAACTTGCAGTTCAGAGATTCCACAGCCTCCTAACTCATAAAACCTGTCTTTTGTTTGGAGGTGTATGGTGTATTTGTTTTTTTTCCGTTTTGGAACAGAAAAATAAATTGTTAACCTTTTTTGAGACAGAAACAGTGTATCAAAATTTTCTACATTGGATTCTGTATAGTATTTATTTTTAATGGGCTTAAAAAATAAAAATATCACCTCTATAACAGTGTAATCTGCCTTGTTGAGTTCGAGTGTAAAAATAAAATGTCCAATCTTAGAGTTTTGTTAGCATATTCCCATGACGAAATAGGGAATGTCGCGAATCCTGCACCTTGGCCTATCGGGAATCATCGAGGACACTTCCTGCGTCCGTCTTTGTAACCGTCCATCCATCCATCCATTTTCTGTACCGCTTAGTCCCCACTGGGGTCGCGGGCGTGCTGGAGCCTATCCCAGCCGTCATCGGGCAGTAGGCGGGGGACACCCTGAACCGGTTGCCAGCCAATCGCAGGGCACACAGAGACAAACAACCATTTGCACTCACACTCACACCTAGGGACAATTTGGAGTGCTCAATCAGCCTACCAAGCATGTTTTTGGGATGTGGGAGGAAACCGGAGTGCCCGGAGAAAACCCACGCGGGCCCGGGGAGAACATGCAAACTCCACACAGGGAGGGCCGGAGGTGGAATCGAACCCGCACCCTCCTAACTGTGAGGCGGACGTGCTACCCAAGTGCGCCACCGAGCCGCCTATCTTTGTAACCGTCACGCCCCAAATTAATTTTTAAACGTTGCAGTCGTGGAGGACTGTGACGCTGACTATCGTTTCACAAGAAACACAGCAATCGACTTAACATTTGCATATGGTACTAAGATAACATAATTCCTTCTAAAGCAGGGCGACGTCGAACAAAGTTACGACCGAGCTGAAACCTGCCTTATGAGAAGCCATTTCAAACAATATTAATTTCACCACTGGAGGGGGCTGCTCTTCATTAAAATGACTTCCAATTGAGAAAGAACTTCGTCAACACCGTCAAAGTTCACAAGAATAGCAAAATTGTTCACTGTTATATTTGGCGAAACAATTTGCCTGCAAGCGGAGTTGCGTACAATCGGTCGGGTTTATTCCGTGGCTCCTAATACTTCTGCAGATGTGAACAAACTCCAAAAGGGGGCGCTAATTCCCCATACAATCAACAACGACAACCCCAACGTGAATGCAGAGTGGTTTTACCTAATTGTACACATACGCATTATATTTGCACAAAATGGCATACAATGTGAAAGAGAATGATGGCAAATCAAACCATTTTATTATTTTGTAGCAACTGGGAGGACTAAATCGACTAAAGTTATAGCAAACATAGACAACATCCAATAAGTTGTTTTACTTTTTTGGTTAGTTTTATTGTGCAGGCAGGAGTCGTTTAATGTTGTGTCCTGCCCCACTAGTCTAAACACAGTATTATGATTAATATTATGTAAAGTTGGCAGATTATGAACGACAAAAATCCACCTCTTTTCATCCATCTCTCGGGGAGGCCATTTTGCCACTTGCCGTCGACTTAAAATCACACCACAATTGCTCAATCCTCTGCTTCATTCATATTCTGCAAACTCAATATTAACTAGAATACCGTTTTTAGACTAGTGGGACTGCATACAACATATTGGAAAGAAAATTTGGGCACTGACTTCACTTTTAAATGTACTTTTTTATATATATTGAGCATTTCGCCCATTAGCATTCCGTCAAACTACGTGGCGTGATGAGTACTTTTCCTTCGTTTTACACGGCAATTACTTTAACGTCTACTACTTTCCACTGTAGACATTTGGCCCACCATGCTATGACCTGCCATGTGGAATGGTGAGTAATTTCACTTAATTTGAATGTCATTATGAATGCCACAATTTCCTACATGTGTTGGTAAGCGCAGAGCGAAATGTGCTGTCGTTCTAGGTGGCCCCTTCTTCTTCTCCTTCTTTCAAGGCTACGCCCCATGCACACCCATCCCCCCTACTGGCCCATCACACACACCCCTGTCACCCCCTGTTGGGTGCTGGGTGGGGGGATTATGCGGAGTGGGAGGCTCGTAAAGGGTCTGCCAGGCTCTTTCTGTTGTGTGACGGATGGCTGGGAGGCTGAACGGGGGCCTGCTTTGCATGAGAAGAGGAGCCAGCAGAGGGGAGAATAGAGGCCTATTCAGGGAGGCCTGTCACCCTCAAATCACCCCCCCCACACACACATACACACACCGCTGCTCCCCCTTCCTCATCCATCCCTTCATCCTTTTCATCCCTCCTCCATTTCGGCCTCCATCATCGCGGCCATCCTTACTTATTGATTTCATCCCCACTTAATTTCTGTTCCTTCACATTTCCCCTCCTTTCCATCAACACCGCACACTAGTGACCCCTCCCAACCATCCGGTGAGTTCCGTCACATGGGAGTCAGGAGTCATGCTATTAATGCAAAAGCAAGTCGTGTGACGCAGCATCCATTTTTGAAGGAGCAATAAAATTTAGATTGGGTTTATCTCTTTGTTTTTCCTGCATACTGTAAAGTTCAGCCTCTAGGGGGCAGAAAAGTACTCTGAAAACTTCCTGAAAAGTCATAATAGTACATACATAACGAGTGATGTCCTGGCTGGTCCAACTGATGTTGGAGGTTAATGTTACCTATCAAATGTCCATTTAAGCTTTTATTTGTGTATACATTTTATTTCATTGCATTTTATGTAGTATTTATGTGAATTTTTTTATGGCAGTTATTTTTGTTTCTACAGTATAATAATTAAATGCATTAGATATTGGGTAGTTTTTTATACTGCTTATTTTTATTTTTGTTGTATTTGGAATTTGTATGATTTCATGTTAACATCATTACCGTATTTTCAGTTATTTTAGGTTGTTTCAATTTCAATTCATTAGCCTATCTTGATTTGTAGTTTTTGTGTACTTGTTTCATTTTTATGATTTTCTATAGTCATCTTTAAAATTTAGTCTCATTTGTATTTCCTATCTAAGTTCCTTTTGTCTCACTAAGTTATTTTAATAGCAGAGGATAACGAATAGTCCTAGTTCTAGAGTAGTTCTTGTGTGCTTGAGTATTGTCTGTCGACATGTGTTGCAGCTCCATTTGCAAAATATTAGTTGCTATGCTGACCTTTAGCCCCCTCAATAGCCTTTTCAATTATGTGTTAGCATTAAGCTAGCAGCATTCTTAAGACAGCTTGTAATTGTCTTCATAATTTGAGTTGACTGTCACCATACACCAACTCATACCTCAATTTTCTGGTCACAAGTCAAAGCAAAACTTCAGCAACGTGATTGTATCTCAAGGTGCCACTGTTTATACAATGACATTTCTTTGATTTTTCAAACCTTGGAAGAAAATATTTGTACTCCCCTGTCTGGCTTTTGGGGATTTTTCCTTTCTGCCTTCCCTTGCTACCCAGTCTGTGGATCCTGTTTTCCAATTCAAAGAAAAGCTAGTTGACATTAGTTATGAAAGATTGACTGATTGATTTTTGTTTTCATTTTTTTTAAGTGTAGCTTGTGCAACTCTCCTCATTTCACCCTTATTAAGATATTGGCTCGCTCTGCTTTCTCCCTAAAAAGTCTTTGAGATGCTAATAGTCGCGCTCACTCCTGATTGGTCGGTTAGAGGCCGGCTGGAGAAAAGGATTGAGCCGGGGTGGGGTGGGGGTGCAAGTTGGGCTTGAATCGGGAGGGCGCACTCGAACAACAAGTGGTTCAGAATAACAAGTTGCGACGAAGAGAGCCAAGTATTTATTTATTTATTTATGCATTTCATCTTCGAAGCGCCTGCTTTAAAAAAAAAAAAACGACATAACAAAGTTGCGCGTGTTTTTGGACGGATTTGAAGAAAACGGCTGACCAGTAGGCGTCAAGACTAATAAGTTAATTCAGTTCACCCGGTGCTCCCGCGCGAGCTGCGGGAACACCAGGTGGACTTTGCCGGCCAGGTGCACGGCGATCCCCAAAAGAGGTAAACATTCGTTGTCGTTCGAACCTTCATCCTGAGCGTCGACATGTACAGTATGATGGAACACGAGTTGAAGCCCGGCGGGCAGCCGGTGCACCACGCGGCGCAAGGCATGTCACCGGTCCCTCCGGGCAGCATGACCCCGGGCAACGGCGTGCCTCACCCGGGCTCCAAAAGCGCCCTCCAGGCTCCCGGCGGAGGTGACCCTATGGATAAGGTCAAGCGGCCCATGAACGCATTCATGGTGTGGTCTCGCGGTCAGAGGCGCAAAATGGCCCAAGAGAACCCCAAAATGCACAACTCCGAGATCAGCAAGCGGCTGGGAGCAGAGTGGAAGCTGCTGAGCGACGCCGAGAAGCGGCCGTTCATCGACGAGGCCAAGCGGCTGCGGGCCGTGCACATGAAGGAGTACCCGGACTACAAGTACAAGCCCCGGCGCAAGAGTAAGCCGGCGCTCAAGAAGGACGCGGTACAAGTGCCCAAGTACCCGCTGGCTGCGGGCAACCTGCTGGTGACTGCGCAAGGCCAGGGCGCCAGCCCAAGGATGGAGAGCTACGGATGGGGCCCCGCGGGTGGCTACGCCGGGATGCAGGGCGAAGCGCTCGGCTACACGCAGCAGCTGCACCGCTACGACCTGTCGGCCCTCCAGTACCCCCCCGCCATGACCGCCGCTCAGACTTACATGAACGGAAACAACTCGTACAGGTGAGCTCACCGTCAAATGCGTTACTAATTGGAAAGAGCGTCAGTGTTTGGGGGGGGGGGGATATTTTTTAATATGCGGGAAAGGTTTTTCATTATAAGATCGACAAATGTCGTGAAAATAAAAATCTATGTAAGCAAAGAAATCTCAAAACTTTTGTTTTAAAATCTTAAAAAGGCTGACGGGGAAGAATGTCATCTAATGTTTGAGACATTTTAAGAAATGTATGCAAATAAGTTCTACATTGTATGATATGAATATTTTTTTTTTTTGTCTTGTATAGATTTTTCTACATTTTAAAACGTAATTTATGTAACGCATTAATCTTTTCGTTTTTTAACAAACATCTTAAGTGACATTTTGTCCATTCAGTCTTGTTTTTCACATGTTTAAAAAAACAAAACAAGATATACCACCTAAAATACACAATCTATCTGAAGGGATCTTTTTGGCACCCACACAGTCTTCAGTGACGATTCATATACAGGATGCGGAAAAAAAGTTACCTATATTTAGAACAAAATAAATGCAGAACTGTTCATTCAACCTTGGATCTTTTGGAGCCTTTGGAGAAAATATTGCACTAATATTTATCCCAAAATTTCAAACGTTTTTTTAATCAAAATATTGTATATTTGAAAGTTTTTTTTTTATAAGTGATTTTAAGTACTTCAAAGAGGTGGCAACTAGTGTATCCTGCTTGTTGGATTGCACCTTACTCATCCAGGCTGTGTCTGGAATTCTGATCAGGAACACTTGATGCTTGCGTGTGTGGTCCGTGTACCCACAATGCTTCAGTGCTGCCTCAACGCGTACCCCTAATACGCACCTGCTACTCTCTGCACTTGAATATAAATGTCATATTCATGTAACATTTAACTGCATATGTGCAAATAAAGACCTCTCCATAAACGCCTCACCACTAATATCAGTCATCTGATAAGCTCTGCAGCTGAGAAAGTGTAAGAGTACCTCTTATTGGTAGAAAAGCAAATGGTACCTCCCTCCAAAAAAGGGCCCCATCCAATGTGTGGAAATCTATGCTGCTGCTTACATGTATAAATTATTTCTATTTTTTTCACGAAATGCATTAAAGTTAACTCAATCAAATAGACCTCACGCCAATAAAAGCCTTTCCCTGACTACTCTATAATCAATTGTTCATTTGTAAGCACTGTATATAGAAAAAAATATATTGTTAAAGGTCACAGACGGGCTATTGTAAATGAGCACACTAGTGACACACTAAACCGCAGCAGTGGATAAAAGCAGAGTACACACATATATATATGTATATTTTGGATCCTTTTTTGCATGTACCGTTGCCAACTATTATAACCAAAATCTCCCATGCACAGCCCGATGTCGTACAGCAGCAGCCCCCAGCAGCCCAGCCCGGTCCCCATGTCCATGGTGAAAGCGGAAGCCGTGTCTCACTCCCCCCCGACGCCCACCCACCACCGGGGGCCCCTGCAGGGCGACCTGCGGGACATGATCAGCATGTACATCCCAGGGGGCGGCGACGGCGGCGACCCGGCGGGGGGGGGCGCTCCCAGGGGCTACGGCGGCGTCCAGCAGCACTACCTCACCGGCACTGTACCCCTAACACACATCTAGTAGAACTGCACGGGACAGTCTGCACTCTCGGCCAATGCCGCTCCTTTGGGGTGTCTTCATTCGGCATTGTACGATGTTTTTAATACACTTTTAGATTGATTCTTTGTGCTTCTATATATATTTTTTTGCTTTTGAAGACAAAATAGATGAATTTGGAAATACTCCTTTTGAGTAGCTTTACTGCAAGGGTGGCGAAGCACTTGTCTCGCCCTTCCTCTCCACGCCTATCAATTAGTTTGAATGTGTAAAGATGATGTATCCTGCTAACGTTGCTGTTTAACTTCACCCATGGCCCACAGTCATTTTCCAAACCAAATGGATCTAACCTTGCTGGAATTAGAATAATCCCACGGCATAGCATCAAAAGAATACACTCTGCAAATAATCATCAATTAACTCATTGCACAAAAGATCCCACCCCCCCACACACGCAATTTCCATGTAAAATTGGATAATTTGGTTGGGAATTGCTGCTGTCAACCATCAAGTGTACGTGTTTTTTTTTTTCTTCTCCCCCAAATGAGTCCCCCCCCAAACTGTTGGCTTCCATATACAGTACGCAAGCGTGTGTGTATATACTGTACAGTAGCTGCTGCTATGGACCTACATTTGGTTTGTCTACATCATTACTAACGATATTTTGTACATTTTTTAAATGTCATGTTTACTTTTTTAATTGATTTTTATCCTTTCTGTAGAAACAATTGTGAGGCTTAGTTACTGTATTTAGCGTTTTTGTAAATAATGTACACATTATAGGCTCTTATACTAAGAGTCTTGTTGCCTTTTTGATTAAAAAAATCGTTATTACTTCTCATGACTATTAATAAAAAGTTAAGTCTCAGTGGTGTCTTATTATTTACGTGTATAACAATAGAAACGGGCATATTGTTTTCTATTCTCTACAAATGATGAGTATTTGTGTGATTCACATTCTATGTAGCCCGGAGCTAAATATTTATTTAACAAATATTCTTATATTGTAGATTTTTTTTTTTTTTACTTTGACTGAAATATGTTTAAAATATGTAAAATAAGGTGGGAAAGTCGAAAAGTCTGCCAATACGTTCTCCTAAAAAAAAAAGTGTTTTTAATTTAAGAGTTACGATACAAAAGCCTTAAGTCAAGTTCTTAAAAAGCCATTCTAGACACCGGCTTCATTCTTTTTAAAACATTTTTTTGTAAAAGTTCTGTACAGTTGCTGTTCCCGCAACTAGCCGTGAGAGGGCGCCAACCATGAAGGGTGGCGTGTTAGTGACGCCCATTCCCGGAAGTGGCGCCATTTTTGAACTACTGTCGCAGCAAGATTACGCCCAACGTATATGACAATAAATGTAGTTTGTTTTTCGGTTTGTGTTCGTTTATGGTGTCAGGCCTCTATTAAGTGCCTTCCATTAAGTGTGGTGCAAAATGGCCATATGCAACAAGATGGCGAACAACTGCTCTGCGCCTTTTCTCAGGTAATAAAAAAATATTATTTGTTCATGATTTTGAAAGTGGCATTGTGTTTGTTGCAGGGTTTTTGCAACAGAGGAGTAAAACTATGTTGATTCAATCTCGTTTTTTTAGACTGGCAGGTTTTGTTGACTAGTTAATCAAACCTGTCTGTGAATCGAACTGATTTGAGTGTGTGATTTATTATTAACTGGTGCTATGTTAAACCTTTGGGTCTTTGGAATCTTCTAAGATGTCATGACGTTTGTCGTCGAAATTTAAATATTTTTTATAAAAGAAAATCTTTGGATGACATATATACTTATTTTGTGTTTATGTAGTTTAAAGCCTCTCGAGTTTGCTTTGGCAATGTGTACATAAAAAACAGTATCACGATATTTTTAAATGATTCTGTCGAATTATTCAACACAAATGCCTTATCTCCATTGGTGAATTTTTATTTATTTAGTTTCAATTAATTGTTTGTTAGATTCTCTTTACTTCTGTGAAAAATGTGGAGTTTTCTTTCTTTACCAGAGGGGTCACAACGATTTTGTCCACGTGTGTATGTATTGGCACTTTAAACATGACGTCATTTCGCGACATGGCGGATGACGTATAGTCATCGCCTTGGCTTCATGGGAACATGTCGGTGAATTGGGGGATTGGGGGGGGGGCGGTGCTGGCGGGAATGATTTAAAGCTTTACTTTCTTATCTTTGTCCTCTTTAAAATTCACTTTCTCCCCCAACGAACATACACCCACCCAAACACACGCACACGCTGTGTGCACGCGCGCGCTCGCGCACACAAATGTGGTGGATGTCCCGCGCGTAATTGGCCGTTTCGGAGGCGCATTGTCCGCCGTCTTTCAGCACGCAGGTGCATATAGTAAAGCCGGAGTCTCCGCTCCTCCCTCAGGCGTCTTTGTTCCCATCTCCCGGCCCCCCCGCTGTGCAGAAAATGAGGGCTGCTTTCTGCTTTGCTTGGTCCTCACAGGCTTAACCCTTTCACCGACCGCCGCCTTTCACATGGAAATGGGCCAGAACCCTTGCACCGGCTAATCGGTCGGCGAGGGGAGGGGACGGAGGTCGGGAAAAAGAGAGACTGGGGGAGGGGGGGGGGGGGTTGTTCCAGCCAAAAGTATTCCAAACTTCTCCAATGGAGTTTTTATTTTTGAAACATTTGCAAACTTTCAAGTATGACGAAATGTATTACCCCCGCCCCGCAGTTTTTGTAAATAGCTGTGGAAATGATGAAGAAAACAAAAAGTCGCCGTTCCGACAGGAAAAAGTGCATCTAAGGACACCACTTTGACTGCCATTATATCATTGCAGATGTCATTGACAAACTAGTCTGAAATGTTCCATTTGATAAGGAAATACCAATTACGGTTATGTTTATGTCTTACAAGCTGGCCGTCTACTTTTTCTCACACTGACCAACTTATGAAACACTAAAGAGTTTACTTTATTTTTAGTTATTTACTAATTTTTATGCTAGTCCGGCATGTAGAACTCTTTGAGTAGATTTGAGGCTAGAATTAATTAAAAATCATGTCAAATTAATGATAAATGACAGTGTTGTTATGGCTGGAGACCATGGGGGGTGGTTGGGGGTTTGGTGTGTGTGTTGGGGGGTGTCAATGGAGGGATTTTCTGGTCCAGTAGCTCCAGTCACCTAGCAACAGGCAGCGAGGCTTCAACAAGTGGTTGTCATGGAAGCGCCGAGGCTGACTTAAAAGTTTAGTACAAAGAGCTGTGTGTGTGTGAGATGTATGTGTATGTGTGTGTGTGTGTGTGTGTGTGTGTGTGTACACTTTTTATAAACTAATCAAGATTGTATTAAGCCCTGTTTTTGTGTGAATTTTGCAAATAGTTGAGTTGTAGTTTTTTTTTGTCTTTATGAGCCACTCAATGTATATGAATATATGTAATGAAATGATGGTCTGCTTCTCTTTTGCAGGAAACTACTTGAGCAGGTTGATGGTCACAAGTGGTGAGTGGGACATTTGCCGCCTGTTTGACTGGTCACGCACATGCAGTAGTGAACATTTCTCATTAACATAGAAAATGTTTTTCTCAATCTACATATAAACATAAAGACAGTATACTAGCGGTGCTTAAATGTAATCCTGAAATCGCCACTTTATGGGAGAGCAATCAAAATTGGCACAAAAGAATGACAGCGATGAAAAGGACGAGTTCCATTTACAAAAGGTAAGTGACGTTTGATGCAGTTTTTGCTCCTGCCCTTCAAACTAATCCAGATTTATCACTGACAAACACGTTTAAAAGTTCCCGATGGCCTTCTGGAGCTCCTGCCTGATAGCGTTAAGCTCCACTACGCCGTCATTCAGCACGTTGGCCGCCTCTTTGATACGAGCCACCACTTCCTTCTTGAAGGCTCTTTTCAGGTTCTTGTTGTCCCTGAAGTACTTGTCCATGCCGCCTTGAAGTCCTTGGAGCAGCTGTAAAATGGCGTCCGTCACCTCCGTGGCTTGCAAGACGGCCGAGTCCACCAAGCTGATCATCTGCACAGCTTTGCGCACTTCCCAGTCCTCAGAATAGTGCTGCGTGCTATATGGACCCGCAAACCTTTGCATGGACTTTAAATTCTGTCGGGCAAGTGTTGATCGGGATTGGGACAACATCGACAGGGTGTATCTGCTCCCGCTGGTTTTGTAGGAACCTTTCGGTGGACTTCCAGTAGTAGAGCACCTGCGCGACAACGAGGCCGTTGCAGGCCACCGACACCACATAAGTGACCACCAGCAGGGTGTCGCCTGTTTCCTGAGGATGCAAAAGTCATGCATTAAAAAATTAAGAAATCCGTAGAGGATTGAAATGACCTCAGACTGGCATAACAAATGTGGCGTCATATGTATAGTGAACTAATTTTAGAGCTTTACTGAGAAAAAAGTATAATATTTAAATGACATGACATTTACCTGCACTGAGGTGAAGATGCGTGCCAGTGAGCCAGCAAACAAAATAATGACAGTAAGCGCGGACAACTGGCCCGTGTGTCCATTGCGAAAGTTGGTGGCCGCCTGAATAACCTGCACACATGATTAAAGAAAAAAAAAGGAGGAAAAAGCTCAACAGGTCAGTCCGGGTGACGTTTTGCCTGACCCTGCTCACGATGATGGCGGGCATGTTGGAGGCCTGCATGGCCGTAAGCACTGTGGCGGGGGCCAGTGGGGTCAGCAAAAACGACAGCACGCCCAAGTAGAGCAGCGCAAACAGCACACCTTCACGCACACAAGATGCACGAATAAGGGAGGAATAGTAGTGACCAGCAGAGGGCGCCAGACCCACAACTTCAATTTGGACAAACAGTGCTGTATGACCAAAAAGAGCAACTCTTTATTAGTAAAGCTTTTTAATTAAAATAAAAAGACCAAGTGTAGTAAGGGTTAAAAAAAAAAAAAGCTAATGCATAAATAGATGGCAACGCTTTTCAGAAAAAAAACGTTAAAAAAAAAATTATAGACCATGTTTAGGGAGGGGCTTATTTAGACATTTTTTGTAAATTTTTTTTTTTATAAATTAATAAAGCCTGGAAAGGCTTTTTTAAAGTAAAAAAATATGCCCATTTATAGTACGGCTTTTTTTTTTTTTAAAGCTAATGTGAAGTAAGGTTTAAAAAAAAAAGACCATGTATATATTTAGTAGGGCTTTTTAAATGACCATGTATGACTCGATAAAAAAAGTATGACTCTTGGCCCCTGAGCTTTGACCCACAAACCTTGACCTCTGATCCTTCACCCTGACCCCTAACCTTCGACCTCTGAGAACGGTAAGGCTTTTTTTTTTTTTTTTTTTAAATTACCATAAAATGACGATGTTTCATTTCATCTCACCTCTGCCAGTTCTTCCACTGTAGTATTGGATGAGGAAGCCGATGACGACCGTCTGCAGCATAACGAAGAGCGCTTCGCCCCAGGCGCTGCGACGCGATAGGTGAGTGGATGTCCGGCAGGCGCTACCTGACGTCGTCTCGGGCCTCACCTGAAGGGAAAGCTGTAGGCCACGCTGTAGGCCAGAGATCCGGTGATGGCCAGCAGCTCGCCCAATACCGATAGGAAACTGACGCCCTCTGCGTTCTTAGCGCCAATCACCTTCACGATCTGAGGAAGCTTCACTAGAGGGCACACGAGCAATTGAATTCGCCATTAAAATCAAATATTGTATGGATTCTTTTTGTTAAGGAATCTGAATACATTCATTTGAAACTAATCCCTTGAAACATTTACACTCAAAATGTAGCCGCTTGAAAGAGCAAAAAGAAATTAGGCGCAATACCAAACATTGACCCCAGGATGATGACAGTCCCAAGGCATTTGCTGAGCAGAATTTTCAGACATGGCCCTGTAAGAGAAAGTTTCTCTTATTTTTGCACTTTAATTTAGAAAGAGGGGGAGGAGGGTTCTGGGTCAGATCTTCTTCATGCAATCATCGGCATCATTAAAGCACATTAGCGTTTTTCCATCTTGTACTCACCGTCTGTAAATTTGAAGCGCCGGAAAAAGGCGTCGGAACATGACGGCGGCAGCAAATACTCCAACAAAAGCCCCTCAAAAGGATCAGGCAAAGACGTGCCACTGTGCAAAAGATTTACCTCCGCCATTTCGCTTCTTTTCGTTTCAATGATTAAACCTATTTCAAAGTTCAGTCGACTATCACGCACTTGTTTGTTGGACCTCAAATCACGTTGTAAATAGCCAACATGTAATCATGATCGTGAGAGTACTCAATACGACAAGAATATTATCTACTAAATCAGAATACTTGGATAACAAGGTTTTGTAAATCATAAAAAATAAGTCTTGATTAAAAAAAAAAAAAAAAAAGTATTTTAATAGGGTTAGCCATTGTAGGGCTTGACTTTGAAATAAATAATTGAAAAGAAAAAATGTATTAATACAGTTAGGATATTTCACAATGAGATTGAAATGTTTAATATGTTACTTATACAATTTTTTATCTCATAGTACCTTTGTTACATTGTTACTTTGATGGACAAGACTGATAATGGAAAAAAAAGTGCTGACACAAATTATTTCAAATATTAGCTTGTATATCCTTTACAAATACGACACCTGAGCAATTTCAATATACTACTATACAGTGTCCTGAAAAACGTCACATTTTATAGCCTCAAAAGATGCCAAATTTATAAACTCAGGTATTCACAGGGGGGGAGCAAGGACTGTATGTTTACAATTATCATTATTTACATTACTTAACATGTGCTACTCCACCAATCATCAATATTTTTCCAGTTATCAAGATTTGCTATTATCAATATTTTTCCAGTTATCAAGATATGTGCTTAGAGTGCACTACTCCACCCTACTTTATGCACACGCACACACAGATAAGCGATATGATAAATACAACCTATTTGCAAGGTACATGTGAAACACGTGCCACTTCACAAAACGCAAGTCGGTCAAATAAGCGAGAGAACTGATGGACAAAGACAGCGAATCAGATTCAAACTTTGTACAATTTTATTCATGATCACAATCAGAATTCATTTCCAACTTGAAGGAATGTTATTTTGTTGATTTCTTTTTTTTTTGGGAGGGGGGGCATGCTGTGTTTCTGGTCAAGTTTCCTGGATACCTTACAGTGCGAGCGTGTTGCTCTGTAATTGGGGATGGATTATTTGCCTACTCTCTCTTCTTCTTCTTTTTCTTCTTCTTGCGCTCGGCCAAGCTGTTCCAGTAGTAGAGAACCTGCAGGGCGAGGATCCCGTTGCAGGCCGAGGAGATGACATAGGTAAAGGCCATCAGGGTGTCGCCCGTTTCCTGCAGACACGTGCAACAAGTTCATCAGTGGGAGAAGAAAAAAAAACTGCAACAAGGTGAAAAAGGATTCCCTGTCTGAAGATGCAAATTAAACCTCTTATGTGTAGTGTCGTCAGACAGAAGTGTTCCATTCAATTCAGGTCTAGTGGGACAAAAGTGCCCTTGAAAACAAAATGGCCGCTACCTGCAGCGAGGTGAAGATGCGTGCCAGCGATCCAGCGAACAGCAGGAAGATGGAAATGGCCGACAACTGGCCCGTGTGGCCGTTGCGGAAGTTAGTGGCTGCCTGAATCAGCTGCAACACAAAAAGACATTTGCAATTGTGAGACGCTCAGAACCATTTGACTTCTAAGTTTTAGTTTTTTTTTTTTTTACTTAGTAGCAATTCTTTAATAGCCCTCCAAATGTTTTATTTTTTTTCCCCTCACAACATCTAGATTTTATTTCCAAATGTAATTTCATGGTTAGCGTGGATGTGTGCCTACCCTGCCGACGATGATGGCAGGCATGTTGGAGGCCTGCAAGGTGGTCACCACTGACTTGGGGGTGACTGGTGACAGCACGGCGACCAGCAGACCAAAGTATATGATCAGAAAAAGGAAACCTGCCAAAAACAAATCGGCATTTTCAGCCCTCAAAATAAGTATTTGCTCACTTAACGTGACTTTTTTTTTTTTTTTTATATATATGACTTTGCTCCCCCCCAAAACGTTTTTATCCTCAATGCTCTCTTTGATAACCGGGCAGTGTGTGCACTCGCTGTCCCAATAATGTGGTGACTAGTTCGTCTGAAGTGAGTCACGTTCAAAAATTCGTCTTTTGCAGTGTTTTGGCACTGTACGTCAAAGACAAGAAGGGAGCTTGAAAATACTTTAAACCCCCCCATGTCTTATTAGAGTGTGCAATGATTGGAATTTCTCAGTAGTTTCCAAAACAAAATTGTGACTTGCTCATGTTTAGCCTCACCTCTGCCACCTCTCCCTCTATAGTGCTGAATGAGGAAGCCGATGGTGACAGTCTGTAGCATGAGGAAGAGCGCCTCGCCCCAAGCGCTGTCGTAACCCAAACAACAACGGTTCCTTTAATAAGGCATGGCGGCTCTGTGACCCTCTGGCCCGAGCAGGATCCCACCTGAAGGGGAACTTGTTGGCGATACTGTAGGCCATCGTTCCCGTGACGGCCAGCAGCTCGAGGAGCACCGACTGAAAGCTCAGGCCTTCGCCGCTCTTTGCACCCATCATCTTCAAGATCTGAGGCAGCTTCACTGGGAACATTGGGAAAAAATGGATCAAATGAACAGACAACGTTTTTCAGACTTTTTAAAATACAGTATTTGCATTTGAGTGATTTACCCATCACTGAACCCAGGATGATGCCAATCCCCAGGCCTTTGCTGAGTAAAATCTTTAAACATGGTACTGAAACACAAAAGTTCAAAAAATGAGATGTTTTGCATTCGAGGTAAGTAGTGCTTGTAAATCTGCTTAAAATGACTACATAATGAAAAACCAATCATATACTGCATATAATCTAAAATACAATATTCTCAACAGGGCGAGTAGTTTCTTAGATTTTACAATCTCTTGCTCGCGATTCTTTTAAGAGTCTTGATGGCATTCAAAACTTGTCACTCACCGTGTAGAAAATTGAGATTGAGAAAAAGCTCATCGTAGCATAATTCTGGTATCAAATACGCCAACAAGACGCCTTTAAAAGGCTCCATGAAAGAGGAACCTTTCTCTAGAATGACTTCTTCAGCCATTGTCCTGCCGCCAAGTCACGTGATTTGGGATGTGCTACAGCGTAAAGAGTCCCCCTCAAGTTGCTCCCATGTTATCTTACTCCCCGTCTCGAGTTACGACTGTTATGGTAAGGCAAGTTGCGCCGTTTTGTGTTTCGCGACTGCAGATTTGTCACAAGCGACTTGGAACTGATTGCAAAACCTCCAATTCTCAATAAAAACGCTGAATGAAACGTCTCGTCTGCATTTCCGACTGGCTGCAAATAAACAGCAAACTCTAAAAAAAAAAAATAGAATGTTGGCTCGTGAGTGAAATTCCTAAAGTGATTCGTTCTTTTTTTCAGTTTATATAACTTCAACCAGTATATGCATATAGATGCCTAAATATTGTTATCCAATATATCTACTGCAATTTCACATTAGATTGTTGGTTCGAGATTTACTTTTATTACTGTTATTTTAATAAACATTTGTGTTAAAACTTGTCTGGTGTTTTATTCCTTGTTTTTAAATTCGTCAATCCAAACATAAAAATCAGACATTTGGTTAACTGCTTTATATGACGTGTTTTACGTTGTTATATGAGTTGGTGTCCCCCAAAAGAACAGATTTTTTTTCTCCCTTTTATTCAAACACAAACACATTCGGCATGATAACACCATCAACTACAATCCAACAAATACAAAATTAAAACATCAATGTCGGCATAACGTGTGTCGGCTGGCATAGCAGCAACGCTGTCTGTCACTCACTCGTGAATCTTCCGGAACAAACCTGAAAATGGTGATGTACCTAATAGAGTGTCCGAATGACGTCACAGATCAAACAGCCAATCAGGAAGTGGGGGTGAGGGCGGGTGTGGCACTTTTCACTTTCAGTTAAGCGTTGGCCATGATTTTTCCCTAATGAACTGGCCTGTTATTAGGTACAGCTGAAAATGGCGGTGTACCTAATGGAGTGTCCGAGTGATGTCACAGACCAACTAGCCAATCAGAAAGTGGGGGTTAAGGCGGGTGTGGCACTTTTCACTTAGACCATGATATTTCCCTACTAAAGTGGCCTGTTATTAGGTACACTTGAAAATGGCGGTGTACCTAATGGAGTGTCCGTGTGATTTCCTCGTTAAGTGCACCTGCGTGAAAAGTTTTAGCTCCTGCAGAACGTGAAAGTGACCAAAAACTTTTCACGCAGGTGCGCTTAACGAGGGTAACTTGGAAAACATGTTGGAATACGGCCGCGAGGACTAGAGCTTGACACTTGTGATCTTTGACCATGATATTTCCCTAATGAAGTGGCCTGTGACTAGATTAGGTACACCTGAAAATGGCAGTGTACCTAATGGAGTGTACGAATGACATCACAGATCAAACTGCCAATCAGAAAGTGGGGGTGAGGGCGGGTGTGGCACTTTTCACTTTCCGTGAAGCTTTGACCATGATTTTTCCCTAATGATGTGGCCTGTGATTAGGTCAGTGCTTCTCAACTATTTTCTGTTACGCCCCCCCCTAGCAAGAAGAAAACTATTCGCGCCCCCCCTCCCCACCGTGACTATCCTAACTTGTCTTGTAAGTCGTAAAATGTTGCACTGTCGCAAACGTGACAGAAGTAACAATGAGAGCGCCACTGCCCCCTGCTGTAGTAAACGCGCAATTACACTTTATTCTAGTACTGCCAAAAGAAAAGCCTGTTCCCCAGGGTCACACGCGCCCCCCCAGGAATAGCACCGCGCCCCCCACTATTTGAGAAGCACTGGCCTAGGTGACTGATTCACAATTTGGTTTTGTCTGATATCAGAGATTAAATAAAGAAAACCAACTGGCTGATTGATTTGTTTTAATTGAGAGGAAAAAAAAACAGCAAAAGCATTTCACTAGCTGACCAGGAGATGGCGACAGCGTGGCATCTGAAGACCATGGATTGTTTGTTCTGCTATAGCCTAGGTGACTGATTCACAATTTGGTTTTGTCTGATAATAGATATTAAATAAAGAAAACCAACTGGCTAATTGATTTGTTCTAATTGAGAGAAGAAAAAACATCAGCAAAAGCATTTCACTAACTGACCAGGAGATGGCGACAGCGCGGCATCTGAAGACCATGGATCGTTCTGCTATGCCGGTTTAAAAAAAAAAAAAAAAAAACGTAATTACCTAGGGGTCAAAGGTCAAAGTTTACGGTTCAAAGTTCACCCAGGGGTCAAAGGTCGGTTCAAAGTTCACGGGGTCATGTGCACATTTTCGATTTTTAACTAGAGTTGAAAGTTCAGGGTTCAAAGGTCACCCAGGGGTCACCACGGGGTCACCACGGGGTCACACGGGGTCACCGCGGGGTCACCGCGGGTTCAAAGTTCAGGGTTCACTTTTTTTTTTTTTTTTTTTTTTTAGGTTAACCTTTATTTAACCCAGTGCTTCTCAATTATTTTCTGTTACGCCCCCCCCCTAGCAAGAAGAAAACTATTCGCGCCCCCCCTCCCCACCGTGACTATCCTAACTTGTCTTGTAAGTCGTAAAATGTTGCACTGTCGCAAACGTGACAGAAGTAACAATGAGAGCGCCACTGCCCCCTGCTGTAGTAAACGCGCAATTACACTTTATTCTAGTACTGCCAAAAAAAAAGCCTGTTCCCCAGGGTCACACGCGCCCCCCCAGGAATAGCACCGCGCCCCCCAAGGGGGGCGCGCCCCACTATTTGAGAAGCACTGGATTAGGTACACCTGAAAATGACGGTGTTAGGGGTTAGAGTTAGAGCTAGGGTTAAGGTTGTGTTGCAAAATTTTCCATGATAAAATATTTTATTGGTCCCATCGGGATTTGAACTCTGGTGGCTCAGGTGAGAATCCAGAGCACTAACCACTATACTACGGAAGCCTCACTTATGTTGCTTGGCAGGTACGTACACTATATGGTTTAATGAAGAAGCTCAAGCAAATAGACCAGAGACTTGTTGGACTCAAAGTCATCAGCATTAACTCTGCTACACTCGTGACATGGTTTTTCATTTTGGATGCGTTTGCAGTTCAATTCTTCACCATACTGATGGAATAAAATCGAGAGGTTATTTGAATTCTACGCTCTTCACATCTGCATGTGCGGTATAGTGTGGTCGTCGTTATGTTTCATTATCATATTTAATGTATGCAGGCGCAAAGCATTAAATGTCGGTAATGACGCTGTAGGGTGACGTTGTAAATGTATATCTTTTATGCAGTTTTGACCCTTTTGTTAACATTTGAGGTCATTATTTATTCCTGAATACTATAAATAGTTTGAGATTGAAAGTCACAACCAAATTGGCTAAAATGGTCTGGAGCCACTTTTTCTTTCTTTTTATAAGCACTTATGTGTGTTAAAAAAAATATAAAAAAAGAACTCCATGCGTACTCTTCTGCTAGAACTTGCTTACCTTAGAGCATCCAAACATGGTAACATTAGCTCTTTTTTTTTAGTGTTTGCTGTTTTTCGCAGCCAGTCGGAAATACAAACGAGATTGAGAATTTGAACAGTTTTGGAATCAGGGGAGTTCCAAGTCGTTGTGACGAATCTGCAGTCGAGAAACACAAAACTGCGCAACTCGCCTTACAATAACAGTCGTAACTCGAGACGGGGACCAAGATAACATGGGAGCAACTTGACATGTAACACCGGCTATTAGCCAGCAATGGCATCGACGCAAATGTTCCGTATAAAACTGAAATTCGGAGCAATATATATATATTTTCTTTATGAAGCGAATTCCGGTAACTATCAACGCGTGGCTTTGCTGAAAAATCACTCTGAAGCAATGAATGGATGACCAGATAATTGTTCACATTTGTGTTTCACTACTCCGTCGCTTCTTGATTACGTCACAAATGCGCTCAACTAGTCAACGATTGCGAGCAGACTGAAGACGAAAACGAACTGTTCCGAAAATGGCATTTGAGCCTGACAACACCGATATATTTGACTGTATTGTCATGGCGGAGGAGAAATTCCGTGGCGAGGGCTACCAAGAAGGCTTCGAGAAAGGGACCTACCAAGGTCTGCAGACTGGCCGTAGACATGGAGCCTCTCACGGGGCAAAATTGTCCACGGAGATCTCCTTCTATCACGGATTTGCCATTACGTGGAAATGCCTTCTTCAACAGGGATCAGACCCTAAACTACGAAAACGTGCCAAAGCCCTTGAGTCTTTTTTGTGCTTGATCCAAAATTCAAACTGTGCTGATCCCAAATCTGCCAAGCTGCAGGAGGATATGGAGAAACTTCGATGCAAATTCAAACAGGTCTGCTCTATGTTCAGCATCCACACTGACTTCAAGGATTACACCAAAACGTCGCAAGGAGCTTCTTTCTAAATCTTGACAAGACTTGAGTGGCCGACGCACACATGATGGCTGGCCTGCACGGAAATTGTCATGGGACACGCAAATTCTACATTTTCTACACCTGAATGAAGACAAGTTATTGTTGCTTGAAGCAATTTGACCATGAGAAAATATTTTCAATACTTTTAACATTAAACATGAAATATTGCAAAACAAAGATCAGGGAGCATTAACTTCGTCTGACTTATCTTAGTCGTGCCAACGTTTTTTCCACGAATGTGACTTATTCATTATACATACAGGATAACGAGAATTATAGGTCTCGTTATATACGAAAAAGACTATTTTTTAAAGATGACGTTTTTTTTCCCTCGGCAAAGTCGTTTGTTGCTGCGGCAGTGACCCCTCTTGTCCGCACGATGGCGACAAAGGAAGGCAAATTAACGAGTCGTGGCTCGAAACTGTTCTTTCATCCGAAGATGGGAAATGCGCTGACATTCTGTACAATCGTAAAAGTACAGGTGTATAAAAATAACTGGAAAAATACTCATAATACCCCAAATAATTAAGCAAAAGTAAAAAAGTAATGAGTCTGAAATTTACTTCACGAGTAAAAATAAAAAGTATTTTTACCGGATATTCTCTTCTTATGTCATATAATTGGAAGCTTATTAAAGTCTAAAGATTGCTACTTAACACATCCTTTAAACGGACTGGATTGTTTTTAAACGTGGTATGTTTTCTCAGATTGGAATTAGGAATTCTTGAAGGCAGGCCATACATTCGCTACTTGTACGTCAAACAGTGCGACGGCCATGACGTCATTAACAGCGCGGCCGAGTGGAAGTGAATGGCTTCCCTTATTGACATCCAAAAAATCCCTTTGCGTGAAACTCAACTGGACTTTCCCGGCCAACCTTACTCAGTGTCGGTCCTGAAGGTGGGCTACTACCACCCACAGACCGACGGAACGTTTCGGGCCGACGGAACCGTTACGCTGGTCACAAGAGATGGCAACAACATCCTGGTGGACACCGGCGGGCCTTGGGACAGGGACTTTCTTGTGGAAAGCCTCCGAAAAAAGGGTCTGGATCCCACGGACGTCCAGATAGTCGTGGGGACTCATGGTCATTCTGACCACGTGGGGAATCTCAATCTTTTCCCGTCCGCCGTCGTCATAGTAGGACATGACTTCAGCCGAGGGGACGTGTATTGGCCCAATAAGATGGCTCAAGGACACGCGCACGTCGTGGACGAGCACGTAAGACACCTGGTTTAAATGGAATTTTTGTAATTTTACAAGAAATAAATCCACATGAAAAAAAATCAAACAAAACCCAAATTAATCGCACAGAATGCACCACAGACATCCCCATCAAAATCTATGTAAAAATCACATGAAAAAAAAATATTTATATATAATCGCCAAAAAAATCATTTAAAAATCCACATAGAAAACACCCACACAAAAAAATCTACCAAAAATTCTCAAAAAGTACGCAAAATCAAAATATCCATATTAAAAAGCACATAAAAGCATCACTTAAAAAAAATCACTCCCCTGGCAAAATAAAAATCACACAAATTCCACATAAAGAAACCACATTAAAAAATGGTCATGTAAAGAACCACGCAAAAAAAGATGTGTCCAGGCATCAGCTGTGCCAACAGCAGGTCCAGTGTGATACTCTTGTATGTTTCTCTTTTGTGCAACTATCATACAATCCTTTTTAGAAAAGAAAAAAAAATTCAGATTCAACATACCAAGCATCTCACCTGTCTTCCAGGTGTGTGTGGTTCCCAGTCCAGGCCACAGCGGACAAGACGTGAGCGTCCAAGTGAAGGGAACCTCGGTGGGTACGATTCTCGTAGCGGGGGACCTCTTTGACTGCTGCGACGACGACGACTCATGGAGGGACTTGAGTTTGAACCCCGCCGTGCAGGAGACCAGCCGCCAAAAGGCGCTCCGCACGGCTGACGTCATCATACCGGGTCACGGCCTACCCTTTCGGGTCCTTAGAAATTCCTGAAACCAGGAGTCAGGTGCTTGACAATAAAATATTATATGTATTAATCAATAATAGAAAACCTTTGTTTGTACTACTTACTTGTGTGTTTGTTCCGCATGGAATTAATCCAAGTATTCTCATAATTTGAGGTTCTCATTACGATGGTCTTGCAAAATGAAGAATTTATAAAAAAGTGTAAATGCAAACGAGTATGAAGTTGTGATTTGTACAAATTAAATGGAACTATCACGATAATAATTTTGTAATTTTATGAGGAAAAAACGTCTGACAAATTTTCAGTTTAACAAACCATCACGTCTCTATTCCAGTAACATTTTATTCTCGACTGGCAAAAATTATTTTGTTTGTCTTTTAGCAAATTCTTCTCTGTGATATCATGACATTATTACCACCCTAATTCAACTCTTCCAGAGTGGTACTGCCAGGCACCTAAAACTGTTTACACAACCCGGACAAATAACTTCAGTGTGTTTCAACTGTCAGAAAAACGCTGACACACCCTATATAGCCCCATGACTCACTGATAAGATGATCAAATTACAACACAAACACTGGAAAGTATCTATGCAGTTTTTTTTACATATTGCGTAATCCCATAAACACAGGTGTCAAACTCAAGGCCCGGGGGCCAGATACGGCCCGCCACATCATTTTATGTGGCCCGCGAAGACAAATTGTGCATCAAATTCGTGTGTCATTACTAGGATTGCAAATTGTCTTCATTTTTAATAATATCTTTTTTTTTTTTTAGATTTGACTAGTTTTTACTCGTCTGATTTGAAAACGAGTTATTTGTCCGTTTGTTTTGTAGCTTTTACTGTATATAATATGAGGTGCTCATACATTTCTTTGGGTTGACAGTCGTAATGGCCCTCCGAAAGAAGCTATGACTACAATGCGGCCCCGCGAAAAAAAACGAGTTTGACACCCCTGCCATAAAACTACTCAGTGTACGGCTGGTTGAAAAAGTATTTGGATACGTCGGATTTGCATTTTGGTGTGGTGTGCTTCGGCTTGTGAGCAGTTCCTCTTCCAAAAGAAACTGCTTGATTGTCATAACAATATAAACCTGTTTCAAATTGAGTTTTTCCCCCATGTAATTTTTGCACTTTTCCTAATCTGTCAGGATTATAACTTGTTTTGTACAATTTTTAAAATCTTAATATCACAACTTTTTAGGAACTTGGTCATTCTAATATTTTAACACAGTTCCTCGTAAATTAGAAATTATCCTAATATTTACAAAATATTCTTTGAAAAAAAACAATATAGTTTTTATTATTGTAATATACTGTTGTACTATACTCTTTTTATTGATTTCTGTAATAATTATGAACTATTTTTTGTAAATTACATGTTTTAAATTTTAGTCTTGTCAAGAATGTTTTAAAAACATCTATTTTTCCCATTAATCAAAATGTATAGAATTAAGACATCTCAAGAAAAAAAAAACACTATCCCAACTTTTTCTTTACATGAAATCACAGCATCATTTTTTTATGAATTTTGAGTTTTTTTAAATCATGCATCCATTTTCTTCTACTTATCTGGCTTTGGGTCACATTTCTCCATTTTTAAAATTAAGTCTAAGTCTAAGTCTAAGTCTGCTTTATTGTCAACGTCTTCACATGCCGAGACACACAAAGAGATCGAAATTAAGTTTTCTCTATCCCACTGTGACAAGACATATTACACGATAGACATACAAGTAAACGACGCAATATAAAAAACAAGAAGGCACAAACAATAAATAATAAGAGTAATAATAAATAATAAATAAACAGATAACACAACAAATAAGAGCCAGTGTGCATACAGACAGTAAAAGTACAGGACGCTACGCAGAATCTTTATTCCCAGAATAATTATGACTTCTATTTTCTTGATCAATTTATTTGTGTAATAATTACAACTTCATTCTCATTATCACCTTTTTAATCTTACAATATTCAAACTATTTTCTCCATAACATGTATTGTTGGAAAGGCAAAAGGTGCAAAGCAAACAGAGTAGACTTTTATGGCTCTCATGGAAACGCTGTCGCTACACACTCCCATAACATAAAGTCCAGGTCATAAAATATCTAATCGGGCTGTGTGTGCTTATCAACGATCGTTCCACCTTTTTCCACACCCAGCCACCCACCCATACACTAAAGGACAAATCATATAAATAGTAATATAGCTGACAGAGGAATTCCCTCTGTGTCCTTTTGTGTGTTCACCTGCAAAGATGTGTACGGGAGCGTGCGCCAAGGTCATCGCCATACCCCTCTATATCCTGGCGTTGCTGTCCATCATCTGCAACATTGTGCTCTTCTTCCCCGACCTCAAAACCGAATATGCGGCCGAGGATCGTGAGGGACTGCCCCGGATCACTGAAGAAGTTAAATACATGGGGGGAGTGATCGGAGGAGGCATAATGGTAAGTTCTTGAAATTTGGGAGGAAAATGACCCTGAAATGGCCGCTTTGAACCAAAATGGCAGACTTCCTGTATTTTCGTGCATAGGTTGACGAGACTTTTTTTGTGCCTCTGCTTATGGTACACATGGTTATTAAATTTCATGTTGCAAAGTAAAACCGGCTTTGGGGCTGAATCCTCAAGCTTTTTGATAAATCATTATAAAAAATACGTGTAATGTAAAGGTAGCGTTTGTCTAGTTTTGAGGCACCCCCAGAAATGGTGAAAACAACCCTAAAATGGCTGCGTTGACTCAAAATGGCCGACTTACTGCGTGTTTATCCGTATCGGTTAATTTTTTGGGTGGCTCAGCTCAATTCACATTGCTAAGGAAATATGTCTCTAAAATGGGTGCTTAGAACAAAAATAGCAAATTTTGTTTTCCAGCAAAATAACATTTGATGAAGACAAATGTCCTTTTGCTCTTTTTTTTTTTTTTAAAATACCATGTGTTCTTTCTGCTTCTATGTGAAAGGTCCTCATTCCTGCCATCCATATTCACCTGACCAGCTCTGGCAAATGCTGTGCCAACCGCTGTGGGGTGAGCACACGCAAAGCTAAAGCAAAAAATATATATATATAAAAAAAGCTTGTCACATTTGACACAATGTCACTCGACGCAGATGTTCCTGTCCATCGGCTTCGCGGCTGCGGGCGTGGTCGGGGCCATATACAGCTTGAGCGCGGCTGCCCTCGGACTTTCCAACGGTCCGCTGTGTAAGTGGAGCAATCTGCAAAATCCCATTCCAAAATGGGGGGTTCCCTTTGCAAACAGGTATCCGCCAATTTTGCATGGCATGACTCTATAATATTCATAATTCTATACTTGCTGACGCTAGAGTAACAAAATGAAATGGGATGTAAAGAAATAAAGAAAGAAACATATCATTATGCTATCTATCCTTGCAGCACTGGGAGCTACCTGACAGATAAGGATATGTGGAAATGGTGCAAACTCCCCGAGAATGTCGTTGAATTCAACGTGGGGCTGTTCTCCACCCTTTTGGCGGCGGCCTCCCTTGAATTGATCCTCTGTCTCATTCAAATGATCAACGGGCTTTTCGGATGCATCTGTGGCACTTGTACCGGAAAAGAGGTAGGGGCCCGGAGACCCGCTTTTCATACTTGTTCATTAGCGGATTATATTAAACGGTGGGGATAAGACGCACTGCATTGTGTTGATTCATGGACAAAACCAATATTATTTTACCGACGATGTCGTTATACGGTGCTTACGTGTATTGCAAAAAAAAAACCACGTCAATTTGAGGTAGGCAATTACTAAATGACTTTGTGATATCATGACATGTTGTCAATGGTGATATCATGCTAGAGTAACTAGGTCAAGTGATATTGGAATATTTTATCTGACACAAAAATGATGTCAATGGTGTGAGAGGTGGAACTTGTATCGCTTAGCAATATCGCAACATTTTGCCATATCACAATATGATTGATTGATTGAATATTTATTGATCCCCAGGGGTGGGGAAATTCAGGCCCCAGCAGTATTCACACCACAGAGTGGGTATACAAAAGACACAGGCTGCCACACAACGGCGCCACAAAGAAAGCCAGAAAGTGCTCAAGATAAAAGCCATCAAAGCAAAACAAAGCTAAAAGACAAAGGAAAAAAAAAAACTGTGGCCAACCAGCACCCCTCAATACAAGAGAACACACAAAATAGCCTCCACGGGGTCCATAGACAGGTATAACGGCAGTCCAGTTCAACGGCGCCCAATGGACCGTGGTCGTGAATCGGTGAAAAACATCACAAAGCAGGCAAACGTGTGAGCAGCGTCCTGGGCACCCAGTCGGATGCACGTGCAGATGGTCACCACGGGGCTAGCATGGCGAAAGTCGTTGGTTCCGACGAGCACGAGGAAGCGGAGTCCCTACAGGGGTTGCGGTTGCAAGGCCAAGGCGAGGGACCCGGTCATCACTGGCCGGATAAGCAGGAAGCCGCCGTAGAGTTACGCCGGTCTCGACCGATGATCCCGGTCCCAGGAAGAAAAAATAATAATACAAAATATCCGATCCGAAGAGATACTGAGGTGCGGTAGAAGGCACCAGCATCGCCGAATGGACAAAAAGACAGAAAGAAAAAGGAGAAAAGAAAGAAATAAAGAGGAAAGGAGAGAACACTGCTGGGAGGCAGCCACTTACGGCGCCATACCGAAAAAAGTGGTGTTTATGTGACAGTTGATCTAGAAGAAAAATGATCAATCAGTCATGACATCTTTTGTCAATGTCAATAACAATATTGCCGACTGCGATGTGATGATAACCAAGATGATTACATGTGTCTTTCAACAGTAAGCCAGCCGGATAAACCCCGAAAGACGAGACGACCTGCATCGACGCCATCGAGCGTTATCGACTTGAGCTCCGTTTCACAATTGAAAATGGACACTTTGGGAAATCATTGCTACCTCGTCTTGGCTCTCCATATTGGTCGATTATGTGATTCCATTCTCTGCTTTCTCAATCGCTATGCTACATTTCCGTCTGTGTTTGAAGATATTTTGTAATAAATCTCCCAATGAAAACAACGGCTTCGTGTTTGACAGGACAAAATAGAAACTTTGTTATGAGTATCTGCAATCCTCCGTTTTTCCTAACACTTCCTCTGAGCCTTTATTTAGTCTGACAGGCTGGATTAAGAGGACAGAGGGGACATGTTGTTGGAGTGGGGGGTTGTGGAAGCAAGTGGTCAGGTTTCAAGTCTGGCATGGAGACTCCATGGGGAATAAACGTATGTTTAGCCGCTAACGGGATACTGCACAGCCAAATATTTCTTTGTGCGTTCTGGAGATGAACTTTAACTGGCTGCCATATGCAGATGAGGACTTGACTGCAGGCTACATCAGCAAAAAAATTCCAAGACCAGGTGAGTAACCGGGGCACATTTGTGTGTGAAATTTCAAGTCAGACTTGGTGGGGGAGGGTTTTGGCCCATTGTAGCTGTCGAGTAAGAGCGGCACTTGTGGTCCAGTGAAACTCAATGCTGTCTTTCTGCATGAATTGTGTCAGAAATTCCAATCCAGTTAGTTTATGGGGATGAGGAAAAATCAATTCTCGATTGCAGATGGTATCATTGTAAATCTGGCATTAATTAACATAGCTCCCATCAGTGAAAAATTAATGTGGAATCACGCAAGACATTCCAAGCTTTGATTTTCAGTGTGCTTCAACTTTCACATTCTTTTTGTTCCGAACGTTTTGGGGCCAAGTACAGACATGTTGAAATGTGGGTAAAAGCTGGAGCTCTGTGAAGGAAATTCTGGTGTCGTAGCTTCTTGTGGTTGCTTGCGTCTTGCTTTAAGGCCAGTTCTCATTCCCCACTTATCAGCTTATGGTGTAAGCATTTGGCACAACAGTTGGGAGTAATCTTGTTTGACTGATCCTGCAGGAGGAATATAGTTTGAATGGACACAGGTTAATGCTGCTCAGGAATAGTAAACGCTTGCATAATACAAAAAGGAAGAAGGTTCTAATTTAAGCCACAAAGTCAGAAAAGTTGTGGTTGTGTCGTTCCGTATCATAGCAAAACAATAAATAATACTTTTTTGAGAAATAACGTACCTCCCCAAAAAAACTCTAAAATGATATAATATGGTTTGTTAAACATTCAGAGAGAAAATATGATCAGGCGACAGACTGACTGATTTTATTTTGTAAGTGAACGGACGTGCTTGTCACCCTCGCCTAGCTTTTATTTTGTTAGTAACCGGAAGTCATCGGCATCTTTTGTCTCGCTCGCGCGCCGCCAACTCATCTATCTCTTGCGTGCACAATTAAGCGGCTCGAGGAGATAAAAGCGCATCGTCTGCGACGTCTCGGCCCGCTCCTTATCCAGACCCCAGGCCCGGCCCGGTTCACCTCATCCCCGCGGCGAGATGTTCCGAGCTCCCGGCGGCTGCACACGAACAGCGCAGCCGATACCGGTCCGGGAACACAGCGATGCTTCTCAAACGGAGAGCCAGGTAGCGTTCGCTTTCTGCAGAAAAGAGGGGCGGGGGACGACGCAGGATAAAAGAAAAAATCGGTGGAATTGCGTTGCTGGGATTGTGTAGGGAAATAAATGCAGAGATAGAGGGGGTGGGGAGTGGGGGCTCCCTCCCCCTCTTTCTCACGCAAAGGCCTTTTTCTGCCCCCCCCCCCCCCTATTTTATTCTTAAAACTGAGGTGGGCAAAGAATGGCCCGTTCCCTTTTTAAATCTAACCCACCGAGTCCTGTAATCTGTAGATTTTTTTTTTTAAGCAAAATACATTGCAATACTGTGAAAAAAAAATTGGAATACCGTAATAGTAAAATACAAGTCTTAATGTTACGAGGGAAAAGTCGCATCCTCACATGAGTAAGAGATGATATTGTGCGGGGGGGAAGAAAAACAACCTTGTGTTACAAAATGATTGAAATGTGAGGAGAATAGGTGTAATGTGACGAAGGAAGAACAAAAGCGTCATTTGGTGAGCAAATAATGTGTAATTGAAAAAATATCTTCGAGAATGTGACTGGTCCTTTCTCGATGTATCCCTTCCAATGACGTTTCTCATACCTTCTGCTTTTGTTATATTTTCAAGTTATAAGCCTGATTCCATAATGTATGAGTTGCTGCAAAGTTGCCGTTTCCCGTCTACGTTTTATCCTGTTATGTCAACCATTAATCTTTCATACAGACTTGAGGTTTTACAGTATAGAAACTAAGTTGACGCTGAGAGAAGTCAGTGCGTCGAGCTTTTCTTCCAGGTGCAATGTCTGCTTTCCGTTGATACTTGACAAAAACTTTTAATTCTCAAATTTCATGTCATGTCTGCTTCTGGGTCCACATGTGACAGAATACCGCTTCAATAGAAAATAGTCACATTCCCAAAAAGTTGTAATGTTTCAAGAATAAAGTATTGTGTGTGGGGGGGAAAAAAAATCGGAAGGTAATAAGAAAAACGTGGCAGTGTCGTAATATTTTAGAATAAGTCGTAATGTTACGGGGCAAAAAGCCGCAATCTTAATTGCCAATTCTAGGTTGTGAGAAATAGGTAGATTTTTTTTAAGCGGATTTTTGCCCCCCACCCCCCCCCCCCGCCCCCGACTGCAGTGGTCTGCAACCCCTGGTCCACGGCCCTATTCCAGTTTGCGGATCATTTGGTAACAGGCCATAGAGATATTAAAAACACACACAAATTAAAGGATGGTTGCGGGACAACGGAATATCAGATGAATCGGTCCAGCACCCGAGTAGGATAAACGGTATTGAAAATGGATGGATACTTTTTTTTTTGACAGTTTGAACAGACCATACTGACATCAAAATTGAGTTTGGTATCAATTTTAGCATTTGACATCAAATTGCATGTGGCAGGATGCTGCGAGGGCTGGTGCGCGGCTGGCTGGGGCCGCGCTGGATGTGGAAAGCTTTGCTGCTCTTCGTGGCCATCGCTTTTGCCGGACAACTGCTGGGAATTATCTTCAGCAAGAGGTAGGCGGGGATTTGCTTTTTGTTTCGCCAGCGAGTCGCACAAATACACTCGCAATATAACGTAAAGGAAAAAATGGCATCAGTAACGACAAAGGTGTTTTTTTTCCCCGTCTTTGCCAGCAGCACCCAGCCAGCCGCTCGCTCCATTTTCTCGTCCCCTGACGCCCAAGGTCCGTCTCTGGGCTCCTGTCGGCCCCACACCCACATCATGTTCCTCAAGACCCACAAGACGGCGAGCAGCACTGTGCTCAACATGCTCTACCGTTTCGGGGAAGAGCGCGGCCTGCGTTTCGCCCTGCCGCTGGGCTACCAGCTGGGCTACCCGCTGCCCTTCAATGCCCACAGGGTCAAAGGCTACAGGGGCCCTCGAGTTGTCGAATTCCACATCATGGCCAATCACATGAGATTTCATAAAACGGAGGTGAGTGCGTGACAGGATGGGAACAACTAAATATGGGATAAAAGACCAAATGAAAAGAAAAAGTCGGAAATATTTATGATTCATCCAGAGATGCAACGTTATGAGGTAAAACAAAACAAAAAAGAGCAAAAAAAATCAAAAAGAGAAAATAATTGTATGAGAAAAATGTTACGAGCAAAAGTCATAATTCTGATGGCAACAAGTGCAAGTATGGTCTGATTCCAAGTTCCCGGTGGTTGTCTTTGGTGATCTCGTAGGTGGAGAAGGTGATGCCTGCAGACACCTTCTACTTCTCCATCATCAGGGACCCGGTGGCATTGGCCGAGTCGTCCTTCGCTTATTACAAAGAAGTGGCGCCAGCCTTCCGGAAAGCCAAAGGCTTGGGTGACTTTGCCGACGATCCCGGCAAGTATTACGAACCCCGCGCCCGCAACAACCACTACGCCCGCAACTTGCTGTGGTTCGACTTCGGCATGGACAACAACGCCAACTTCTCGGCGGTTCTGGCTCGCCACGGCGAGGCCGTGGTGCGCCAGACCTTTAAACTGGTCCTGGTGTCCGAGTTCTTCGATCAGTCCATGATACTCCTGCGGCACGCGCTGTGCTGGCCTCTGGACGCCGTTGTGTCGTTCAGCCTCAACGCGCGGCAGCAGAAGCAGGACGGCGCAGGCGGCGGTGTTTTGGCCGACAGCTGGTCGGAAAAAGTTCGAGGTGGGCGCTCGCCGGCCAAAGCGCCGCCCAATCTGGTCCTCACAGAGCAGCAGCGGGAGAAGCTGCGCCAGTGGAACGCCTTGGACTGGCACTTGTATCAAGCCTTCAACCGGACCTTCTGGCGGGAAGTGGCCGCGTTCGGCAAGGCCCGGATGGAGCGAGAAGTGGCTCTCCTCCGGAGCCGGCGGGAAGCCCTCGCCGGGGTCTGCCTGCGGGACGGCGGAAAGCCCGTGGAGGCCCACCGCATCCGAGACAAAACCATCAGGCCCTTCCAGATTGGCTTGGTGAAGATCCTGGGCTACGAGCTGCAGCCGGGGCTGGACAACGGCACCAGGACTGCCTGTTTGAGGATGATCCGGCCCGAGATCCAGTACAAAGACGCGCTGGACGCCAAACAGTTCCCGCAGGCACAGTCGCTGCACGCCCCGCCGGGGCAGCAGAGCCCCATGTTAGCCTCTGATAGGTCTTTTTTCAAACAAGACCCATCCCGGACCGGGGAAAAGGGACGGGACCCGGGAGGGAGGACAGGGGATGAGGAGCCGCGGGATTGGGACGGAAGTCGCTTACTGAGCCGCAACCGAAACGAGTCCGTAGTGAGGAGGAGGAAGCGGCCAGCGATTTAAGTGGGCTGAGCTTGAACAAAAAGTTTCCATTGTAATTCCACTTTCCCAACTTTTGTTTGTCAATGCTTCCAACTGCAAGACTGTTGTCTTTAACGAAAGGACATAGGGACAAGTGCATTAAGGCCACAAGGAAAAAGAAATGAGAAAAATAAGAAAATGGAAAAAAAAAAACAAGTTCAAGAAGTTGCGGTGTCGCCAAAAAATGAGGTCGTATTGCAAGAAAAAGAAAGTTACCAGTCAACGTTGATTATTATATGTGAATAAAGTTAAGGTACTGCAAGAAAAGAGTCTTAAAAGTTATCAGGAATAATGTCCCACTCTCACATGGAACGCACCAGAAAAAGCATTATTTAGAAAGGTACTTTGTCAGACTGGAATAATGAAGTACATTTACTGTGTTGCACAACAATGGCTACGAGAATGTAGTCGCTGTAAAGCAAGGTGAACGACAGGAACATTCATGTATGTTGTGGGAATATTTGAAGAATCATCACGCTTTTAATTAATCAATTTATGACAATAAGACAGCTGAAGCCTTTTGCTCATTACCACGAGACATTTTTAGGAATCCTCTCAAGAAATACATACCAAATTTTCCCAAATAGTAAGCGACCCTCCCCCCCCCCCCGTTTTTTTAGACACCGTGCCTCAATTAATTCAAATGAGCAAATAAGCACCCTTTTTAATTATTTATTAAAGTATTATTTTATTGCTGAGTATTTATTTGTACAGTCTGATGTTCAATATTCTAATAATGCTTACAAATGAAGGCCTTCTCTTTCATAAACACCCAGTACTCCGCACTAAATAAACATCCTTAGTCACCATTGGAGGAATACTTTGCCACCACCAGAGAAGCCAAAACATGTGATACTTGTCTTCTCTCTCTCTCTCTCTTTTTTTTTTTTTAATCGCCGCATGCTTTGCCGTACCCAACAATGCATCCATTGATAACTTGTCACCGGACTCTCAATATTCAAGCTGACAATGACTTTAGTGTTCAAGTCCATAAAATAAAAAGTCACACCAACGGACAACAGAGTACTGTTAACTTTTTCTGTTCTTCTACAACGACACGTTAGGGTCGATGCAAAATGGGAACACTCACAAAAAGCTGCTGTAGGCCACAACTGACGTCCAGACGCCACACACCAATCCAGCTCCTGGTGTCACGCACCAGACCACACCCCTAAAAGGCAAACATCCAACACGTCAATGTTAAATTACAAAAAATATTTTATCAATGTAGGTCAAGGCAGTACATCCTATTTTATTATTTTTGAAAAGACAAAAAGTAATTCTATTTTACCAAGGCAGTACGTCCTCTTTTATCATTCTTTAATTTGTAAACATTAAGTACATATTTTGGGAATACTGACAAATGCTAAAAAAATAATATAATTTTGAATAATATAACGTTTCAACCAATCAGCTCATCGGAATCAACTGGCTCTCGTCCATTTGATTACTTTGGTCTGGTACAAACTAGTCGCTCCAAAGCCGCATCGATTAACCGCTCTTCTGTTTATCACTAAATAACCATCAAACGGGAACTAACTGCAGACTTTTTTTTTTTTTTTTCTATGCCCGGCCACATTTTATGTGTACGTCTTCGCCGCGTGTCCGCCTTTGACTACATCCGCCTTCCCATGTTTATTTACATGGCAACATATGGTTAGTTAGGGCAACTTTTTCGACGGCCATGGAGCCGCTGTTTGATCACAGTGTGTATTTTCCCGCCGCGGGGGAGCTGGTGGACCCGGCGGAATGCGACACTCTTCGGCAAAGAACACACTTTTACCTCGGGGAGACGGTCCATTTTCTTGTGGTTCTGCGTAAAGGTAGTTTGTTAAGGGCAAAGCAAATGGGCGACTTGTTCGCTGTGGCGACCGTTGGCGCCCTTCTCGACGACAGTCGGATCGACCCAAATAACAACGCAGAAGAAGAAACAGAAGCGAAGGAGGACCAACAAGGTGACATTTTGCTTGAGCACCACAGAAGAAGAAGCATCGGCGCAACCCGCAAATTCGTAGAGTGCCGCCCGCTTCGCAACCACAACAATGCACGTCATAGGGTGGAACCGGTCAAGGTAAGCCTGACCGCTGAAACTTTTAAAGTGTAATTGCTTTCTTTGTCTATTGCATGTGTACCTTTAAGGGGCGTGGCCTGTACCTGCGTATGAGTCCGTGGCTCGCAATTGCCTTTTGTGTGACTTCTCAGTTTGCATTTGTGTATTTGTCCCGTTTTATAAATGCTAAAAGTGGCTCTCCTTGCCCACATGCGAGGGCATTGATATACCTCAACTGAAGGTTGACATCTTGAAATTTGCTTTTCTGCAGTCAATGCCATTGTCAGAAGAACAGATTTCCTTCAGTCTTAAGGTTACTTTGGACAGGCTCCCTGTTGACACACTCCAAGCCAAGGTCCGTTTTTTTTTTGCCAATTCCAAGATATCAACGAATTATGTTTATAGGAAGAACAGCTATTTACATTTGTGTTGAATATAACTAATTTTTTTCAAACAGAAATAAGTCGCAATACATTAAAAGAAAGTCATAATTATCAGGAGTAAAGTTGCAATGGTATGAGTAAATACATAATAGAAATGAGACTAACTATTACAAAAATAAATCAATTGAAAAAAACAAAGACATTATGGAAAATAATGGATCATTATTATCATTATTATTTCAAAATGATGTTGAAATATGGCTTAGCATATTTCAGACTAATTAGATGAGTGACTACAAGTTTTACAAAATGGCTTACTGTGCTTTTACCAGATTGTGGTGAGCGTGTGGGAGCAGGATGAAGACCAGATGGAAGTGAGGGAACATGGCTACCTCGGAGTCTTGCGGCTCTGCTCGCCTGCACGCACTTTCCGAGAGGACCTCAACAAATTCAAGGCGCAGGGTAAAAATAATCACTCCATGTGTCTAGCATCTGGAACCCATGTTACGTAAATGACATTCATTAACAGAACAACATCACAAATTGTCAAATATGTGCAGTAACTTGTAACCTTTACTCTATGACCTCCTCCTCTAGTCAGTGCCACTTTGAATGTTCTGCCGCCCCCCGGTGTCGGGTGTCAGCACCTGACCGTCTCTGGAAAACACCTGACCTTCCTGAAAGGTCAGGCGTTCTCTTTCCCAAGCCATGCATGTTATCATGAGTCTTCCGGCTTTGACGCCCCCGCCCTCTCGCCCTCAGTTTCGAACGGTACCTCTTGTGAGGAGCTTTGCATCACAGACGTGAGGATCCTTCCCAACTACAACTCGTCCTACCTTCCAATGATGCCGGACGGTTCCGTTCTGGTCGTAGACAACGTCTGGTAAGTGAAAAGGCTGAGGTGCTTTTCTCCCCCTTATCTGACGTTTCTCTCGCTGCCAAAGCCATCGATCAGCTGAGGTGACCATGGCGTCGTTTTACCGCGTGGACAGCGAGTGTTCGCTTCTCCCAAGCACATTGGGCACCTTGGAGGAGCACAACTTCCTGTTCAGGCTGCAGCTCCAGGACAAAGAAGACCACGACTCCAGTGAAGTGAGAGGCTGAAGCACCAGCAGCAGTGCTTTTGAATTGTTTCGTATACAGCCGACACTCACTATATGGCATGATTTATGCAGACTGATTTTGATAGCTTTTTGTGAGTGGTGTATTTTTGTATATTTTATGTGAAGGGTTTGGAAATTCCACTGATTGCTGTGCTACAATGGCACACATCATCACCCCCCCGCACGAGGTGAGCGCTCCATTAGCGTGCACCACATGCTAGATGCTAACGTTCCTTCATTTTCTCGCCAGGCGCATAGCCACTTTTTACTCACTGCCGAGCATCAGCTTGAATCGTCCTCGGTTGCTGATGATCGCTTCCTGCCCGAGGGTCGTCAGGCCTCGCCAGAGCTTTCCGGTCAAGTACACTCTAGTCAACAACCTACGAGACTTCTTGTCTGTCCGGCTGCGCTGGAATTTTCAGGGTGAGTTCTCCCAACACGTAGCCTCGCCCAGTCCGGAGGCCGGCTCCCATTCTGTGTTTCGTTCGTCCAGCTCACGCAGGAGGAGGAAGCCACCGAGAACGCGAGGTGACAGCCGTGGTGTGCCAGTCTCCCTTCAGTAACCTTGGGTGTAGCAAGAAAGGCTCCAACATTTCTTTTACCGTCGCCTTCCAAATACTTGAAACGGGACTCTTTGAGGTACGGGCCAGCAAACCACGTTCGCATTGTCAAACGTTTCAGCCTTCCCTTTTATTTCGTAATTGTAGTTCATCGTGTGCCGTTAAGTTTATATCTATTTTATAATTGACAATTTACTGATTTCATTTAAAAGTATTTGTCAAGATGCTAATTATCAGTTAAATAATTTTCCCTCCCATTTTACATGATCTGAAAATGCTCATTTAAAATGATTTTTCGGATGCATTCCCGACACCTCAGTTAAGTCAGCACATGAGAATGAAGCTACAGTTCACGGCGCCATCCGAGGAGCCCCGATCGCCCCAGAGGTGCGCGCGAGCCTCAGTCGACAACGTCAAACGGTCCTTGAGCTTCTCCCAACAGCCGCATCTTCCCAGACCACACCACGTCAGGTAAAAAAGATCACAAAAGATGCTAACATTAGATGCTACTAACATAGCTGATTTTCTCACTAAGGCTAACGCTTGCCCCTTTGCAGGACTGGCAGCATGGTGGAGCGTCCATTCGCCAGGACTCCAGAGCAAAGACTCGTTTCACCGGACCAGGTTGCTAAAAGACAGTGTCAGGTGTTTGTGCTGGAGCACATCGGCAGCTGATAATTGCGGACTATTTAAGGGTGTTTTGTATTCTAGAATAGGATATGGCAACCAAACTGAAGTCTTAACACTGGTTTTATTTGGATCATTATTTATGTGAGTTATTTTCAAATATTTATTTGAGTGTGTTCTCCTCATTTCAGTGCTTACTACACTGGCCATAGCACATCAAGCCATGTTGACCTACCTTAAACTTATTTCCGAATGTTTCAATTTAATTATCTTAATGTTTACATATTTGTCCTTTATTTATGACTCTTGTATTTTATTCTTCTAATATATGGACTTATTTTCCTGTAATATTTAGACTTGACTTTTGTCCTCATGAGAGTATAGTTTGGGTAAATTATGACTTTGCAAAAAGACAATGATATTTCCACATAAGATTTTGCCTTTTCACAGAATTTTATGCCTTTATTTTCCTATTTACATTGTAATTATTATTTTTTTCTCTCTTGACTTCTCAAAAGTAATTGTTTTCGCACAAATAAGGCAATATTCTCAAAATTATGACTTCTCCTCAAATTAAAATTATAACAATTTATCAGTAATTATGTGATAATTTTAGGTAATTGTTTTAGTGTGTTGCACACTGCCTGGTCCAATGTTTTGAAATATTCATGCAAAATGTCAAATTCTGCTGTTTGAATGTATATTTCAAGAATCAATGTGAATTTCTTTTCTTTCTGAAAGCATTTCATCAAACTGAAATAAAATATAATTTAAAAAAAGAATCATTTTGACTAGACATAAGTAATTTAAATCCCAGGTAAGGAGTTCTTCATCAAAATAAAAAAAATGCCATTAAAGATCTTTAAAATATATTTTTTAATGAGTTTGGTATTTAGTTCACAAGAAAATTCATAAAAGTACTAGTCATTGTTTCATTTACATGTTTGACTCCATAAGTTAAGAAAGCGACACAAAAGTGGAGTACATAGAACATTGACCAAAACTATTCCGTTCCATTTAATTTGAACTGAGGAATAAATTACAAATCACACAGAAAAAGAGGATGATTATTATTAATATCACATATTTGTCATGTTGTTTGTTGTCTGTTCATCCATGTTCTCATATGGCACATCTACAAGAGAAATAACACCAAAAATCCATATCAGCTAATGTACTATACGATAAAAAAAATAATTAGAAATTAATAAATTATAATTTGAGTGCTTAACCAAGTTGATTTTGATTTACATTTGAAATTAATTGATATTAAAAGATATAAAAATGTATATATATTTTTTTAAATTAGAATAAACATTACTGTAAGACAATGATTTCAATGTTTTTTAATTTACTCCATTCATTTTAAAATATAGTAAAACTTTGATTAATGCTAATTTTACATTATTTGATTTATTACATTGGAAATGACCGCAAGCCCTGTATTATTAATATGATGTAAAATATTGATTTTACATACTGTTTGAACTCATTTGGATCTCGTGGTCTTTCCTCTTGTTTCTGTGAAGACAATGACAAAAGACATGCATTAGACGGGACATTTTGCCTATTTTCATTTTCCACTAATACCGTTTTTTTCCATGTATAATGCGCAAAATTTAACAAATTTATTGTCCTAAAATCTGGGGTGCGCATTATACATGGGTACAAAAAAAATTATTATATATATATTTTTTTTAATCCGGATATGATACGGAGGCCGCCATTACAGATGCGCTTTCTTCTCTGCTGTTCACGTCAAACACGCTCCATACGAACACAATGCTCTCGTATCAGACGCTTGCTCGATCACCTGCTCGTTTGCTGTCACAATGTACCCTACACAAATCCGAAACATTTCTTCGCTATTGAGTATGCTAGCGCATGCGCAGTGATACTAAGCGGCAGAATAACATCCGGTTGTTCCCAAAGATGATTTTTTTTCTGAAATAATTTTACGTTCACGGACTTAAGTAGGAGTCAAAATTTGGGTGCGTATTATACATGGGTACAGGCTTTTTTCCAGCATCAACATGACATTTTTAGGGTGCGTATTATACATGGGGGCGCATTATACATGGGAAAAAACGGTACTTAACAATCCAAGATCAATAACGAGAGAATGACAGGTCAACTAAAGAATGGGTTCTTCCCATCGCAGTGCTCTCACCGGCTGTGAAACGAGGGCAGCATCTGAATTACATAAAGGTCTGACCTGGAAATAAAAAGCTTAATTACTTAGATTTATTATAACAAATATTGCCAATTGGGCTTGTCCCATTAGGGGTCGCCACAGTCAGACACTCGCATCATTTGGATAGCATCATTATATGCTGCATGCCATTCCTCCCACATGCTAACGATTTTATGGTGCCATTTTTTATTCGATTTCAGCTGAATTTATTTTTATTATTGCTACTTTTAAAATGATAATTCAATGTCATTGTTATTTTATGAATATATGTAAAGTACAATATAATAGTATTTACAATATTATTAAATTGGATGTTTTCAACTCATCTTTTCATGACTGG
The DNA here is from genome assembly GCF_033458585.1 of Syngnathus typhle. Taxonomy (NCBI): domain Eukaryota; kingdom Metazoa; phylum Chordata; class Actinopteri; order Syngnathiformes; family Syngnathidae; genus Syngnathus; species Syngnathus typhle. Next base: position 23,950,989 of record NC_083738.1, on the reverse strand, counting down.
ATGCACACACAAACACACAAACACACAAACACACACAAACACACACGGGAATATAAAAAGTGACTTACTTGTTGACGCTTTTGCAAACGCACACAACGGTGATTACAATGACGACGACAACGGCCACTGACACCAGTACAGCAATCAGAATGATCCATTTGGTTTCTGCAAGGAAATATTTTTCATCTTTACACCCCCAAAAAATTGCAATGTACAAAAAGGCAACAATTCACATCACTCCTTACAATTACAATAAGAATTTACAAAAAAGTCTTATATTACACTTTCTGTCTTATGAGACCTTCAATATGATTTTTCTTATATTCCAACATTATTCTCAATTACGGCTATTGTGTAATTGTCAAATCCTTGTTGCAGTAAGATGATTCTTGTAATGCGACTTCTGTCAAAATGGATTCATATTAATACAGTATTATGATGCAATTCTTTTTCTGTGTTTTTTTTTTTTTCTTTTCTTGTCCAGTTCTGTTCGCGTAGCCCTGGAGTTAGCTATTACCAAGTCCTTCGGGGCCCGTGATCACGTCCTGGCAATTGAAGCCCTCGTAGCCTGGAGCACAGTTGCACGAGTAAGACGCGTTGTTGATTTCGTTACACGTTCCTCCATTCTGACAGGGGCTGCTGAGGCACGGACTCGCTGAAACGCAACACATGTACAAGAACAGGTTTTATAGTCACAACTGGAGAAAAAAAAACATTGTTTGATCTTGTACGTTTTCTGCTTTTTACCTGCCAGATTTTCAAAATGATTTTCTTTTTTCTCTTGCAATGTTTTGACCATTTACCCCAAGAATATCACAACAGAAATGAGATTTTTGCCGATTTCTTTCTCCAAATATTACATTTTTATTCGTGGAAAACTAATCTTAATCTTATTCATTCCAGCTAAAATTTCTTGAATGTTTGTCATGATCAATATTTTTTCCCCCATAAAATATTCTGACATTTTCTTAATATCACACTTTCAATTTCTCCAAACATGCACGCACCTCTGTGACAGTCGCGTTTGTAGTCGTAAATGGCGCAGACGTAGCCCTCCCGGCAGCTCTTGGCTTGGCACACGGCACCGGTGGGGGTGCATTCGCAGGCCTGCGCGCAGTCTTCGGTCACAAAAGTTTCCTTCAGCTGGAAAAAAAAACACATTCCCATTCCATTAACTCATGTTGTCATCCACGTATGAAAAATCAGTTTGCAAACATTTGTTTTCAAATGGAGGGCGCAAAGTGAAAAGCCATCTAAAAAATAAATACAGTAGTACCTTAAATACAAGTGACACAACTAGCCTCTGTCTCATGGTTTTGAATTTCAAAGACTAAAATTACAAAAATATAAAAATACAAAAAAGGTATATATTCTTTATCCTCTGTGAAGAATCACAAATCACTATGACAAATATTACTGATATCAGCTACATCCATCAGCTGATAAAGACGCGTCACAAACACATCAGTGACACTCTGATGAAGGCGGAAGATTCCGCCGAAACATGTCAGGTAAATGAACCTAAAACAAATTTGTTTGATATAGAAGAACCAGAGAAGTAATTGAAAAAGAAAAAACAAGATGAACCTAGTACAACTAACAACAACCAACAAATATTACTGATTCCAAGTGAATACAATATTCCAAAAGTAATCCCCGGAATTATGTAATCAGTCTAAGTACTCACTGGGTAGTATCTGTTGAGGAAGTTGCAGCCGCACTGCGCATATGGCACGCAGCTGCCCCCGCTCATGACAAAACCGGGCGCGCACTGACATCCTTCCACGCAGGCGGTGGCGGCGCACTCAGACTGCGCGGCCAGATCGGCGCAGGAGGCCGGGCACGCAGACATGCACGCCGTGTACGTACTGTTGCCTTCGCACGACAGCACTGACTCACACAAAAAGAAAAGGCCAGGATAAGTGCAAGAGTATTCATACAATAATAAAAAATATTCTTGAAAACCAGATTAAAAATGTTTCTTTTTTTTTACACCTGACTATTCTTGGGAAATGTGTATTAATGAAACTTTGCCTTACGTCAGACAGTATACCAATATTGCAATTTTACTCATGTAATATTTTTTCCCTCGCATATTTACAACATATACAATTTTTCCATTTTCCTTTCAATTCTCAACATCAAGTCTTATCCCTTTTTTTTTTTTTTAGATTTCCTGTGTTCATAATTGCTGTGGAAACAATGCAAATGTCGCTACTGTGCGACTACTAAAAGGTTCCTTACCGCAGCCCAGCTTTTGTCTCCAGGCCCCAAGCTTGACTCCGGCGTCCTGGCAGGCGGCGGCGTAGGTGTCATAGCTAGCACAGCGCAGTTCTTCGCTGCCCTTTTCAGCGCACAGATCGAACATGCAGTCTCTGTGCAAAGAAAAAAAAGATAATGTGGATTTAAGATTTTCCAAAAACTTGACATGTTAAATTCATGGTTGTCGCCGCGGACTCACTCGTGGTAGTCAGCGGGTGGCAAGACAGCGTGGCAGGAGGCAAAAAGACCCGCGCCATCAGTTATGGCGCCGCACTTGGTGGAACTGCTGTAGTCGGCTAGTTCGTCCTCGGAGCAGTCTGATGTCTCGAATCCCGAATCTGGATCCATCTCCACTTCTCGCCTGAACGCCACACAGACCGCCAAACACGTTTCTCAGGATGATGGTTTTCTTGTAAATGCAACATAGCAAGAGTTTTTTTGATTGCACCTGTGAAGATGGACGTGGCGTGACGCTATCAAAGCGCTGTAGGGAGGAGCGGGCGCCAGTCGGTCTGTGACCCTCCAGCTATCCCCGAAGACGTTCAGGTTCCTGATGATGGTCCCGTCCGGCTTCATGTATTCGTTGGAGCGGATTCCGTCGTAGTTTCCGCACAGCCCTCTGACGGCGTTCTTGTACGTGCTAGGCAGGATGATCTCTGGATGCACAAGAGTGGAATGTGAAAAGAAAAAAAAAGAGTGATTGCGGGTGGGGGGGGTCTCATTGAGGCTCTTTTACCTCCACGACTTCTGCCGTCGAAGCGCACGGTGAGTCCAAAGTCGGTGGTGAGCTGAAGCTGCCTGGAGTTCATGGTGATGAGTAAACCTTCGACCGGACTCACAGGGGGCGAAATGATCTCCCCGTTCACCTAAGGAACAAACAAAAACGCTGACTTGACGAACATCATGGAATTCTACCAGTTTTTCTTCTTGTGAAATTAGAATTATTTGATTGATGCACCAATTCTTAAAATTGAACAACAATTTTATCCTCGCAGAATATTGTGACTGAAAGCTCGTAACATTTTAGAACTTCTTGAATCTCTCATCTTTCATCTATAAGCACTTCCAACAAGGAATAATTAAAATTAGGTAGGAATAATAATCAAATAAAAAGGATAATAAATGTTAACATCACCTCATAATATTTTGTTGTAAAATGAAAAAGTGATCTGCTAAGGTGGATGTTTTTCGACTCACTCAAAGCAAAACAGATGACGAAAAGAAGGAAATGGCAAATCTCAGTGATACAAAAACGACGTACCAGGACTCGATTGGCCTGCACGAAGCGTACGTTGACGCCATAGACGTCGATAAAGAGCTGGTCCAGGAAGGACACCCTCCTGTTGCCTCCTCGTCGGATATTCTTGCCTCTGACGGTCAGGGAAGCCAGCGAGCTTTGCTGCTGCTGGTAGTCCTTTGTCAGGACGTACGTGTAAGGCCCCTGGAAGTGGTGCGTGAATCCGTCGAAGGTTCGGTAGTGAGGATCCCCTGACACGCTGCACTTGTCGAATTCTACAGAAGGATTTGAAGGCAGGAGGGTAAATTGGTTTGATTTTTTTCTTTTACAATATTTCAATGCTCCAACTCAACTAACGCAAGCTCAACGGTAACAAAAGCCTTCTTTTCCTTTTCAAAGGAACGAAAACGAGGACTCACTTGCAGGCTTGCAGTAGACATCTCCGAATTTGTCCAGGTCGCAAACTGAGTTGGAATCACAGCTGTGCTCCGTGCATGAGACCAGGCCGCCGAGGTTACAGGTACACTTGGAAACGCATTTCGCTGTCAGCCACGAGTCTCCCACCTACAAAAAAAAAAAACATACAAGGAAAAAGTCAATATATTGCAACTTTTCTTTTCTTGTCAAATTTAGTATTTTTTGTAGTTGCAAATGAGCTGCTAATGTCAGAGCTTACAGAAAGTATTTAGTTTTTTTTTGTTTTTTTTACAATTTGTTATGGCAGATTCCAATATAGAACGCAAGTTTGTAGTATTTTTATTTGTGAGAGGTTTGCAAAAATGTCAAAATGTGGTATTGTGTGTCCAATTTTGAGAAGAATTGACCATTTATCCTATTTTGGAATGATGTGGAAAATATTAAGTGCTGGTTATACTTTTCAAAGGCACTGTATAACATTTTTTCAATATTTTTGTGATTTCTTTCTCTCTGTAAAATACATTTTTTAATTCTCATTCAAATTGATCTGCGTCAGCATTTTTCAACCAATGCAAATTCGGAGCATTGTCCTGCGGACTGCTTTTGCCGTTTGCAGACTTACGTCGTGGTACTCGTCGTCGGAATCCAGACAGCCGCATTTTTCCAGAGGCACACACTTGCCGTCGCTGAGGACAAAGCCGGCGTTACATTGGCAGCCCTCCACGCAGGTGGTGGACGGCAGGTGGCAGAAGATGGGGAACAGGTCCGAGCAGGTAGGGGGGCAAGGGACCGTGCAGTCCGAATAGTGGCTGTTAGGGGCGCACGGCAACGCTACGAGAAAAAAAAAAAAACAATCATTGAAATTGATTTTTTGTAATGGTCATCTTTCATTCGGTGACTTATTTTTTCCGTCATTCTTCCAGTGTCATTCTTTTTCCGCCAAAAGTGGTCTTACGGCAGAAGGTTTGATTCCTCCAGCTAATGGTGACCCCGGCGCTGCTGCAGGCTTGAGCGTAGGCCTCCACGTTGTCGCAGAGGGTGGCCTGCATGCCGTCGTATTCGCACATGTCGTACACGCAGTTGCCAGTGAAGGCTTCGGGAGGCACCAGAGAATGGCAGGCCCGGAAGCTGTCTGACATGAGCACGCTGGCGCACTGGGACTCGAACGCCGCCTCTTCCTCCGGCGTGCAGTCGGGGTGCACGTCGGGCCGCTTGTCAGGCTGACAGCTACGACCAAAAACAGACAAACGCAGCGGCACTTTAGTTGAGTTCAGATCATTGATAATTGATTTGATAAAAATCCTGAATTGTTTTACCAAAAAAAAAGTAAATACATCTAAATTAATCTTGCTAAAATGTTTATTCCTCATGTCAGACTCTTATTTATAAAAATGACTTCTGTTATTATGTAATTAATCATCTCTAAACTTTTAAGGATTTGCTGACCCGGGATCGCTGTCTCCTTCGGACTTCCAGCTGTTGCCCAGTTGGATGACGTCCTTGGCGGGTTGCTTGTCGGGTTTCAGGTTGTCGTCAGACGAGTTGTGGTTGTAGTTGCCGCACATGCCGCACAGCTGACAAACAAAGCAGAGGCAAATTATCTCGCGTCACATTTGCGATATACGGTGCTTCCATATATTTAGACATAAAAAGTCAGTTTGAAAATATTCAGGCAAAGTTGAATCTTCTGACTTTTTTTAGTCATAATATTGGAGCTATTTTTATCACAACTGTAACTTCATTTATTCACAATTACAATGTCTTTTCTTCTAAGTGACTTTAAAGATTTTATCGGATTTCCAGCTCTTGCAATACGTACCTTATTGAAGTATTGGCCGGGTACAGTGATCTCCAGGTGATGAACGCCATCAAATTTGACTTGCAGACCAAAGTTGGTGTCTAAGAGAATGTAGGCGCCGCTGCTGATCACCTTCGCCCCGGCCGTGGTCACAGAAGTCGGTGTTCGCACCCGTCGACCGTTAAGCTGTGGGAATGGAACGTGCTTGAAACTCGAACGTTAAAGACGTGCGACGTGCCGCGCCGCCTTACCAGAACTCTGCGGCCCTTCTGCAGCTCAATCTGGGTGCCGTGAGGCAGGTAAACCTTGACGGAGCGGACGTAGGAGGCCTCCGGTTGGCCGCGCTCCTCGTTTTTCGCCACGATCCGGAAAGGGGTCACCATGGTGGGGTTACATACCTGATGGGAAGACGGGAGAAAGAAAGCCAACCGTCACATTGAGCGCGGCCTCCATTTTGAACAGAACACAGCGGGAGTGGTACCTCGACGAGAGTGTAAGTGCAAGTGCCCATGAAGGTGTGCATGAGGCCGTCAAAGGTGTAATAGTGAGGGTCTCCAGCCACGTGACACACTCCTTTGTCTGAGCAAAGCAAAGCAAAGAAATTCTCACTTTACACACATCAATCAGAATGTAACAATGCTTTTTATCTTGCAGAATTGAAAATTTTGTTTAAAATTTTTTTTCATTTTTAAGTAAAATTGTGACCTTTATTCCCCAAATATTAAAAAGTCTTCTAAAATGTTTACGGGCAGTCGGAGAAATCAACGCCAACAAAAAAAATTACATCCAGCCTAATTAAGACCATACCAAAGACTATAAAAATGGGACCCATTGCCTCCCTGCGTGTGTGATGATCATTGGGACTTAAAAAAAAAAAAAAAAAAAGAATAAAAAAAATATATATATTATTTTTTTTTTTTTGTACCCATGTATAATGCGCACCCCAGATTTTAGGACAATAAATTAGTTAAATTTTGCGCACTATACACGGAAAAAAACGGTACAACTTTTAAGAAAAAGGAAAAAAAATTGCACATTGCCGCTTATCTCATACATATGCTTCTTATAATAATTACAGTTTTATTATTGTAATATTACAATTTTAGTTCGCCAAAGTTAGAACTTTCCTTGAAATACTACAACCTATGATTTTTTTTTTCTCTCATAACACAACTATTTTTCTGCAACTTTATTCTTCTAACATTCAGATTTGGGTTTGGGCAAAGTATGTGATTTGCCTTCAATTTGATATCATTCCCTTCAATGACATGAAATGGTAACTGGACTTGAGTGAGGGCTCACCTGTGGAGTGGCAGTCCAGCACCCCCTCCAGCACTTTGCACTCTTGCGCAGGGCTGCAGCGCCACGGCTCGCAAGTGACGTTGCGGTTGCCGTGACACTCGCAACGCTCCGAGCAGTCGGCTTTCGTGAACCACGTCCCGCCGACCGGCCTGTACTTTCCGTTCTCGTCGGTGCAGCCACACTGGCTGAGCGGCACGCATTTGTCGCCGCTCAAAATGAGGCCGGGGTCACACACGCATCCCTCCACGCATGGCTGGTTGCAGGGGCCCTCCGGGCCTGCCGGATCCTGACAGCTGGGCTGGGCGCAGGCGGACCCGCACGGCGTGTAATGACTGCCAGTGGGACATTTGAGAGCTACGTCGGGAGAAGGAATAGAACGTTACTCGCAAAAAGATTTCATAATGGCGCTATTTGCCTAAAATGAAAACTCTGGTGACTACGTCTCATATTTAAAGTATTTGTTGCAAATGTTTTCTCATAATACTGTGACTTTACTTAATTATCTGACAACTTTGCCACTTTTTCTCACAATAGTATATATATATATATTTTTAAATGACATTATTTTTTTTGTCATAAAATTGTTACCGTAATTTTCAGACTATAAGTCGCGTTTTTTTCCATAGTTTGGGTGGGGGGGCGACTTATACTCAGGAGCGACTTATATACATATATATGTTTTTTTCACTTTTTTGGGCATTTTATGGCTGGTGCGACTTATACTCCGGTGCGACTTATAGTCCGAAAATTACGGTACTTTGTAAAATAATGAAGTGCTAACTGGCTTTTTTTCTCGTGAAACTGTGACTTTATACATTTGTTTACAAATCCCCCACGACTTACGGCAGAAGGTGTTGCTCCTCCACGCGATGGGGACTCCCGCCGCGGCACACATGTCGGCGTAGCTCTCCACCGCCTGGCACAGGGCGACGGTCTGGCCGCCCGTGGCGCACATGTCATACACGCAGTTTTCCAAGTAAGGCTCAGGGGGGACGACCGAGTGACACGGCTTGAAGATACCTGAAGTCGGGACAATTTATTAGGACATCAATTGTGAAAATGAGCAAAATTCGAAACAAAAAAAAAAAAAGTTAGCGACATTACCCTTTGGATCAGCGATCATGCCGCAGCTTGTCGGCTTCTGCGCTTCCTCCTCCACTTTTGGGTCGCAGTCATCTTGGCCGCCACTGTTGGTACAACTGGACAACAAGTGGGAAGGACATGCATCATTTTCAATATTACAGCAAAACCCAGGAAATTTACAATTAGTTTTTTTTTTTCTGTTTTTAACCCCACCCCACCCCACACACACACGCACCCACACACACACACATATACACACAATGTCTAAACTTACTCGGGCCTTGGGTCAGGAACCTGCCAGCTGTCTCCCAGTTCATTGGTGGTGGAAGCGGGCGTCTTGTCTGGTTTCAAGTTGTCATCTTTGGGATTTCCATTGAAATTTCCTGTCCCACAATACAAACTTGCGTTTTACAGCAACTTTGGATATTCCCGGAACTGGACTTTTCTCTACTAATATTATGGCACATCACAATTCTATTGCAATGAAAGAAATGGACTTGTAACATTGTTGCAAAATTGTGACCATTTAATGTTAAACAATTAAATTGCATTCGTACTTTTTTTGTAATGCTCACAACTTATCTAATGTATACTTACAACTTTACCAGAAAGATTGAGATTATATTTCTCAAGATACTGTGACTTTTCTTGCTCAACTACAACCAGATCTTCTACCTTGATGACTTTTCAACTTTTTCAACTAATTAACGTGACATTCCGAATGTTTTCACATAACATTATCTTTTCGTGGTAACTTTGGAAATTAGCATTAGCTTGTTTTTCTTCTACAAATGTTTTAAATGAAGACTGCACCACCAATATGGTATAAATAAATATTCTTACCACACATTCCGCACAGCTGGCCGTTGTAGGAAGTGGGCACGGTGACGTCAGCGTGGTGGTTACCATCAAATCTCACCCTCAGGTGGAAAGACGTCTCCAGGACGACAAACTTGCCACTAAAGTAGATGTTAACGCCGCCGATCCATGCAACAGGCGGGACTACCGCCGTCCCGTTTACCTGCAGGCCACATAAACGCTATGACTAACTTGTACAAAAATAGCAAAGCTGCTTCAGTCGAGCAAAACCATTTTACGTCTCACTTCAGTTGGCAATATTAAAAATGACAACGTGCACCTGGACAGTCCTGCCCTTGCCGAGGATGACGGTCACATCGTTCACTTGGATCACCACAGCCTTGACGTAGGAAATTCTCTTGTTGCTGCCCCTGCGCTCATTCTGGGTGTCCACGCTGAAGTAAGGCAAGCCGGAGGACGAAGCGTTGCAAGGCTTGGTCAGCGTGTACGAGCAGGCTCCCATGTAATGGTGGGTGCGTTTGTCAAAGGTGGTGTAGTGCGGGTCACCGGATACCGAGCATATGCCGTTTCCTGTTTTGAGATCAGTCAATTCAGATTCCCACACTGGAGATGTACCCAAAATATGAATGTGTAACATTGCGTACCCAAAGGACGGCACTTGTACTCTCCGTCGTGTAGCTGGCAGGTCTCGGTTGCAGCTTGGCAGCTACTGTTGGAGCAGTGGATCATGCCTCCATCTTGGCACGTGCACTTCTGCTTACAGCCCTCCGAGTACCAGCCATCGCCCACCTCGAACACAAAAACATCCCGAAACGTGCATAATCATGTGACAGCATTGCCAAAATATGTGTGAAGTGTTTTTCAGTGGTACCGTAATTTTCGGACTATAAATCGCGGTTTTTTTTCATAGTTTGGGTGGGGGGGCGACTAATACTCAGGAGCGACATATACATATATATGTTTTTTTCACTTTTTTGGGCATTTCATGGCTGGTGCGACTTATACTCCGGTGCGACTTATAGTCTGAAAATTACGGTACATTTGAGTGCAAATTTTTTTTGTAGCGTGTCGAGCGTTTCAGTATGTGTGAGCACCAACTTACGGGATGGTACGTTCCAGCTGGGTTGAGGCAGCCGCAGTCTTTGAGTGAGACGCACTTGTCGTCGCTGAGGATGAAGCCCGGGTTGCAGGCGCAGCCCTCCACGCACACGTCGCCGCAGCCGGGGGCTCCCACCATGCCTGCGCACGTCTCCGGACAGGAGCTCACGCACAGCGAGTACGAGCTGTTGGCGGGGCAGTCCAGGGCTGCGAGGTGCAAATGGCGCAAACACAAATTGTGTCATGAGTACATCAGATGCTTAATGGCAACAAATCACTGGCTGTACATTGCGCCCATGCCAAAAACTGCCAGTTGCTAATGTCACTAGCCAGTAATATTTTTCCTCATCTCATTGCGTTAGGATGTGGCTGCATTTTGGATTATATTTTTGTGTTGATTTTTTTTTTTTAAGAGATATTTTACTATGTATGCTTATTCAAAAAAAATAATTTTCTATTTTACAGTGATTTTATTTTACCATACTATATTGTATATTTAGAATGTTTGAAGACATTTAAGATATTAGTACTACCATTACTTTTAACATATAGCTTAATTTATTTGTATTATTGCTGATATACCGTTTTTTTCCGTGTATAGTGCGCAAAATTTTACTAATTTATTGTCCTAAAATCCGGGGTGCGCATTATACATGGGTACAAAAAAAAAAAAAAAAATTTTTTTTTTTTTAATTTTTTTTAATTTTTTTTTTTTAAGTCCCAATGATCGTCACACACGCAGGGAGGCAATGGGTCCCATTTTTATAGTCTTTGGTATGGTCTTAACTAGGCTGGATGTAATTTTTTTTGTTGGCGTTGATTTCTCCGACTGCCCGTAAACGCACCACCGCGCTTCGTGCGCGCACGGGACAGCAAACGAGCAGGTGATCGAGCAAGCGTCTGATACGAGAGCATTGCGGTCGCATGGAGCGTGTTTGAAGTGAACAGCAGAGAAGAAAGGAACAAGGCAAAGTGTTGTGAAATAAAATGCACAGAACGGATGCGCAAGACACGTCAGCTATATAAAGAGCGAGAGTTGTTTTCTTCCTATTAGTTTCAATTCACAGTTTAATTAGCAGTTTCAATCAGCAAATAACAAAATGCCTATTACAGGTAATATTTTATTTCACAACACTTTGCCTTGTTCCTTTCTTCTCTGCTGTTCACTTCAAACACGCTCCATGCGCACGGAGCGCGGTGGTGCGTTTACGGGCAGTCGGAGAAATCAACGCCAACAAAAAAAATTACATCCAGCCTAGTTAAGACTATACCAAAGACTATAAAAATGGGACCCATTGCCTCCCTGCGTGTGTGACGATCATTGGGACTTAAAAAAAAAAAAAAAAAAAAAAAAATTATTTTTTTTTTTATAAAAAATTCATAAAAATTGGGTGCGTATTATACATGGGTACAAGCTTTTTTCCAGAATCAGCATGCCATTTTTAGGGGTGCGTACTATACATGGGGGCGCACTATACACGGAAAAAAACGGTAAATATTTATTTACATATTTCATGTTTTTAAATCATATCATTTTTTATTTATTTACAAAATTTTAAGGGTACACACGCACACACTCTCCAACAAACATTTACAGCTGTATTTAGACATATTTTTAATTGTATTATATACATATATGTAACGCTTTAATTTGTTGTATGTCTTGTAAGTTACACAGTATTACATATAAATAGGAAAGTAATTCCCCCACTGCATCACATTCGAATTTTACGGCTTGAAACTGTTATTTTTTTGTATGCCATTACTACTAATATTACATATTTCATATGCAATTGATACCCTTATTTTTATTTTTATTTTGCTGTTCAAACACAATTACAATATGTGTTTCAAGAAGTTCTGATATTTTTTCCAGCATGTTTTAAGGCTGGGAAGTGTCTTCATTATCAGCCCATGTGTATTAAATATTAATTGTCAATTGCTTGATGACGACGACTTACGACAGAAGTGGGGACTCCTCCACTGGTGGACTTTGGCTCCGGCACTGTGACAGGCCTCCGTGTAGGCCTGGAGCTGGTCACAAAGTTCCTGCTGCTGCCCGTTGAACCGGCACATGTCGTACACACAGCTCAGGAAGAAGGGGGTGGGATTCACCACATTGACACACTCCCTGGATGATGTGGGGGAAGCACAGATTAGGCCCAAAATCCAAAACGCGATGCAATGGGTGTGACTGTTTTACTGTAGACCAGAGTCCAGCATGTGCAACAATAATGCGAATCTGATTTGAGAGATATGACGATAGGACGTGTACTAATCTTTATAGGTGGACGATGATGATAACCAAGGTTGCGCTTTGAATTACAGAACACACCCAAAAAAGTTTTTAAAAAAAAGTCATCCTGACAAATAAACTCAAAATGAATGTATAAAATAAATGACCACCAACTCTGGCAACGCACCGGAAGGGCCCCGCTGTATCGTAGAGTTTTCCACATTTCTCCGGTTTGACCACCTCGGCCTCGAGTTTGGGATCGCATTCTGGGTCAGGCTTGGTGCCTGGGGAACACCTGAATAACCAAATCAATACAGTAGGAAATACATCACCATATAGCGAATGAATTAATGGAATCAAATAAATAAAACAAACAAACAAATGTCACTATGTCATGACAAGATGTAATAATAAGCAAATGAAGTTTAAAAAAAAAGTAATATAAAACAATACAGGAAAAAATATAAAGGATAATAAACTCAGTCCTAATAACTCCTGAAAAAAGGACTACAAATATTGAATGAGTTGTCTAAGAATGAAGTTGTAATGCTACAAGAAAAATGTAACGACGCAAAATAATGTCATCACGTTGCAGTAATGTCTTGTTCATGTCAATTAGGAACTCTTATTATTGATCATCGTATTTCCTAATGCTCAAACTTACGAGTCGTCTTCATCTTCTTCCGTCTGCCAGCTGTTACAGAAGTCATTGACGTTAGCGACGAGGACGCCATCTGGTTTGGTGAAGTCGTTGTTCGGGTTCCCGTCCAAGTCGCCGCACAGGCCGCACATCTGGTCTTGATAGGAGCTGGCGACAAAAGCAGGATTAAGATATAAAGACATTGTCGCACGCAGATGGCCAAGTGCGGAAATGACTTTGAATAATAATCAAAATGACATCTGAGGACTAGCAAAACAAAAGGTCATTGAAAACTCATTAGGGTTTTTAGGGGGGGGGGGGGTAAAAATCCCACTGACCAACCTGGGTACTGAGATCTGGGCAAAATGGTTTCCATCCCAGCGTACTTGGAGGCCAAAGGACGTCTGCACCGTGACATACTGACCGGCACGACTGACGGTCACAGTGGGAGTCGGGGAGTGAGGTAGCGCCACACGTAGTCCGTTCACCTGGAACAGAGCAAAACGTTGCTACTACGCTCTGCTCAATCACAATATTGCCATATGCTACGGTATATTCTTTTACAAGTACTTTTTAAAAAATACTACAGCAGCGCAAGTGTATGTGTTCATCAAACAGCAGTTTCATTCCTAACATGCTAAGCCACTGACAAATTACGTCATTTGAAACATTAAGCTTAAACTGAAATATAAAAGCTTGAATATTAAAATATATAAATGCTGAAGGCTGCTAATATAATTGTTGAGTGGTCAAGGAGATGAGGGATTTGTGGGATTAAAGCAGGAAGATGAAGAAGACAATGACGGAGATGCAAGAAAACTAAACCGGGATTAGCGATGCAGTCAGCGTTAAGAATAAAAAGGTCGGTCACGAGAGAAAAAACAACGTGTCGGATTTGGGTGTATTGGACTGCCGTACTGACCAGGGTCCTCTTGGCTTTCATCAATGTCACAGTGATTCCATCCACTGTGATGTAGAGCTTTCGCAGGTAGGACACTCCCGGTAGCCCTCTCTCTTCATTCTTCCCTTCCACTGAGAACCAAGGCCCTGCACCAAACAAATTAATCACTGCATTACTTGAAGACATTTAACAAAAAATAACAAAAACATTGATACCAAAGTAAAAAATATTCAAAACATACATAGTGTATATATGTGGGTCATTTATGATGTGTAAATAATTAAAATTGTTGTTCTTTGTTGTCTGAAGCTAAATTTGTCTGCATCGCATTTTTTCTTACGTCATGAAAAGTATTGATTTTGGACTTATAATAAATAAAATAAATAAAATAAAATAATAAAATAATTCCACTGTCCTTACCGGTGTTATTTCTGCAAGTTCTGGCCAGCGTGTAGGTACAGGTGCCCATGAAACTGTAAAACCTTTTGTCAAATGTGTTGTAGTGTGGATCTCCAGAGATGATGCAGTCCTGTGAGCCTGCAGGGGTGGGGGTCTTGTTTCGTTACATAACAAAAAGCTAACGTTTCGAGGAGTAGTGTCTAAGGTTACGCACCTGTCGGATAGCAACCCAGCTCCCCCTCCAGGAGTTTACACTCATGCATTGGGGGGCACTGAGACGGTTTACAGGTGACCGAGGGTGCGTCACATCGACACTTCGAATTACAGTTCTCAGCATAAAACTCCTCTCCAGGCTGACAGAAACACACCAAAAATACACCAATTAGGTTTTTGGGGCGTATTTAGTATCACAGTACTGTAAAAGGTTGCTTTTTCATAACGCAGTACCTGATAATATTGGCCGTTGGTGTGTTTGCAACCACACGAAGTGTTGCTGACACATTTGCCAGCACTCAGGATGTAACCGGGATTACACACACAGGACTCAGTGCACGGTCCGCTGCAAGATGGCGGTTTGCCTGAACACGTCTCCTGACAGGGGTCCGCGCATGGCTCGTAGTGGCTGTTGGCGGGGCAGCTCACCGCTAATAAAACGGGAAAAGAGTTTCAAAAGAGTTTTATATATCACGATCGCAACTTGTAAGATCTACTACTACACAAACTAAACGGATCTCTTCGTTGTCTGCCGTTAGGGTGACGAAGAATTTTATGGCATAGTTCAGTGTTTTGTCGAATTTTTTTTTAAGCTGTGCCTCATACTTTATCACCTCAACAAAAATGTGCCAAAAAATACAAATAGTTCGGTTGTGCGAAAACTCACGACAGAAAGTTTGATTCCTCCAGGATCCAATGTCAACTCCGCGATCTTGGCACTCATTAGCATACGATTCAATGGCTTCGCACAAAACAGGCTTGGCACCATCCAGTGCGCAAAGGTCAAAGACGCAATCCTGGAAGTAATTCTGAACACAAAAAAAGCATATTTGAAACTCCCCACCATAATCCAGACACATTTCACTATATCTCAGTTGGGGAGACTTACATTGGGGTTGACCTTGGGATGGCACACAGCAAAAGGACCCTTCTTGTCCAGTAGCAAACCACAATATGCAGAACTCTCGTAGAGGTTCTCCTCTTCTTCGTCACATCCCGGATCAGTGATGTTGGGCTTCTTACACCTTTTGAAACAAGAGCAACGTTTCAACTTGGGCTGGGGAATCAACCAAAATAGTCAACACTTTTTGGTGCCTTTTCTGTGCTTCACCCTTCTCAATTTACACGGATATTTAGAGACCAAACTGCTAGTGCATAATGCTATACAGTGACCCCTCGCTACTTCGCGTTTCGTTTATCGCGGCTACACTACATCACAGATTTTTTTTCCAAATTAATAAAACATTTAAAAGTCAGATTAAAACTTCTAAATTGAGGAAAGATGTGTCTAGCCTTTCGGACAATGTAGTATTACTCCAAATGTTCGTTTACATTCCTTTAGAAGTCCGTTTTCGCGTGTTAGCACGATCGCAAATAAGCATCTTTCCGCTAACTCGTTAGCCTGCCCAGTACTTCTTGTTGGTGACCGTACTCATATTTTCTTGCATTTTATTTTATTTTTGAAGATATTTACTAATGAGAATACAATAATCCCCCGTTTATTACTGTTAATTGGTTCTAAAAACCACCCGCGATAAATGAAATCCGCAAAGTACGTTCAGGTGCAGGGGAGTGACAATTATTTGAGTAATCGATAGAAAAATCAATTCTGAAAAGTTTCTGACAGCCCTGGTTCAAGCCTCTCCAAGTCAGATGAATGTGAGGTGAAACTTCTGTTTTCAGTACTCACTTTGGATCAGTGTTCCAGCTGTGTCCAAACTCATTGACATTGCTGGTCAATGAGCCATTCGGCTGACGGAAGTCATCTTTGGAGTCTCCATTGTAATCCCCACATAGTCCACAGAGTACATTCTTGTAGCTGTGGGTGGCACGTTACAAGAGTAATCCATTCTTGACTTCAAAAGAAACAATCCAGAATTATCCAATGTGTCCAGTTTTTACTCACTCTTGAATCACTTTGATGTCCATAAAGTGGTTTCCGTCATAGCGCACAACCACACCAAAATCCATGGACACGGTATAGCGCCTTCCAGATTTGAACACGGAAACACCCGCAGCCGGGGTCACAGGCAGGTTCACTTTAGACCCATTCACCTGAATGTAAAAAAGTAGATTATAGAAATAAGTGAGCAAGCTGAAATAATTTATTCCTTTGAAAGATCAAAACATCCCGATTGTGAGTACTGTTCACTTACAAGCACCGAGCCACCTTTAAGGATCGAGACCTTGACCTTGTGTACGTCTACATGTACGGCTTTCACGTAAGAGATGGAGGGATTGTTATAGCGGTTCTCGTTATCAGCGTAGACTTCAAAGCTTGGGAAAGGTGTTGCGCTGCAGACGCCCGACATCAAGTAGCTGCAGTTGCCCATGAAACTGTACTTGCGCTTGTCAAAGGTCGTGTAGTGTGGATCACTCGTTGCAATGCACGTAGACGCT
The DNA here is from genome assembly GCF_033458585.1 of Syngnathus typhle. Lineage (NCBI taxonomy): Eukaryota > Metazoa > Chordata > Actinopteri > Syngnathiformes > Syngnathidae > Syngnathus > Syngnathus typhle. The sequence goes on along the minus strand of NC_083738.1, from coordinate 23,934,184 downwards.
CCTACACAGAATCACCAGCAGTTTTAAAGACAATCATGGTGACAATCATTTTACCATTTCTGGGAGGGTTACCTCTAGGGTAGCATCCTGGGACACCGTTAACCTCTCGACACTCTTCAGTGGGAGCACAAGAACTATCCTCACATTGAAAAGTGTAGTTCCCTGCACAGCGACAAAGCTTGGAGCAGCCATCCGCATACATAATATGTCCAGGCTAAAAAGACACAAAACCGATTTCCTTAGTAAAGGATGCCATCTCTTTCTTATAAATTTGCTCTAGACATATTTGTAGTTAGGTTTTATGTACCTCATAATAATTATTATTGTGATCCAAGCAGCCACATTTCTCCAGTGGCACACAGTATTTCCCCTTGAAGACATAGCCTGGTTTGCAAAAGCAGCCGGTGATGCAGGGGCCGCTGCAGTTGGTGGAGGGTTCCATGCAGGTAGGGATGCAAGATGGGCCACATTCTATGTACTCTGCATTGGGAGGGCATTGAACTGCACAGGGGAAAAACATCAATGGGTTGGTTGGTGTTCAGAAATCCGCAATTATATTTATTATAAAAGGCTTTATAAAAATGTGCTATACTTGGTGTCGTTGTTGGGTTAGGTGTCGTCCATCCTGGAGTTGTTGCATTTGGCGTAGGTACTACTGGAGTTGTTGGTTCAGGTGTAGGTGGTCCTGCAATGAAAAAGATTGTATTTAGAACAGATACTAGTAATTCACTGGTGTATTTGATGTGTGAAAATACGGGGCCAAGACTAGTGATTGAGTTCAGGAACAATGCTAGAGTCGGTTTAACAGCGTGAGAGTGTCTGAGCATGAGTTTTGACTAACAACAGCTCTTTTGTTTTTGTGGGTTTGACTGTCTCGTTCAAAATTAGGATAAATGGGTGTAGGTGATTGTAGCTCTGCTTACCCACATTCAATTTAATCCGACCGAATTGCTCCTTAAAAAAATCAGTTCAGTCACCCGAGAGGTGTAGTTGGTCTCAGAGTTCTTGGTCTGGGTGTTGTTGTACCCAAGATGTCGACTTTCATTTTAAATGAGTCTGACAACAATTGTTTTTGTCCTGTGGTTAAATGAAGAGGAAAGGTTGAAAGGATATGTGCTTACTTGTGGGATAGCAGCCCAACTCTCCCCCTTGGACTTGGCACTCGTGCATTGGGGGGCATTGAGATGCCTGACAGGTAAGCAAGGGTGCGTCACACCGACACTTCAAGTTACAGTCCTCAACATAGAACTCCTCTCCGGGCTGACAGACAGGCACAGTCGATACAGTATATCATTTAGGTTTTGGGGGGTGTTACACAGTCCGAGTGTACAGGTACTTGTCCTTCTCGCGGTACCTGATAATATTGGCCATTGGAGTTTGTACAGCCACACGAGGAGTTGGTGACACATTTGCCAGCGCTCAGGATGTAGCCGGGATTACACACACAGGACTCAGCGCACGGTCCGCTGCAGGAGGAGGGTCTCCCTGTACACGTCTCCTGACAGGGGTCTGCGCAAGGCTGGTAATGGCTGTTTGGGGGGCACCTAAAAGCTGTGCGGCGAATGAGGTGACTCAAGTCAGAGGCATGTCTTTCAGTCATTAAGATCTGGGCACACTGAGCGGGAAGGCCACAGGAGAATTCAATGTCAACAATCTACACTTTGGACTCACGACAGAGGGTTTCGTTCCTCCAGGGTCTGATGTTGACCCCACGGTCCTGGCACTCATTGACGTAGGCTTCGATGGCTTCGCACAGAATGGCATGAGTGCCATTGAGCACGCAAAGGTCAAAGACACAGTCCTTGAAGTAGTCCTGAACACACAACCAGCACGCTACAACCCAATTCCCAATTGCAAGACAACATTCCAACTTTGGGCAATGTGCCTCTGTCCGAGATCTTGTGACTTACATTGGGGTTGATCTTGGCGTGACAGGCAGCAAAAGGGCCGTTTTTGTTCAGCAGGATGCCACAGTATCCAGAGCTCTCATAGAGCTTCTGCTCCTCTGCATCACATCCGGGATGAGTGGTGTTTGGTTTTTTGTTACACCTTGTGCAAAAGGAAATAGTAGACGCAAGACAATGTTCAGAATCTGGAATGATCGAATATTTGGCAATTACATTGAAAAATAAAGAGTAAGACTGACTCTGGATCAGTGTTCCAGCTGTTTCCAAAGTCATTAGGACTGTTGGTCAACGATCCATCTGGCTTGCGGAAGTCGTCTTTAGCATCGCCGTCGTAATCGCCACACAATCCGCACAGTAGACTCTTATAGCTGCGGACGACATGTCACAAACTCTTTCAATCCAGAATTTGAAAAGCAAGGGCCTTAAACATTTGCAATTTGATGATGGTCAACAGCAGAACTACCATAACAACATGTTACGCTCCGTTACACTTACTCTTTAATCACTTTGATGTCCATGAAGTGGTTTCCGTCATAGCGCACAGTCACACCAAAGTCCAAGGACACGGTGTAGTGCTTTCCTGATTTGAACACAGAACCGCCTGGAAACGGATTCACTGGGAGGTTGACTTTGATTCCATTAACCTGGATGTGGAAAGCAGGTGAGAGTCAGAACTGAGCAGGCAAGGCAGCAAACCAAATGAATCAGTATGATCATAGGCTGGACCAAATTTCCCTCATCCCTACTTACCTGGACAGCACCACCTTTGAAGATGGAGACACGACCAGATAGAACATACACATGAACCGCCTTCACGTAGGAGATGCTGGGTCTGTTGTAGCGGTTTTCATTGTCAGCGTTGACAACAAAGAATGGTAACGCGGACTTTTTGCAGACTGCGGTCATCTGGTAACTGCAGTTGCCCATGAAGTTGTACTTGCGCTTATCAAAGGTGGTGTAGTGTGGATCACCGGAGGCAATGCACGAAGAGGTACCTTGATGGAAAACAAGTTCTTTGTGTGACATTCGGATTGCAGACAATAAAGATTCTCAAGACTCCTTACTGATCAAGCAGGGAAGTTTAAAATGACAAGACGTCCTTGGCGTGTTACCTTTTGGGTAGCATCCGGCGACACCGTTAACCTCGCGACACTCCTCTGTGGGATCGCAGCTATTATCCACACATTCCAAAGTGTAGTTCCCTGCACAGCGACAGAGCTTGGAGCAGCCGTCTCCAAATACAATCTCACCAGGCTAAAAGACAAAAGTCAGCAACTTGGTAAGGAGGTAGTGCCTTACTTTTCACTACAAGTCTTGGGTATGGTGTACCAATACTGACCTCATAATAGTTGTTATTGTGATCCAGGCAGCCACATTTCTCCAGTGGAACACAGTGTTTCCCCTTGAAGACATAGCCTGGTTTGCAAAAGCAGCCGGTGATGCAGGAGCCGCTGCAGTTGGTGGAGGGTTCCATGCAGGTAGGGATACAAGCTGGGCCACAATCTATGTACTCTGCATTGGGAGGACACTGATCTGCACAGGGAAAAATCATCAATGGGTTAGAAGCTACTGAGTAGATTTATTAGGATTTTACACACGACACCATACTTGGCTTTGGTGTAGTCGGCCTCGGAGTTGTTGGTCTGGGTGTTGTGCCTAAGGTGTCATTGACATTCATTTTAAATAAGTATGACAACAATTGTTTTTGTCCTGTGGTTAAATGAAGAGGAAAGGTTGAAAGGATATGTGCTTACTTGTGGGATAGCAGCCCAACTCTCCCCCTTGGACTTGGCACTCGTGCATTGGGGGGCATTGAGATGCCTGACAGGTGATCAAGGGTGCATCACACCGACACTTCAAGTTACAGTCCTCAACATAGAACTCCTCGCCGGGCTGACAGACAGGCACAATCGATACAGTATATCATTTAGGTTTTGGGGGGTGTTACACAGTCCGAGTGTACAGGTACTTGTCCTTCTCGCGGTACCTGATAATATTGGCCATTGGAGTTTGTGCAGCCACACGAGGAGTTGGTGACACATTTGCCAGCGCTCAGGATGTAGCCGGGATTACACACACAGGACTCAGCGCACGGTCCGCTGCAGGAGGAGGGTCTCCCTGTACACGTCTCCTGACAGGGGTCTGCGCAAGGCTGGTAATGGCTGTTTGGGGGGCACCTAAAAGCTGTGCGGCGAATGAGATGACTCAAGTCAGAGGCATGTCTTTCAGTCATTAAGATCTGGGGACACTGAGCGGGAAGGCCACAGGAGAATTCAATGTCAACAATCTACACTTTGGACTCACGACAGAAGGTTTCGTTCCTCCAGGGTCTGATGTTGACCCCACGGTCCTGGCACTCATTGACGTAGGCTTCGATGGCTTCGCACAGAATGGCATGAGTGCCATTGAGCACGCAAAGGTCAAAGACACAGTCCTTGAAGTAGTCCTGAACACACAACCAGCACGCTACAACCCAATTCCCAATTGCAAGACAACATTCCAACTTTGGGCAATGTGCCTCTGTCCGAGATCTTGTGACTTACATTGGGGTTGATCTTGGCGTGACAGGCAGCAAAAGGGCCGTTTTTGTTCAGCAGGATGCCACAGTATCCAGAGCTCTCATAGAGCTTCTGCTCCTCTGCATCACATTTGGGATGAGTGCTGTTTGGTTTTTTGTTACACCTTGTGCAAAAGGATACACGCAAGACAATGTTCAGAATCTGGAATGATCGAATATTTGGCAATTACATTGAAAAATAAAGAGTAAGACTCACTCTGGATCAGTGTTCCAGCTGTTTCCAAAGTCATTAGGACTGTTGGTCAACGATCCATCTGGCTTGCGGAAGTCGTCTTTAGCATCGCCGTCGTAATCCCCACACAATCCACACAGGAGACTCTTATAGCTGCGGACGACATGTCACAAACTCTTTCAATCCAGAATTTGAAAAGCAAGGGCCTTAAACATTTGCAATTTGATGATGGTCAACAGCAGAACTACCATAACAACATGTTACGCTCCGTTACACTTACTCTTTAATCACTTTGACGTCCATAAAGTGGTTTCCGTCATAGCGCACAGTCACACCAAAGTCCAAGGACACGGTGTAGTGCTTTCCTGATTTGAACACAGAGACGCCTGGAAACGGATTCACTGGGAGGTTGACTTTGATTCCATTCACCTGGAATGTGGAAAGCAGGTGAGAGTCAGAACTGAGCAGGCAAGGCAGCAAACCAAATGAATCAGTATGATCATAGTCTGGACCAAATTTCCCTCATCCCTACTTACCTGGACAGCACCACCTTTGAAGATGGAGACACGACCAGATAGAACATACACATGAACCGCCTTCACATAGGAGATGCTGGGTCTGTTGTAGCGGTTTTCATTGTCAGCGTTGACAACAAAGAATGGTAACGCAGACTCATTGCAGACTCCGGTCATCTGGTAACTGCAGTTGCCCATGAAGTTGTACTTGCGCTTATCAAAGGTGGTGTAGTGTGGATCACCGGAGGCAATGCACGAAGAGGTACCTTGATGGAAAACAAGTTCTTTGTGTGACACTCGGATTGCAGACGATACAGATTCTCAAGACTCCTTACTGATCAAGCAGGGAAGTTTAAAATGACAAGACGTCCTTGGCGTGTTACCTTTTGGGTAGCATCCGGCGACACCGTTAACCTCGCGACACTCCTCTGTGGGATCGCAGCTATTATCCACACATTCCAAAGTGTAGTTCCCTGCACAGCGACAGAGCTTGGAGCAGCCGTCTCCAAATACAATCTCACCAGGCTAAAAGACAAAAGTCAGCAACTTGGTAAGGAGGTAGTGCCTTACTTTTCACTACAAGTCTTGGGTATGGTGTACCAATACTGACCTCATAATAGTTGTTATTGTGATCCAGGCAGCCACATTTCTCCAGTGGAACACAGTGTTTCCCCTTGAAGACATAGCCTGGTTTGCAAAAGCAGCCGGTGATGCAGGAGCCGCTGCAGTTGGTGGAGGGTTCCATGCAGGTAGGGATACAAGCTGGGCCACAATCTATGTACTCTGCATTGGGAGGACACTGATCTGCACAGGGAAAAATCATCAATGGGTTAGAAGCTACTGAGTAGATTTATTAGGATTTTACACACGACACCATACTTGGCTTTGGTGTAGTCGGCCTCGGAGTTGTTGGTCTGGGTGTTGTGCCTAAGGTGTCATTGACATTCATTTTAAATAAGTATGACAACGATTGTTTTTGTCATGAGATAAAATGAAGGGGAATGGTTGAAAGGATATGTGCTTACTTGTGGGATAGCAGCCCAACTCTCCCCCTTGGACTTGGCACTCGTGCATTGGGGGGCATTGAGATGCCTGACAGGTGATCAAGGGTGCGTCACACCGACACTTCAAGTTACAGTTCTCAACATAGAACTCCTCTCCGGGCTGACAGACAGGCACAGTCGATACAGTATATCATTTAGGTTTTGGGGGTGTTACACAGTCCGAGTGTACAGGTACTTGTCCTTCTCGCGGTACCTGATAATATTGGCCATTGGAGTGTGTGCAGCCACACGAGGAGCTGGTGACACATTTGCCAGCGCTCAGGATGTAGCCGGGATTACACACACAGGACTCAGCGCACGGTCCGCTGCAGGAGGAGGGTCTCCCCGTACATGTCTCTTGACAGGGGTCCGCGCAGGGCTGGTAATGGCTGTTTGGGGGGCACCTAAAAGCTGTGCGGCGGATGAGATGACTCAAGTCAGAGGCATGTCTTTCAAAGTCATTCGGATCTGGGCGCACTCAGAGAGAAGGCTACAAGAGAATCCATAGTCAACAATCTATACTTTGGACTCACGACAGAAGGTTTCGTTCCTCCAGGGTCTGATGTTCACCCCACGGTCCTGGCACTCATTGACGTAGGCTTCAATGGCTTCGCACAGAATGGCATGAGTGCCATTGAGCACGCAAAGGTCAAAGACGCAGTCCTTGAAGTACTCCTGAACACACAACCAGCACGCTACAACCCAATTCCCAATTGCAAGACAACATTCCAACTTTGGGCCATGTGCGTCTGTCTAAGAACTTGTGACTTACATTGGGGTTGACCTTGGCGTGACAGGTGGCAAAAGGACCGTTTTTGTCTAGCAGGATGCCACAGTATCCAGAGCTCTCATAGAGCTTCTGCTCCTCTGCATCACATTTGGGATGAGTGCTGTTTGGTTTTTTGTTACACCTTGTGCAAAAGGATACACGCAAGACAATGTTCAGAATCTGGAATGATCGAATATTTGGCAATTACATTGAAAAATAAAGAGTAAGACTCACTCTGGATCAGTGTTCCAGCTGTTTCCAAAGTCATTAGGACTGTTGGTCAACGATCCATCTGGCTTGCGGAAGTCGTCTTTAGCATCGCCGTCGTAATCGCCACACAATCCGCACAGTAGACTCTTATAGCTGCGGACGACATGTCACAAACTCTTTCAATCCAGAATTTGAAAAGCAAGGGCCTTAAACATTTGCAATTTGATGATGGTCAACAGCAGAACTACCATAACAACATGTTACGCTCCGTTACACTTACTCTTTAATCACTTTGATGTCCATGAAGTGGTTTCCGTCATAGCGCACAGTCACACCAAAGTCCAAGGACACGGTGTAGTGCTTTCCTGATTTGAACACAGAACCGCCTGGAAACGGATTCACTGGGAGGTTGACTTTGATTCCATTAACCTGGATGTGGAAAGCAGGTGAGAGTCAGAACTGAGCAGGCAAGGCAGCAAACCAAATGAATCAGTAGATCATAGGCTGGACCAAATTTCCCTCATCCCTACTTACCTGGACAGCACCACCTTTGAAGATGGAGACACGACCAGATAAAACATACACATGAACCGCCTTCACGTAGGAGATGCTGGGTCTGTTGTAGCGGTTTTCATTGTCAGCGTTGACAACAAAGAATGGTAACGCAGACTTTTTGCAGACTGCGGTCATCTGGTAACTGCAGTTGCCCATGAAGTTGTACTTGCGCTTATCAAAGGTGGTGTAGTGTGGATCACCGGAGGCAATGCACGAAGAGGTACCTTGATGGAAAACAAGTTCTTTGTGTGACACTCGGATTGCAGACGATACAGATTCTCAAGACTCCTTACTGATCAAGCAGGGAGGTTTAGAGTGACAAGAGGAAGGTCCCTTGACGTGTTACCTTTCGGGTAGCATCCGGCGACACCATTAACCTCGCGACACTCCTCAGTGGGATCGCAGCTGTTATCTACACATTCCAAAGTGTAGTTCCCTGCACAGCGACAAAGCTTGGAGCAGCCGTCTCCAAATACAATCTCACCAGGCTAAAAGACAAAAGTCAGCAACTTGGTAAGGAGGTAGTGCCTTACTTTTCACTACAAGTCTTGGGTATGGTGTACCAATACTGACCTCATAATAGTTGTTATTGTGATCCAGGCAGCCACATTTCTCCAGTGGCACGCAGTGTTTCCCCTTGAAGACATAGCCTGGTTTGCAAAAGCAGCCGGTGATGCAGGAGCCGCTGCAGTTGGTGGAGGGTTCCATGCAGGTAGGGATACAAGCTGGGCCACAATCTATGTACTCTGCATTGGGAGGACACTGATCTGCACAGGGAAAAATCATCAATGGGTTAGAAGCTACTGAGTAGATTTATTAGGATTTTACACACGACACCATACTTGGCTTTGGTGTAGTCGGCCTCGGAGTTGTTGGTCTGGGTGTTGTGCCTAAGGTGTCATTGACATTCATTTTAAATAAGTATGACAACAATTGTTTTTGTCCTGTGGTTAAATGAAGAGGAAAGGTTGAAAGGATATGTGCTTACTTGTGGGATAGCAGCCCAACTCTCCCCCTTGGACTTGGCACTCGTGCATTGGGGGGCATTGAGATGCCTGACAGGTGATCAAGGGTGCGTCACACCGACACTTCAAGTTACAGTCCTCAACATAGAACTCCTCGCCGGGCTGACAGACAGGCACAATCGATACAGTATATCATTTAGGTTTTGGGGGGTGTTACACAGTCCGAGTGTACAGGTACTTGTCCTTCTCGCGGTACCTGATAATATTGGCCATTGGAGTTTGTGCAGCCACACGAGGAGTTGGTGACACATTTGCCAGCGCTCAGGATGTAGCCGGGATTACACACACAGGACTCAGCGCACGGTCCGCTGCAGGAGGAGGGTCTCCCTGTACACGTCTCCTGACAGGGGTCTGCGCAAGGCTGGTAATGGCTGTTTGGGGGGCACCTAAAAGCTGTGCGGCGAATGAGATGACTCAAGTCAGAGGCATGTCTTTCAGTCATTAAGATCTGGGCACACTGAGCGGGAAGGCCACAGGAGAATTCAATGTCAACAATCTACACTTTGGACTCACGACAGAAGGTTTCGTTCCTCCAGGGTCTGATGTTCACCCCACGGTCCTGGCACTCATTGACGTAGGCTTCAATGGCTTCGCACAGAATGGCATGAGTGCCATTGAGCACGCAAAGGTCAAAGACGCAGTCCTTGAAGTACTCCTGAACACACAACCAGCACGCTACAACCCAATTCCCAATTGCAAGACAACATTCCAACTTTGGGCCATGTGCGTCTGTCTAAGAACTTGTGACTTACATTGGGGTTGACCTTGGCGTGACAGGTGGCAAAAGGACCGTTTTTGTCTAGCAGGATGCCACAGTATCCAGAGCTCTCATAGAGCTTCTGCTCCTCTGCATCACATTTGGGATGAGTGCTGTTTGGTTTTTTGTTACACCTTGTGCAAAAGGATACACGCAAGACAATGTTCAGAATCTGGAATGATCGAATATTTGGCAATTACATTGAAAAATAAAGAGTAAGACTCACTCTGGATCAGTGTTCCAGCTGTTTCCAAAGTCATTAGGACTGTTGGTCAACGATCCATCTGGCTTGCGGAAGTCGTCTTTAGCATCGCCGTCGTAATCGCCACACAATCCGCACAGTAGACTCTTATAGCTGCGGACGACATGTCACAAACTCTTTCAATCCAGAATTTGAAAAGCAAGGGCCTTAAACATTTGCAATTTGATGATGGTCAACAGCAGAACTACCATAACAACATGTTACGCTCCGTTACACTTACTCTTTAATCACTTTGATGTCCATGAAGTGGTTTCCGTCATAGCGCACAGTCACACCAAAGTCCAAGGACACGGTGTAGTGCTTTCCTGATTTGAACACAGAACCGCCTGGAAACGGATTCACTGGGAGGTTGACTTTGATTCCATTAACCTGGATGTGGAAAGCAGGTGAGAGTCAGAACTGAGCAGGCAAGGCAGCAAACCAAATGAATCAGTATGATCATAGGCTGGACCAAATTTCCCTCATCCCTACTTACCTGGACAGCACCACCTTTGAAGATGGAGACACGACCAGATAAAACATACACATGAACCGCCTTCACGTAGGAGATGCTGGGTCTGTTGTAGCGGTTTTCATTGTCAGCGTTGACAACAAAGAATGGTAACGCAGACTTTTTGCAGACTGCGGTCATCTGGTAACTGCAGTTGCCCATGAAGTTGTACTTGCGCTTATCAAAGGTGGTGTAGTGTGGATCACCGGAGGCAATGCACGAAGAGGTACCTTGATGGAAAACAAGTTCTTTGTGTGACACTCGGATTGCAGACGATACAGATTCTCAAGACTCCTTACTGATCAAGCAGGGAGGTTTAGAGTGACAAGAGGAAGGTCCCTTGACGTGTTACCTTTCGGGTAGCATCCGGCGACACCATTAACCTCGCGACACTCCTCAGTGGGATCGCAGCTGTTATCTACACATTCCAAAGTGTAGTTCCCTGCACAGCGACAAAGCTTGGAGCAGCCGTCTCCAAATACAATCTCACCAGGCTAAAAGACAAAAGTCAGCAACTTGGTAAGGAGGTAGTGCCTTACTTTTCACTACAAGTCTTGGGTATGGTGTACCAATACTGACCTCATAATAGTTGTTATTGTGATCCAGGCAGCCACATTTCTCCAGTGGCACGCAGTGTTTCCCCTTGAAGACATAGCCTGGTTTGCAAAAGCAGCCGGTGATGCAGGAGCCGCTGCAGTTGGTGGAGGGTTCCATGCAGGTAGGGATACAAGCTGGGCCACAATCTATGTACTCTGCATTGGGAGGACACTGATCTGCACAGGGAAAAATCATCAATGGGTTAGAAGCTACTGAGTAGATTTATTAGGATTTTACACACGACACCATACTTGGCTTTGGTGTAGTCGGCCTCGGAGTTGTTGGTCTGGGTGTTGTGCCTAAGGTGTCATTGACATTCATTTTAAATAAGTATGACAACAATTGTTTTTGTCCTGTGGTTAAATGAAGAGGAAAGGTTGAAAGGATATGTGCTTACTTGTGGGATAGCAGCCCAACTCTCCCCCTTGGACTTGGCACTCGTGCATTGGGGGGCATTGAGATGCCTGACAGGTGATCAAGGGTGCGTCACACCGACACTTCAAGTTACAGTCCTCAACATAGAACTCCTCGCCGGGCTGACAGACAGGCACAATCGATACAGTATATCATTTAGGTTTTGGGGGGTGTTACACAGTCCGAGTGTACAGGTACTTGTCCTTCTCGCGGTACCTGATAATATTGGCCATTGGAGTTTGTGCAGCCACACGAGGAGTTGGTGACACATTTGCCAGCGCTCAGGATGTAGCCGGGATTACACACACAGGACTCAGCGCACGGTCCGCTGCAGGAGGAGGGTCTCCCTGTACACGTCTCCTGACAGGGGTCTGCGCAAGGCTGGTAATGGCTGTTTGGGGGGCACCTAAAAGCTGTGCGGCGAATGAGATGACTCAAGTCAGAGGCATGTCTTTCAGTCATTAAGATCTGGGCACACTGAACGGGAAGGCCACAGGAGAATTCAATGTCAACAATCTACACTTTGGACTCACGACAGAAGGTTTCGTTCCTCCAGGGTCTGATGTTGACCCCACGGTCCTGGCACTCATTGACGTAAGCTTCGATGGCTTCGCACAGAATGGCATGAGTGCCATTGAGCACGCAAAGGTCAAAGACACAGTCCTTGAAGTAGTCCTGAACACACAACCAGCACGCTACAACCCAATTCCCAATTGCAAGACAACATTCCAACTTTGGGCAATGTACCTCTGTCCGAGATCTTGTGACTTACATTGGGGTTGATCTTGGCGTGACAGGCAGCAAAAGGGCCGTTTTTGTTCAGCAGGATGCCACAGTATCCAGAGCTCTCATAGAGCTTCTGCTCCTCTGCATCACATCCGGGATGAGTGGTGTTTGGTTTTTTGTTACACCTTGTGCAAAAGGATACACGCAAGACAATGTTCAGAATCTGGAATGATCGAATATTTGGCAATTACATTGAAAAATAAAGAGTAAGACTCACTCTGGATCAGTGTTCCAGCTGTTTCCAAAGTCATTAGGACTGTTGGTCAACGATCCATCTGGCTTGCGGAAGTCGTCTTTAGCATCGCCGTCGTAATCGCCACACAATCCGCACAGTAGACTCTTATAGCTGCGGATGACATGTCACAAGCTTTTTCAATCCAGAATTTGAAAAGGAGGCGCCTCAAACATTTCCAATTTGATGATAGTCAACAGCAGCACTACCATAACAACATGTTACGCTCCGTCACGCTTACTCTTTAATCACTTTGATGTCCATAAAGTGGTTTCCGTCATAGCGCACAGTCACACCAAAGTCCAAGGACACGGTGTAGTGCTTTCCTGATTTGAACACAGAGACGCCTGGAAACGGATTCACTGGGAGGTTGACTTTGATTCCATTCACCTGGATGTGGAAAGCAGGTGAGAGTCAGAACTGAGCAGGCAAGGCAGCAAACCAAATGAATCAGTATGATCATAGTCTGGACCAAATTTCCCTCATCCCTACTTACCTGGACAGCACCACCTTTGAAGATGGAGACACGACCAGATACAACATACACATGAACCGCCTTCACATAGGAGATGCTGGGTCTGTTGTAGCGGTTTTCATTGTCAGCGTTGACAACAAAGAATGGTAACGCGGACTTATTGCAGACTGCGGTCATCTGGTAACTGCAGTTGCCCATGAAGTTGTACTTGCGCTTATCAAAGGTGGTGTAGTGTGGATCACCGGAGGCAATGCACGAAGAGGTACCTTGATGGAAAACAAGTTCTTTGTGTGACATTCGGATTGCAGACAATACAGATTCTCAAGACTCCTTACTGATCAAGCAGGGAAGTTTAAAATGACAAGACGTCCTTGGCGTGTTACCTTTTGGGTAGCATCCGGCGACACCGTTAACCTCGCGACACTCCTCTGTGGGATCGCAGCTATTATCCACACATTCCAAAGTGTAGTTCCCTGCACAGCGACAGAGCTTGGAGCAGCCGTCTCCAAATACAATCTCACCAGGCTAAAAGACAAAAGTCAGCAACTTGGTAAGGAGGTAGTGCCTTACTTGTCACTACAAGTGTTGGGTATGGTGTCCTAATACTGACCTCATAATAGTTGTTATTGTGATCCAGGCAGCCACATTTCTCCAGTGGCACACAGTGTTTCCCCTTGAAGACATAGCCTGGTTTGCAAAAGCAGCCGGTGATGCAGGAGCCGCTGCAGTTGGTGGAGGGTTCCATGCAGGTAGGGATACAAGCTGGGCCACATTCTATGTACTCTGCATTAGGAGGGCACTGAACTGTGCAGTAAAAACAAAAAGGAGTGGATTGGCTTGTGAAAGATAATTACGGTATGGTCTAATCATGGATTCTCAAACTGTTTATGTGTGGAAAGTCCGCTTGACCAAATCTATCTGCACTAAACATTTGATCTGTGAGACAAAGTGCATCTTTGCATACTATGGATTTTTTGTTTGCGGTCCTTGAAGGAAAACATTTGTGTACGCAAAATATAAATATAGGGTAACGACTCGGGCAAAGCAAAGCATTGCATACCTGGGTTTGGCGTAGTTGGTCTCGGAGTGGTGGGTTTTGGTGTAGTTGTTCCATTAGTTGGAGTTGGCACGGGTGGTTCTGGCGTGGTTAGCTGACCTTTTTCAAGAAGAGTACTGTCAGTGTGCACAGAATCTTTGACATGAGAAGTAAAAAAAAATATTTTCCAAAATAGACAGATAATGAAAGAAATTTTAACACAAAAATGTATATTTCAGCCATCATGATTGTTGTCAAAAACCTTACTCTCCTTCCTGGCCACTTTCTCACCTTGACAGGCCATAACACACACAGCATCAACAGCAATATCGGTTTCTGCAGTCTCTCCATAGGTCCCCGAAATAACAAACTGAAATTCAATGTGAACAGTTTATTTTAATGCTCCATATCAGCACGCATACATAGACAGTAGCTGTAGCGTTTACCTGGATCGGAGCGTTGCCAAGGTAACGGACATTGGCAGGCTTCCAGCCTGGACCCTGGTTTCCAGTGACATTGAGGAGAGCAGCTCCCAAGACTCCCTCTGGTAAGTACAAACCGCAAATTCAAGACCAACAAGAAGAAGTCTGTTTGTCCGGAGTTCAGATTGAGTGGCATTCATCTGGGCCCCGGAAATTGGCAGAATCTGTGAAAGCAGCATGGTTTCCTGCCTGTGTGCGTTTTGCTGCTTGAGTTCCAAACTGATTTTTGTGCATCTTGTCTTGGCATCTATCCATCCATCTATTTTCCGTACCGCTTGTCCCCACAGGGGTCGCGGTCGTGCTGGAGCCTATCCCAGCAGTCATCAGGCAGCCGGTGGGGGACACACTGAACCAGTTGCCAGCCAATCGCAGGGCAAACAGAGACAAACAACCATCCGCACTCACACCTACGGACAATTTGGAGTGCTCAATCAGACTACTGTGCATCTTTTTGGGAAGTGGGAGGAAACTGGAGTGCCTGAAAAAAAAACACGCAGGCACGGGGAGACCATGCAAAATCCACACAGGGAGGCCTGGGGTAGAATCAAACCCGTGCCCTCTGAACTGTGAGGCAGACAACCAGTGCCCCACCCCGCCTGTGGTAGGTACCGTGTACATAATTTTTGAATTAATCTCTTGATGAACATTTCAGAACAGGTTTTTAGGGGGACATTTAAAATGTCTCTTACTTGTCATGATGAAGACACTGAGCTCCATGTTACGGCTGGTGCCATACATATAGTAATGGAATGTAAAATCAAGGCACCCAGAAGAAGTGTTTATCAGAGGACTTGTGATTTCTCCCTGAAGTCCGGGTGTAGCATAGGTAGAATCCATCAGCACGTAGGATCCCACTAAGAGGTCATTAAGGAGTCATGAGTTGCTTGGCTTGAAAACCTGATATGTAAATTATCCCTACTCCTATTCTACTTACATCCCGGCTTGGAGAAGTCATCATCAGGTCCGGTGCCTTCAGTCTCTGTTTGGCCACTCCATTGCTCAAAGCCAAATATTGTCTCGTCAGATGTGGAAAGAGTCCACCCACAGAGGTCGTCCAGGTTGTCAAAGTCGCAGCCTGAAACGCAAGCTGTGGAACAAACATTAGATTTCGCGTCCGTATGTTGTCGTTTACGTATGTCGTATATTGTGAGTTTACTTACTGGGACATGCTCCTTCGCTAATGACGATGTTGTCGAGTGCTGAATCGCAGGAAGTGGAGACGCCTCGCTGAGCCTCAAAGACAATCTAAAAGAACCCAAGAGACAATTTGGTTAATAATCTGAAAGGGTAATACATAACAAAATGCAGGGAGACAAAAGAAAAGCCTGAAAAATGAATTCAAGTAAAGTACAGATACCTGAAAATTCTACTTGAGTACAGTTAAGTATTTGCAAACCACGCATGTGAGAATGTTGAGGAGTGTTATCAAGCAGGTCCTGGGGTGTGGTTTCCTAAACAACCATATTTATCTTATTTATTCATTGTTTGTGCCTTCTTGTTTTTATTTTTTTGTGTTGTTTACTTGTTTGTATATTGTGTACTATGTCTTGTCACCGTGGGATAGTGGGAACGTTATTTCGATTTCTTTGTGTGTCTTGGCATGTGAAGAAATTGACAATAAAGCTGACTTTGACTTTTTTGACTTTGCTAAGACTGCTGCAACAGTTTTATGGTGGTTATAAAAGCAAGACAAGGGCACACAATTGAACTGCGACTGTATGAAGTGATAGCGCAAGCTGCTCTCTGCGCACGTGTTGTTGCACTGATAAGATATTGATCAGTGTACACTTTTCCATTCCTCACTACAAGGTCCAGAGCAAATCAGGGGTGGGGAACCAATTATCAATTTGAAACCATATTTAAGTCATAAACAGTGATTTTTGGTTTCGACAACCCAAACTAGCTCATGTATGTATTCAACTTGAATTCTATATATTGTAGTGTCATACTCTTACCCATACCCGATCTAGCAACATTAATTCACTCAACCGTATCCCTAACTTGACCTTTTGTACCAACCTCACCTTAGTTCTCAATTCTAACCTGCACCTCTAGTCCTCACCCTTAACCTAACTCGTACCAGCTCCCTCTGATCTAACCTTACTCGGGACCACAACTTCCAACTGCAACACTAATCCTTTAGACTACCCAAATTTAAGTCTCTAACGGTACTCCCAGCTCCAGCTTTGACCTGACTTCACACTTAAATTCAACCCCGACATTTTCATTACAATACGTTGTGTGACCCCGCTATTCTAAACATGGGATTCCGATTAATGTTTGTAGAATGTGAGTTAAGCAGCAGAATTCAACCATTTTTATCCATCTTATGGGCATTTTGACTGAAAATGACATCACGGTTGTCTCAGGTCACAACCAATCACAGCTCAGCTTTAGAAAACTTGTGAAAATTTCTCCTTATCTCAAACCCTTGTGGTGCTTTTGAAGCCACAATGTACTGTGTGCTGTTTGCTTGAACGTAAACACTTACAGTGAGTTCCTGATCACTTGAACTGGTCACGGTGACGGCACCCTTTAGCCACGATGGACTCTGGGATCCAGTTTTATTCCACAGCTCTTCCTGGCCATTTTGCCACTTTGCCATTAGCCTCAACGAATTGGAATTGTCCGGGCCGTACATGGAATATCGGAATTGGACACAGATCTGTTCTGCCGATGTTAAGAAGAAAGAAGGACTCAGCAGGCGAATTCTCTGTCTTTTTCCAATGTTGTCGGCTTCTTGATAGATGTAGAATCCATCTAGAAATAAAAATAGATTGGATTATTTTCACGAGTGAATTTACTGTTGACTGCTGATGAGGTGCAGCACTAACTTCCATCGGGGTAATCTCCTGGAGGACCCGTTCCAATTGTCGGGGTTGAACCTCTATGCCGGATCCATTCGCCATCGTCAAACGGGTCCTGTCGGAAGCTACAGAATGGCTCGTCATTGTTGTTGAAGTCGCAGGACGTCAGCACGGAAGCTGGGGAGACACAACACGGGAATCAACAAGAAAAAGGACTAGACTAAAGCTGGAACTGTCCAACTTGGACAGATCATCCTACTTTATTGTTGGCCCTCCATCCAATATAATAGTTGAGCTCACAATGGTGGTCATTGACCTCATTCACACACGTGCGGTATTTTTTTTTTTTATATATCTTTCTGTCACAGAAATTCTCAGAAAAAATATGGTTTATAATGATTGTTTTTCATGAGTGTTCTGATCAATTTCAATGTAGTGCGGTAAAAGTGCCATTTTGTTTGTGTCTATATTGCAAATTTTATACTAGAAAACTAAGGTGTTGTCATAGGATGGAAAGCGTTTGTTACATACTAAAAATTAGCGCGCTAGATGCTAATAAGACTGGTGCTTAAACTTACCATTGTTGGTGAGCACGCTCTGGAGGCTGAAAAAAAAGGACACAAATCAATGAGTTGACAAATGTCACACCTTAATATGACAAACTTATATTTAACAAAGTTATAAGACTTCTCTTTTATGATTTTAATGCGTCAAAACCTTTTTTAAAAAATATATATTGTATTATATATTAATACATAGATGATTATTAAATAATGTGATCTACTTTGAGAAACATTTTTTACAGGTTCAAACATTCAAACATTAAAGTAAAAGTTATCATTTTTCATACAGCTATGATATATGTAATAGTTGAATCACAATAGTAAAATATTAAGTTTTTGGTTTTAAATATATTTTCTCCAATTAATACTCATGTCTTGAAAAATGTTTGAATACCTCATATTGATTGCAAGATTATTAAAATAGCACTTGCCTAAGGGTAGTAGCTTAAAAGACACAAAAAGTGGGCTGTAAAAAAAAAAAAAAGATTTACTGGTGTAGCATTACTAAACGTAATTAAATCTAACGAAAAGAGTTAACATTTTATAATTTCTCTGTGAGTAGAACACTAATAAACATTTTAAACTGTTATGTAATATAACACTATAATCCTCGTAATAGATCGAGGAATAGAGGGATCGAAATTGCTTGATTAATTTAGCAAAAAAGGACATTTTAATTCAATTTAATCTTAATTAAAATTAAATAAGTGTGCTATACTAGTGCATCATTATTGAAAAAAACACGTTGAAGAAAAAAAAATAGCATTTAAATATCTCTTTTCACTGAAGATGTTTTTATTAAATTGTTAAAGCCATTTTCTCCTGACCCTCCACAGTTATGGACTCACCTCTGCTGCTTTGTAAGTGGACACATCCATAAGAGCAAAATAAGAAATCGCATTGTGCCCATGGCTAACTGTGCAGTTAGCATGGAAAGAGGACACAGGGATACAGTGGGCGACTTTATATATATATCCCCACGCTGTACTGTCCTTACACTGTGAATGGCCCTTGGGTGGAAACTGTAATGTGTTTACTGTGATTGTTGCAAAATGTGTAAATAAGTAACAGTGCATGATATGGACTGGGTGTGTTCTTTGTAAGTGTGTGGCTGATTTTTGAACTCGAAGCACTTCACATAGAGGGTGTGGATTCTTGGCAGAAATTAGTGTATAAAATCCAAACTTCTTCCGTGAGTATAAATCTAGTCTGATCAGTGTACAACTACATCAATGATTATCTCATTCAATAATGACAGTGAATGTGTAAAAACAAGCCTCTTATTGTGTTGTAAAACAGCCCAAATATTGTACAATCCTCAAGTCACCCAGTTTTACAGAAATGTCTCGGCTGTTAAGGTGGTGCTCACTCTAACTTATTTTGCAAAAAACACACGGGAGCTCCTTATATTTTTTTAATTAAGAAATAGAATTTTTGATCCAATTAACTCTGAATGGCTCACTGAACTGAAGTTTTGTGTTGCTCTTGGGTCATGGAAAAATTGGAATTTCTATCAGTTCTTTTTTTCAGCTGCGGCTGGACTAGTCTCGTCATTTATCAACTCAGATCAAAGTGGACTTGAATGTAGTGTCTGAATGTAGGGTGTGTGTGACTGTGTGCATTACAAGTTTTTTTTTTTTTATCATACATAAGACAAGAATGTTCTTTTCTTTCCCTTAAGATCTTTTGACCGCTCCCTAAAGTCAACAGGCACTGCTGATCACAACACAATCACCTCAACTTCCTTTAAGTGCCTTGTTCTTGCTTCGCAACGTGGTACCAGCAACACAATAACATTTAGTGTCTCAAAGGGAGTGACTCATAGGGTAATCCCACACATTTTCTTGCAATAAAAAGCACCTTTATCAACCATGAATGGACTTTCGGCATCAAGTGATAACCTCTTCGTAAAGATGAATCAGGCAAAACTACTATAATAGTGTTACACGAGTACCACACCTTTACAGTAACGAGGATAAGAAGAATGTGAATTAAAAAAAAAAAAGCAATTAGGGTGGATGCTTGAAGAGCTGATGCTGAATTGAATTGCTGTAGAATCAAGTGAAAGAGGAAATGAACATTGTTTTATGTTCAAAAGTATTAAATGTGAGACTTAAAAGGAAATTAATTATAGTACTTATAGAATGACAATTGCTCAAATGAGTGCGACTGATGAACGACGCATTTTGCCTTGAGTAAAAACTACGCATTTAAGAATACTGAAATGTTAAAGATGAGCCAGTAAAATGTTACCACATTTTAATTCTTTCAATTTTGAAAAAAATAAGGTAAGGATTAGGGCAATATTTAGGAACTATTAATCTGTGTGACAATTAAGAGACAAATCTTTGGTGTAAAATCAGAAGTTGTTACAAATCTGGAGAGAGAATTTTATAAATACAATTTTTTATTTTAAAAACGTGTGTTTGTTTTATTGGTGCGTGAATATGATGAACAGATTGAATAAAAACTATGTGTGCACTAGTATATAGTTTTTTGCTTATTTTTTAAATTTGTCCACACGGACATGCCGTAGTGCAAAATGTACCTCTTACGACAGGCGACCAATTTGCGCATGCGCAGAAGAGCTTTTGGCGAAGCTGAGGCATTCGTCTCTTGCGCCATTGCCCCACTTGAACATTAACTAGTCAACTTGCTAATAATGTAAATAAGCACAACTGTGATGTCATTAGGTTACCTTCTAGAAGCAGTTCACCTTAATCATGTTCTCTTCAATAAAAGTCCCACTCCCGGTGGATACTTGCGTTTCTCGCCCCTTCAGATGCGTTAAAATGCATCTTGGTTTTATCAATTAGTCACCATTAAACACGTAAAACGTGACTGAATGTAAACTTGAAAAATACAGTATGGCCCTGATTTGTGTGTTATAAACGTAACACGGGCGCCTAAAAGCGCGGAAGGATATGTGAAGAACATAATAGTTTGCAACAGGCACTTTAAGGGGCAACCATAATGCCACTTCAGAGGTTCCGGGTAACAAATCAATTGTCATGCGTTCAATGTTAGATCGTGTCTTGAAGTGTTTCTTATGCAGATATTTTATAACAACAACAACAAAACAACAACATTGACTTATCACACGCGAGTGAAAGCCTTTTGACTTTCATCGTCAGAACGAAAATCCCTCGTGGGTGCGCTGACATCTGGCGGAAGAAAAGAGGCACGACCGTGGATTGGATTCCCGTACTACAAAAAGACAGAATATAGAATATACATTTTTTTTACGTATCAGAATACTGTTGAAAGTCATTTACGTACGACGTTATTGTATTACATAAAGCAATTCTATACCTTTTATATGACAGCTGCGATGGCCGAGTGGTTAAGGCGTTGGACTTGAAATCCAATGGGATCTTCCCGCGCAGGTTCGAACCCTGCTCGCAGCGGCAACCAATTTTTTTCTTGCGTGGAATATTTGATTTTTGTAAGATTAAAATTAATTAAAATAATAAACCAACTTTTCATACTCTCCCTTACATTACAGATGTATATATAATCTAATTAATATATCTGACTATATTAATTAAGTGTTATTGTTTAATGATTAACAAAAGATATAGTTAAATAATAATATAATTTAATATATGTATATAATATAATGTATTTTTAAGGAGAGGTTCAGCAGGTTCTTGATTCCCACTGCTGTCAGACTTTACAACACATGCAGCACCTGATCATGTGTTGGTTTCCTCGCCCACTAATAGTACTTGTTTTTGTTTGTGCACTTGTCTTTGTTTGTCTGTATTTCATCCATTTTTAAAATTTGAACATGTTTCTTGTATTCTTGCACTCTTGTACGCTGCTGTGACAAGAAAATGTCCCCACTGTGGGATAAATAAAGTTAAATCTAATCTAATCTGTCATACCTTTTTTTGATGAGTCAGACAGCTATGTAAATGGCTACGTTGAAATAAATGACCTACAAACTGAATTAAAAGGAAAGAGGGGGGGGAAAGATTTATTGAAGTGCTTTTCCAGATCAATTGCCAATGTGCAAATATGAGTTGAGAAAACAAAATATGTATTTGACCTGCAATATTTCCTTCACATTTTTTCCCTTTCAACATCACCACTCTCAAACAACCCTAACTTGCCTTACCATCAAAATTAAAACAAAATCTTCTTCCTTCCACTTACATTTCCCTTTCCACATGTTACATATAAAATACATATGAGGCAGCATATGCATATGAACATATCATTTAACCCGGATCCATTTGCAGCGTCACCCTGTAAACAACAATAATAGTAATATAAAATACACGTTACTATACATTCATTCCTATAAAAAGATGTGACAGTGAAACCAAAGCAGTCCAATCCAGAAGTGTAAAATGGCGGCCACACACGTCTTCCAGCCTGCTTGGAAAACACAAGCAAAAACAAGTCAAGCGCTGTAAACAAAAGGACTTAACTAGTAAGCAACCTACCCACCTTCATGCGCAATTTACCTTTTCATTTTTTGATGAATAACTAGTTATGAAATCAAAGACTCGTAAAAACTGTTCAAATAGTTTAAAAAGATGAATGGCAGCAAAAATTGTGAGAAATATCACAATTTTTAAAAAAGTGTAGACAATTTGTAATTTTAGTAATGACGATGCAAAATTTGCGCTTTCTACCTTCTTGGCGTTAGCAACTTGCAATGTTTGACCCAACCTACTATCTAATTACTTGCTTTCTTCTACACCAGACCTACCTACCTAACCAATGTTTCAGGATATGTTCGGCCTAAATAAAAATAACATTCTGCCCCTCTCTATGCAGGTCTGACAAGAAAGGGCAGCTCCCACGTCACATGCTGTGTTTATATAATTGGTGTTGATCGGAAGCTGTGAGAATTTGACTTGTCACTCTCGCTGTCTCCTATAAAAAGCCCGCTGAACCTGCCGCAACCCGCCTAAGCGGCTTCTTGACATTCAGCAGCAGCTGAAGGCAGCCCAGTTGGTCTGAGGCTGCCCTTGGGTCCTCCCGCCTCTGTCACGCTTTCTCTCTGGCTTACTTATCTAACTACCCATCAACATGTTTACATGCCTACCAACCAACTTTGCTACCTTGCAACTTAATCAAATTTAGGATATTCGCTTCGGGTTTCTCAGGAAGTGTATCATAAATGAATGTGGCCCTTTTTGTAGACTCAAATTGATACGACTGGCTCACCTCCTTTTCACCTATGCTCAACCACAAAGCTCATGGTGGTGCCGTCAAATGAGGGCGGGGCAATAATCCGTGGACCCTGCTGCGACGTGATGCTGATGACCGGCTGCTTGCCACCCAGGATGCCTTGCTGTGGTCTGGCGATGCTGACCACGTTCGGTGTCATGGAAGTGGCATTTCCAGTCGTCATGTAGGATGGCGTCTCCATGTACATACCCTCGGACTGGTGGGGTGGCGCCTTCTCCCCGCTGTCCATCAGCACCTGCGGCTGCACCAGCGTCCGAGTCGAAATCACAGGGGGCGACGTCATGAAACCGGGGTAGATCATGTAGGTGTGTCCGTACGCGGCAGCACCCAGGGCCAAAGGGGAAATTGGCATGGAAAGGGGAGTCATGGGAGGTTGGGGCATGGGAACCTCCACATACTGGCCCGTTTCTGGGTCAAAGAGGCGTCGTGTGGAGGGTTGAACCGGGGTGTCTACCAGGTAGTAGTTTCCACTGGTGGGATCCAGGAGCATCTTCCTCTGTGTGGTCTGGAATGGATCTAGCACAGGTGCAGGCGTGATGGCAGGGGAGATACAGTACACCTGGGGCTGATTTGTGGACATACCCGGTGGCATGGAGTGAAAAATAGTCGCTGGGGGGACATCGGTCGGGTGGGTTGCCATAGCAGTGTTGGAGCTTCTCTGGGACTGCTCTTCCTGACCTTTAGTGCCTGATGCCGGGATGTGCAAGGGAAGACAGGTTGGGCGGGACTGGCCGCTAAACACGGACAAGCCTTCTTTACTGCCGCTGGCCTGAGACTTGACCGGAATGGTCAGGTAGTTCTCATAGTCAGAGCTCTGCTCCGTGGCCAGAATTTCTTTTGATTCGCTGCATGTCTTTGTCGGACAGACTTTCAAGGATGTGGGTAATTTTGCCGACTTGGGGGCAAATGTTTTAGTTTTGTAAGACACAGGCGTGGTGGCATTGTTGGGCTGCAGAGTCTTGGCGGTAAGACCCATGGTGATGCCAGCAGACGCCTTGAGGCTGGAATTGACACTAGCGGCCACCGACCTGGCTTTAAGGGCATCGTCTTGGTCGCCAGTCGTCCTTAGCCAGCTCTCAACTGTTGGTGGCGTCTTGTTCAAGTTAGAATCCTTTCTTGCTATTTTTTCCACCACTGAGCCTCTCAGTGCTTCCTCCTCACTGTTCTCCTCACTTGCAATCAATGAGAGGACATGGCTGTCCATCAGGGGCTGTGGCTGGTTTTTCCTTTTCCATTCATTTTTGTCAAACACATAAAGCTGCTCCATTGTTTTCACTGCTGCCTGGAGCTTTTTCAAAGCCACCTGGTTTGACATTTGTTGCTTATCAGTGACCTCAAACATTTTTTCTTTCTTCGAAGCCAATGTGCTTTCCATTCTTAAACTCATCTCTTCTGTGGGATGTTCTATGATCCGCGGGGACACCTTCCCTGTCACTCTTTGCATTGACAAACTTTGATTGCCCTCTGGAGACAATGTATCTTCAGATAAGTCACCTTTGCTGCTGTTTATATTTACTGACTGACATTTTATCACAATGGGGGAAACAGATGTAGGATATCGACGGGCTTGGTGGCTGTCGGCGGTAGCGAAATCGGATTTATGATCTAATGAAACAAAGGTATAGGAGCTTTTAACCAATTTACGGACATCTCTAACTTGGTGTATGGGCGTCTGAAGCTTCCCTTTTCCATCTCGGATGTCCCGAATCATAAAATGAGGCACTTTATCCGAGGACTCACCCTTCAAACCTGCAGCCAGGACCCCCTGGCCTTTGGAGTCATTGGTCTTGACGGAATTGGCCGTGTGACAGCTCTGGAGATTAATTTTAATTTCTGGGGATTTGGATGCTGCGACACTCACACGGGACTCCGGTATGTTTAAAGTGTGGTCGGATCCAAGCTGGGACCCCTTATCCAGCTCCCCGCCACTGGCCACACGTTGGATGTTTGGCACAAACAAATGTGACATTTTAGTCAGTTTGCCTCCTCCGCTCGGTGAGTAGCGAATCCCCATTCCCTCAGGGGTTGGCGTCTCTTCTGGGATTTTATGGTTTTTATGATCCTGTGGAAACTCTAGCTGCTCATTCCTCCAGCTTCTGAAGGCGCTATTTTGGCTCCGAAGCAAAGCCCCTTTGGACGCCTCCATTGCACCCCTTATAGCATCCATTGCTTTCGCCGGCGCCTCCGACGGAGTGTCTCGCACCAGAGAGTCCCGTCTCGAGCCGCAATCCATACTGTCAGACAAGTCCTCGGCGCTGTCAGAGTTGCTCTCAGAGGGTTTGGAGCTCTGTCTTTGCAGTCCTTTGCCCCTGTGGCAGTCACCCTTGTGGTGGGGCTCCCTCATCTCCCCTCTTTCCATCCGGCGCTCCTGCTCAAACTGCATCTTTTTGGAAAGCACATTCTGAATGACGCTAGACGCGAAGATGGCTTTCTTGTGAGTGTCCTCCATGCTTTTCGAATTAGCAGTGGCTCCTCTGCCCCTACCTCCTTGCAAACTGTTAACGGTAATCTCATCCGTGGAATGTGATCCCGCTCCCGTGGGGTTTGGAGGGACGTTAGCGCGTCTTTCTCCGGTGGACATTCCCGATTTTACGTCGCAGTGAAAATTCAGGGTTTCTGTGAGGTGTATCACCTCGTTGTGTCCTTGACCAAAATTCCTCATTAGTTCGATTTTCTTAGTAGACGACGCACTTTGATGAGCTTCATTTCCATTCAGCTGCTCGGTAAAGTCACTGTTACTTCCCCCTCTTTCAGCTGTTGATTGGGAAACAAGACTCTGGCTCACGTTGGAGTACTTCAGGTCAACAAAAGTGGACCATCTGTTGATCCCACGCTCTGATGTGGAAGACTCACTGGTTGAAGTGCTGAAGTTGATGGCATCCAAGTAAGGATAAGCCAGGCTCTTGAAGGCTTTGGCCGTCAAGTTGCGCACCTCCTTGTCAGCGTCATCGAGCTCGCTGGAAGCACAACTGGAATACTCAGCGCTTTCCTTTGCGCACAATTTGCCGCCCGGTGCCGGAATGAGACCCTTTGCCCTATCACGCAGCCCCTCAATGTTCCCATCCACTCCCCCCGCTTCCGAGGGTCTCGTATCTCTGGCGTCTTTGGCATGATAAACAGTATTTTCTTGGATCGGGTCATTTATAGCCCGGGAAGTGGTTTTGATTGACAGGTGGACCTGTCCGCCACCCTGGCCACAAGCGCTAAACTGTGAGGACGGATCGCTTTCGTGCAGACTAGTAATTGCAGCCTCACCCTCCCTCTTCATCATCAGTACTCCATTGCAGTCAAACGAGGCGTAATCCACAAAGAACACCTGCTGGCCATCCTCCGCGTCCCACGTGGACGAGGAGGAGGAACCGGCACCCGGGTCCGAGTCTCCGTCGTGGCCGTCGGACAGCTCCGAGAGCCGGATGGCGTGCGTGGTGATGTAATGCGACTCATCCTCGGTTAACACGGTCACGTCGTCCTCGTCCTCGTACTCGTCGGAATCCGTTTCAATCCCCAAATCGGACATTTGTTGACCCACGTCTTCAAGCTCCTGCTTCCAAGGCTCAAACTCGCTCGACTTCCCGTCGGAATCTACAATTTGAAGGAGATCTGTCACCTCCCGGAGGGTCGGGGGCTGCGGCGGCGGAGGAGTCACCGCGTGGCTTCGCTCAGTCTTCATAGCAGGGAGTAAGAGCACCACGGGGTGCTGCTGCTGCAGACGATGTGGCGCACTAAACACCCCCTACTCCATTCCAGCTGACACGGAAGAGTATAAAAAGGGGGCGAGACATTATTAACCCCTGTCTGGGCCACATGATACTCTAAGATGTGAACCAATCAGAGGCCTTCCTCAAAATTAACTCATCCGTCCACGTTGTTCTCAAGCACTACAGGCAAAATCTGACTAAATTAATCACTCCTTTGTCAACAGGAACATATGTGGCGGGTGACATCATGAATGCTTCGAGTGCGTCGGCCTTTTCCGGGGATACGTCGCTCCCCGACATAATGCGACATCTGTCCCGTAAATGAATGCGAGTCCAACCACGATGCTGCAGTTTACTGAGGCACTAAGTTGTGAAACTCATCTGTGTGTTTAGGAATCTACTGTGCCCTGATGGCCAAGGGGGTCTTTGGGTTACAACCAGAAGATAGTTCCAAAGTCCAAACAAATACCAACGTAGACATCGGTGTCAAGGAAGTTTGTTCAAGTCAGACCTCTCATTGTGTAGAAGCTAATTTAGCTGAGTTGTTAGTGCAAGTTACAGAGAGTCTACAGGTGGGCTCTCACTTTTTCAATGTTAGCAGGACGTCTTTATTCCCCACAAATAGTCGAGGTTTACCAAATGTTGAAATTAGACGGACGAGATTCTACCATTTGCATTCTGTGAGAAGGGGAGAACATTTCCATTTCAGTTAAACATGGAAAAACAAATCTTACGTACAGTATGTTAGCTAGTTTTTAGCATGACAAAGCAAAATGGGACTACGATTTGCATTCTCGGGGGAAGAATATTTCCACTGCCATTTAAAAATTATTTGAAAGGTTCGACACCAGACATGATATTAAACGGATGGGACTCTACCATTTGAATTCTAGGGCGGGGTTTCTGTTTACATACACAGGCGCTATATTTGGCACAGTATTGGAGTGCAACTACAGGACTTGGGAGGATACTGTTTCTTTTGGAGACCACATTATAAAATGGTGGCCAAAAATAGATATTAATGTAGAAGTAAAAATATTATTACCATAACCATACTGTATAGTCTTTACGTAATTTATGTATGTACTCTCCTCCTCTTAATTTATTTTACAGCTGTCACTTAGCATTGTTTTTTAGCATCCAAGTGCATGTGTGTTTGTGATTGAGGTGGTTGAGGGGGGTAATAAAATGTCAGCTTTCACAGCATTATCGGGATCTCTTTAAGTAGAAGAGTACAAAAAATAAATGACATTGTAGCTTTGAACTAAAATGGTTGACTGTGTTGTCGCTAAAACATTCTAAGCACCCGAGAATTGGACAAATCCAAAAGACCATCGGGAACAATACAGTAAGGTAGCCATTTTGGCTCAAATAAATAGATAAGAACAATTAAAAAAAGTAACATTTGTTAATTATTAGTTTACTTTTTCTTAATACAACCTCGGCTATGAATCTGTGGGTTTAATAATAAAATTTAGCTCTTGAGGACAGATACACCTCCAACACATCAAGTAATATATTATTCCATTCTACATACCATTCGTGCAGAACCACAAGCACCACACAAAGTTCATCGGCAGTCGACGCGCAGCACCTGCCGGTGGGTCAACCGCAACATGATTATAAACAAAAACACACCCACATGCACGTGATGGTGTGGAAGTGTCAAATGAGGGGCCGGATATGGTTGATCGGTACCACACGAGCAGATATTTTCAGGAGAATGTCTTCCAATGTAGACCGATGACCGTCATGTGACTTGCGAATGTCACGTGGTTTCAGCACGCATACTGTATTGATAACAAAACATGGCGATATCAATTAATTACGAAATATATTTGATTAATTTCTATATGCTTATAATATATATATCCAATATGCTCATTATTTTTCCATTGCTTTACCAAACAAAATCCAAACAACGCGAAGAACAAAAAACAATATTTGTTTTTTGTTAATATCACTATGTTTATCGTGTTCGACATAATCACTCCTTGCAATAACAATAAAACTAAATGTGTTTTTATGTTGTTTGGATGTTGTTCGAAGAAGTTGATAGAACATTGATATCTCGAATATATATGCATACTGTATATCAGCGATGGTCAACCGGTGATCCGCGGCCCTCCAGTGGTCAGCGCCTTGTATTGCAGGTGGACCGCGAAATTGGAAATGGAAAATGATTGACATTTTTAAAAATAAAATGTATTTATTATTCAGATTTGATTTGGGTTTTTGAAAAGCGCTCTACGAAATTTAATGAATTATTATTTGTTTTCCAGATAATCATTTACCATCCAAATGATGTCAAATGTAGCTGAGATTCCCAAAATACACACACAGATACAAATAAATCGCCTCGATAAGTCTATCCTCATTTGGTGCAAAATAAAATAATATTTTGCCAAAGCAGTGGTCCCCGAGTTGCTTCTCGATTTAAGTGGTGGTCCCTTGGACTAAACCAGTTGAAAACCCCTGCTGTACATTATCCATTTCAAAACAGCATTGATTTACATCAGAACAACAGGATAATCAGATTTGGGTTTACAGAGATGCGTACCTTATCAATGAACCAATAGGTCCCTGTACCATAAAACTCATGCCCAAATTTAGAACCCACCTGTTCTCCTGCAGCTTTGTTGTGTGTTGTGTGACAGTGGTGGGGTGGATGGGCGGGGCGCGGGGGGGCAACCTTTCGGCAAGTACCCTAAAATAGATATCCATGTATGGGTTGTGGGCAGTACAGACAATGGCAATGAGAGGATCAGAGACGAGCCCCTCTTTCATAAAAAGCTTTTAATGGAAGAGCTGGAAAGCTCGCTTTGCTTTTTTGACCTTCTTCAAGCTTCAACCACCCCCCAATCCTCGTCAATCCCAGCACCAACAACCACCCCTCCCCACCCTCCCCCCTCTACTTTGGATAGAGGCGTGCACGTGGTTGTGCTTGGTGTCACTTTACAGGCCAGCCGTGGACAGCGGACAGTGTTGCTGAAAGGCAGGACGGGCCGTGTTTGCCTTTTGGATCGGATCGCGTTTTGTCTCCAAGCTTGAAGTCCAAGAGGGGAGCTGCCGGGCGTGCTCTCTCTCTGGTGGAGCTTGACGGACGAAGCTGCCAAAAGTCATGCCGGCCGGCTTTCACCAATTGGGAGGAGAGGTCAGTGGCCTCGGGAGGTGCGCTCGCTGGGGTTTCGGACGAGCGGGCGATCATCATGGAGATGAAAGGCTTTTAGAGTGTCTTTGTTGAAAAAGTCCAGCCTCCGGAAGCAAAACAACTTAAGGTTTGGTTCTGTGGTTTGACCTTGAGGTCACCTCGCTTGACTGCTTCCTGCACAAACAATGTCAACTATCTATGCTGTCTCCGCTAAATTATTATAATTTGGTTCAAATTGTTTTCCTCTGAGAAAATATCCGTCAAGTTTGATTTTAATAGGATTAATTATTAATATTTATACTGCTTATAATTTTTGGTGGAAGTATTCTTTTTTTTAATTTAAAAATATGTTATTTTTGTTAAAAAAAAGTATATATAATTTTAATACAAAATATCAGTTACCCTGGAGTATATATTTTTAAATTGATTATCATAACACAGTTTGTGAAAAACATACACCATTTAGAGAGATGTTATTGAACCTTAGTAGTGTGTACTTTAATTTGCTCATAAATAACAATGTGATAATGACTATAAAAGCTTTTAAATATTTAGTTACATGTATTTGAAAATGCTAGAACTAATTTACATTTGAATATTTTTTTCAAATTTTCCAATATTTATTTTCATATTTATAAATATAAACCCGTTAAACTATAGTGATAATTAACATTTAAACCATGTCTATATTTTGTTTGAATTCATATTTTAAAATCATGTGTGAATTATGGAAAATATATTTTGGTATTTTTTCATACAATGTCTGAAAAAGTACATTTCTATTATCATTGTTGTTGTCAATATTATTATTATTATTATATTTTTGACTTTGTGGGCAGTCCCATTTATTCAAAACATAACATAAGAGGTGCCATGTCTGTCACCGTGGAAACAGGTGCCTGTATTGTAGCCCGATGGGAATATCTGGGTTATATTTATATATGTCAACATTAGCGCGTGTGTGCGTGTTGCAGACGGTGACTGGAACCCTCGCCCTATCAGTGTTCACTGCTGTACTGGGATCTTTAGAGTTTGGATACAACATTGGCGTCATCAATGCACCTCAGCAGGTATGAGCGAGAGCACACCCCTTCCTGACATTCGGCCGTTCATCAATTGAAGTGAAACCTCGTGATTGTCACAGTGAGTCACGTGCCCTGTTTCACCTTGAACGTCGGCGAAACACCAGCTGACAAGCGAAACCAAAATAGGGGCCCAGATATTTACTGTCGAACACAAGCATTGGCGCGGAGGGAGTGCGGGCTCCTGACTTGATGTTGTCATGTGCTCAGATCATCGAGAGGGACTACAATGCCACATGGGTGCATCGCTACGGGCAAGCCATCCCACCGAGTACCCTCACGTCCCTGTGGTCTTTGTCGGTGGCCATCTTTTCCATCGGAGGCATGCTCTCCTCCTTCTGCGTTGGCTTTGTTTCTGAGTGGCTAGGCAGGTAAGGGAACGCTACATGAAACTTAACTTGCCGCCACCGGCGTGACTCCTGTGATGTAATTTCACAGAGGGAGGGCTGCGCCACTGTAGGAGTGGTCACAGATGACTTCGATCATAGCCAATCAAGGCGGCTCTGTTCATATGGAGCAAACTAGTCTTAACATGGTGGACGCTCATCTGCGTCGTTAAGTGTGCCCACTTGAAGATAGCCGAAAATCTAAATCTGCTGACATTTACATAAAAAAATAACTGGAACGCAGAAGCGGACATTTAAAAAAAAAAAAAGTATGTTAATATGAATTAATCAGTAATGGGTTAATTTAGAAAACTTTGATTTGGACGAAGCGCAATTTCGATAAATCCAAAGTGCCTGTTTGCAGGAGAAAAGCCATGCTCGTCAACAACGTGCTGGCCTTCCTGGGTGGGAGCCTGATGGGCCTATCCAAGCTGTGTCGCTCCTTCGAAATGATGATTATCGGACGCTTCGTGATCGGCGCCTACAGCGGTCAGCGCCCGCCCCGATGTGCTTTGCTTCTCCTGCCACCACCGCATTTGACGCCACGTATTTTATTTTTTCGCCTCTAGGGCTGGCGTCCGGGTTGACCCCCATGTACGTGGGCGAGATTGCGCCCACCGGTCTGCGCGGGGCACTGGGCACTCTGCACCAATTGGGCATTGTGACGGGGATTCTCCTGGCGCAGGTGAGACGGCTGAAGGACATTCGTGGAACAGTCACTGATTTTACGGCGCCTCCTTTCAGATTCTGGGCTTGGAGCAACTGCTGGGAAGTGAGGAGCTGTGGCCTGTCTTGATGGGGCTGACAGTGCTGCCAACTGTCCTCCAGATGGCGCTGCTTCCTTTCTGTCCCGAAAGCCCACGCTTCCTCTACATCGTCCGATGTCAGGAGCACCACGCCAAGAGAGGTGAGCCACGTTCAAGGTTCCACTCCATCTTCCAACTAGAGGTGCTCCTCTTCTTCTCCATCTTCCTTCTATTCTTTCATCTCTTCGTCATCCTCCCCCTCTATCTTTCTTCATCATCCCTTTTTTTCTCTCTGATTCTCCTTTTCTTCCACCTCGTCTTGTTCTCCTTCCTCCTCATCTCTGTTAGTAAACAAACACACGTGGTTGACCAGTAGGAGCCGAAGTAACGTTCCTGTGTCGGGTTTGCAGGCCTGAGGAGGTTGACGGGCCGCCAGGAGGTTGGCGACCTGTTGGTGGAGATGAAGGAGGAGAAGAGGAGGATGGACATGGAGCGGAAGGTGTCTATCCCGGAGTTGTTCCGCTCGCAGCTGCATCGCCAGCCGATGGTCATTTCCATCCTGCTGCAGCTCTCCCAGCAGCTCTCCGGGATCAACGCGGTAAGGCGTCAACGGCACGTGAACTAAATCAACCCTGTGATGTTTTTCGCCCACTTCCGTGCAGATTTTCTACTACTCCACCAGCATCTTCACCAAGGCCGGAGTCCAAAGTCCAGTTTACGCCACCATTGGAGCCGGAGTTGTGAACTGCGCTTTCACCGTGGTCTCGGTCAGTTGGAAGCAAACATTATAGTTTCATTTATGTTGGATACATTTGTAAAGATCTGAAAAGAAAAAACTTTGTGTAAAATTCAGTGTAAATTTTTTTTTGACAGCTCTTCCTAGTTGAGCGGACGGGCCGGAGGACGCTCCACATGCTGGGATTGGGCGGCATGTGCGTCTGCGCTGTGATCATGACCGTAGCTCTCGCCTTATTGGTCAGTTTGCCACCCCAGCATTCCAATCCATCCGGAACTACTTCCTAACACTTCTCCTTCCCACTCCTCACAGGAAACTGTCCCGGCCATGAGCTACGTCAGCATGTTATCCATCTTCGGCTTCGTGGCCTTCTTCGAGGTGGGTCCGGGTCCCATCCCTTGGTTCTTTGTCGCCGAGCTGTTCTCGCAGGGTCCCAGGCCGGCCGCCATGGCTGTGGCGGGATGCTCAAACTGGACTGCTAATTTCATTATTGGCATGAGCTTCCAGTATGTTGCTGTGAGTACAAAAGAGAAAAATCATGATCCAAAGCATAGCACATCACACAATTATCAAAAAAAAAGTCCAGAGAATATATAACATGTCCATCCAAAGCATACAGATGGTATGACGTGGATCATAAATTGTTCAATTAATTGTCCCCGCCCACAGGAGCTGTGCGGTCCATACGTGTTCCTGATCTTTGCCGCGCTGCTGCTCTTTTTCCTCATCTATACCTTCTTCCGCGTGCCCGAGACGCGGGGCAAAACCTTCGACCAGATTTCCGCCAACTTTCACCACGCCTCGGCCGACGCTATGATGGACATGGACATGGAGCTCAACAAGACCGGCACGGAACTGCACTACTTGGGGGACGAGAGCATGAATTGAGAACTGGACATTTTTCATTTCTTTGCCAGGGTGTTTGTTCGGTTTATAATCTGTGTGTAGTGTTTTGAAAAAAGTATTTTAACATTTCCAGGAAATACGCATTACACATCCTTCTAATTCTACTCACTGGAATTTTTGCACTTTAATGATACTTCAGAATTTTTCAAAAATAAGTTTTGAGACATCTCAAAAGTTTCATCCAATTTTAACACTCATACAAAATTTGAAAACTTGACAACTTAGATTATAAAAAATAATTAAAGGAGCATTTTAGTGGTAGCGTGCGGGCAAACTCCTGGCAGTTATACAAATCAATTAGTCTTAGCCATTTGACCCAATGGCCACTTCCAGATATGAAATTTAGCCAAATGCAAATCCTTGTTAAAAACATTGGCTGAAGTTTGGATTATTTTCATACTAGTAGGAAATTTATTCCAGAAATACCTTTTGTGTCGATATAAATGAATTTATTTGAAAGTGTGACATTCGCTGTCCTCAATGTAAACAAACAAATGACAATAATGAAGCGGACTAAATTGTCAGAATTGCAAACATGGTTTTATTCACATTGACTTTCACATTGCACATTATCCCCTCCATGATGAAAAAAAAAAAAATTCATTAGTAAAACAAAGTCTTTTCATTAATAATTCCCCCTCAAACGAGGATAACGAAGGGAGGCTTTAAGAATTGTCAGGTTGTAACTAATCCCAGCCCCGTAATGCACCTGCTTTCTTCTCCCCTCTAACTAAATTAAAAAGTTAAATAAAAATCAAGGCTAGTTCCTGAAGTAACTACTTGATGCATCATTTTAAAGAAAATAGGTTTTTTTTTTTTTTAATTGGAACATGCATTTTTGTTTTATCCATTTCCCTTTTTAATGCCCCTTAAAGATGAAAATACACATGTCCTTTCTTTGCCTATGAAGTAAGGTGAGGGCGGGGCAGAGGTGTTTCGAGGGGGTGACGCAGGTTGAGGGGGGGGGGGGGGGCGCGGGGTGCAAGGAGGGGAGACATGCGTTCTCAAATGGGGCCAGTCCTTCAACCCGTGGATCTTTCAAAAACAGTTGGGGAAATGAGTTAGTCAGCAATAATTTGCTGAGGCTATTGAAATTTATGTAGAATGGAACTGGACAAAAAAAAAAAAAAAAATCCCACCTTGTCCCGAGGGTCCCTCGACTGTCCACTCCTAAGTGTCACTCCGTCGGTGCCGGTACATTTGTGTCGGCGTCCTGCTGCAAGTCAAAAAGTAGTCACCCTCAATAATGGCTGGTGGTTTACTTTACGTCTCACCTCTGGTGATTTGGGAGAGCTCTTTTGGGAGCCCTCTGGAGATTTGACTTTCACGTCTTCCTTGGCTGTCTGGGGAGGGGTGCCGGGTTCCGAGGCAGACTTCTCAGTACCGTTCTGCGGCGGAGCGGAAGCTCAATTCCCGTAAGCACCCAACATAACGCGGCATTAACGCGACGCCAGCTCACTTTGGAGACTGAGGACTCAGAGTTCCTCTGCCGGCGGCGTCTGGACTGACGCTGCTGCTTCTGGACCTCGGCGGCATCCGTGTTGTTTTCTGACGACTCTGTTTGCTCCTCGTGTGCATTCGCCTGCTGTTCCTGCTTCTGATCTTCCTCCTTGGGCTGTGCCAAAGCAGTTCGTGGACGGAATGGTCTGGAAGCGGGAGATACAAAAAAAAACAAAAAAAAAACGCATCAATAATCAAAGAGTCAGAAAAAATAAATAAAAATGCCACGTTACCGTCGGTATGGTCGCCAGAACCGACGTCGTGGTGGTGGTGGTGGTCTTTGTGTTTCATCTCCTGAGGTTTTTGGCTCACCAGGTTCAACCTGCTAATGAAAAATTACCAGGTACCAAATAAATCCTTGATGAAAATGCTGACTCGATGATATGATGAGTAGCACTACACAAACAAGACTAAGAAACTTAGTCAAGAAATTTCCGGTCAACATTTTACATTTTGCTGTGGCTGCGGTCGCCGAGGTCTAGGGCGCTGCTCTTGGGGTTTGCCATCGTCGACGCGTCCCTCCTCGTCGCCGTCAGGGGGCTGGCCGTCTGCTGGTTTGTCGCCAACACGTGGGAAGAACCGCCGGCGGAAGCGCCGCTTGTTGGGCGCGTAGCGGCTACCCTTCACCGGCACCCCGCCGGGACCCGTCACGTTGGCTGCTTCTGAACCCTAAGGAAGGAAGACACAAAAATAAATATGTATATAATGAGTAGATTTTTTTTAATATTAATAAATAATTTTTTTTGGCTTGATCTTACCTTGACAGCCTCGATCACATCAAACTCGACCACCTCGCCGTCGCCAACACTCCGGAGGAACTTCCTCGGGTTGTTTTTCTTGATTGCAGTCTGAGAAAAGACAACAAGCATCACCGAAAGAAGTCGGCCGACACTAAACGCTCACCTCGTTTTACCTGATGAACAAACACATCTTCCTTGGTATCATTTCTGAGGAAAGAAAAACAAATCACCATCAACCTCCATTTATGATAGCCCTCGTGCGTCACAAAAGAAACGAACATGCCTGTTTATGAAGCCGTATCCGTTGCGTACATTGAACCACTTCACTGTCCCATGTACCAAGGTGGCTGAAACAATTTAAGCATTTGATTAAAAGCAGTCACCAAAATCTACACACAAAACTAATAATGTTAACTAGCACGGTAGCAAAGATTTGACTTGGGAATGACCCATTGATTGAGATGTGTGTACGAGACAATCATTAACAGCAAGACTTTGAAATCAAGTACGCAGCAGGTCACTGGGAAGGGCCACAATGTCATAAAAATAAAAAAAGCATTATGCCATGCATTTGAAAGAAGTGTTTAAAATGAATCTCTGTACTAATTAATCACAATCCAGTCAGTGGTTCTCACTTTGACAAAACACCTTCATGCTGTTCACATTTTCAAATCTTGAGACCAAGAGGGCTCTCACAATCATCAGCTTTTTTTCCCCCTTCCATTGATTTCACTACATAGCTTTGGCAATCATAATAAAGCTTATCCAAGTTCCAAAAAAAAAAAAAAAGCCAAATAAGCAGTACTTGCATAATTAGACAATTTAATTTAACTGGTGAATTACACTGTAAAGAAATTGCACTTGAGCATTCAACATGCAAGTATACGGTACAGCAACATGACAAAAGGACTACAAAAATGGCTATGCAGGTGGACTCACTCACGCCGTGATTAGTCAATCAACACACACACGCGCGCGCAGACCCACCTAAAACTTTCCTCTCCACTTGTGGCTTGTCTTCCACAGGGGTCAAAGGTGGAGCGCTCTGCGTATCAGTGTCGGCGTCGGTCATACTGCTGTTTGCTGGAATTGCCGGCTGTGACTCCTCGGTCTGATGCCGCGTTTAGCGCCCCGACCGAAAATACTCGGAACGCTATTTCACCTGCTGAGGTTTTTATCCAGGCGTAGCCCGGGCCACCTGGCGGAAGTCGCTTTCTGATTGGTGGAACGAGTGAAAAGGCGGGGTTTTGTTTGATAGTCGGCGGAAGTGCAAATCATCTTCCCCCCCCCCACCCCCCCTTCATTTTGATTGCCCGAATCAACAACACCCATGTTTCAAAAGAAGCAATCTAAAAAAAAATATATGAATAAATCTTTTGGCACAATGGGACATGGCGTGGTCACTTCTTAAACCAAGTATTAGCCTACAACTTTTCTCACTAAAAATAAAATTAGGATTTTTCATACGTTGCCACATTTTTAAAATGTTGATTTACCACTTTATTTTCATATCAGTATGACTTTTATTGCAAACAATTATTAGTTATTAATTAATTCATGAATAAGTTTATTCTCATCCTTTTTTGTTGTCCAAAATACCAACGCTCTGAACATCAACACTTCTATTCCATATAAAATAAAAACTTTATTCTTGCAGTTTACTATTCTCATAAAAATTGCGTTATATTCCTTTAAGTATTTTTCTAACCATATACTGTATTCTCATAATGCTACCCCTATTTAAAATATATATTTCAAAAAATACTTTTGTACTGTTACCACTTTTTTCATTCATAGGTGTTAATTGAATCTTGTGCATTTTCGAATTTCATGGTGAAAGAAAATGTGGCTTAGGCTGCAATTATTGACTTTTCAAAATTCACAAAAAAGGGAGTTAAAACAGAATATAAATCTTTTAATAAATACAATATAAATACAAATAGCATGGCGACAAGACAACGAATGAAAATGAGTAGAAAAAGCAAGTGCAACAGTGTCATTCATGTCAGTAAAGTCCTGGTTTTGAAAATTTCTCTTCTGGTGTCCAGCAGTAGTCGGGCACAGTGGAAGTAGTTCTATTGGCTTCTTAAGCGGGATGATTGAACTGGCCCATGAACAAAATGGCTCCCGTTTGTTTGTGCTGGATCAAGAAGAGAAAAGGCCGATCCAAAGTGAGCTCCTCAACTGCCATTCGGGAAAACAGCACAGCGGCTGAAAAAACACACAAATGTTAATATAAAATTGTATACGCAAAATTGCAACATTATTCTCATCATGATCCCATTTTGTCAAATACGTCAGGACTTATTTATTGTAACGTGACCATTTCTTTTTGGTAAAATTACCATTTCATCTTCGTACCATCAGTTATGTTATTCCCACTAGTACTCAATGGCATTATTCTTACGTGACCATTTATTTTATTGAGTAAAATGAACTACTCAAAGTACAATGTTCAAGTGCGGTTGTCCCGTAATGTGTGCATCTTTCAACGTTTACAAATAAACACCTCTCCCATTTGCAATTGAGGTAATGCATTACCTGTGGCCGCGGCTCCTTTTGTTCCTTGCTCGTTGACCTCAAATTTGACCGTCTGCAGGACCTTGGACACGCATAGCTTCTCGTCAGCTAAAGGAAAGAATCAGCCGTTAAATACACTGTAGTTGCAAAAATGCAGAGGTCTGCTCAAATAAGTGCCAGTCCAGTTAAAATAATGGATCTTTGACTTCTCTATCCGTTAATGACAGTGAATGTTCATTTCATCCTTTCAATTGTGGGACAATCTGGTCATATGTGTTTTGTTGTTTGACTCACTTGTCATGCGGGAGAAATCGGCAGTGGCCAGATTGAACATGTTGCCCAGGCCCATCCTGACGAGTGCAGCCCTCAAGTTCACCTCAGAGTTCAAGGTAAACCTGCAAACAGCAACAAACATTACATCTTCTTGTTCTACGCTAAGAAGCTATTAAAAAAAGAGCAGATTTCTCCCCAAAAATTATTTATTATGTTATAAATTAATTTGTATTCATTCCATTTATGTCATTAATTATTAATCATGTATTTATTTTGTATTTATACATTTATAAATAATTATTTTTAAAAATCTTCTTGTTCTACGTTACGAAGCTGGGAAAAAAAGAGCAAATTTCTCCCCCAAAATTATTTATTATATTATAAATTAATTTGTATTCATTCCAATTATTTCATTAATTATTAATCATATATTTATTTTGTATTTATACATTTATATATAATTATTTTTTTAAAATTCTGTAAAAAGATGACATGTTGTTTTTTCCCCCCTGACATGAAAATGATTTCATTTCTGTAAAACGACAACTTGATTTCTCACAGTTGGAAATAATACCTCGGCATGGTTAACTGTCTCCGAACGCTCCTTAGCTCGGCTCTCCACTGCCGGATCCGCTGGCTACTCAGGTCATCGGTAAGCGTGCTCAGCGGCACGTCGGCTTCAAAGGGCGAGACCAGCAGCATGCTCAGTGAGTCGCTCTCGTATGGGATCTCCACCACGTCGTAGTCCACGCCGCTGCCGGTCACAAACTCCCCTGTGGATGCAGTCGGGGAGATTTGTAAACCAAGAAATACAAATACTCGAGTGGTTTTTTTCTGCCGTTTTGACATTACCGTAGTTGAAGCGGTTGGTGAGTGTCATCATATGAATGGGTACGGCGCTGCCGTTAGCGCAGTGAAACATCCTCTCGTGTGTCAGCTTGGGGTCGAAGGGAACCTTCCAGAGTCCCTGGAAGTGGAGGGCGTTGAGAAGCACCAGGCGAGTCTCGTCGCTCAGAGATCCCCGAGACAAGAACTCGGGAATTGCGCCTGCAAAAAGGTCATAACAGGTTTGATTCCTGAACGGCCGGTTGTAATACTCCTTACACTAACATGATGACTTTTCAGTACCTGCAGTGTGGTCGGAGACCCAGGCATTGATGATGTCCACCGCCTGGTCAGGCTTGGTGAAGTCCACTTGGTGCGGGTGACTCCTGAAGGCCTTGGACAGGGCCTGGCGGTATCCCTTCTCCAGGCTCATCTTCCTCTCCACCATGACTCCGCTGGCCATCTCTAAGCCTTCCTCAGCGTGGAGGTCACGCTGCAGCAAGCGCTGCTGTCGAGACATTCCTCGTTCTGCAAGAGAGATATTTTCCATCACAAAAGTTCTGAATAAATATTGTGACCATATTTGATCCAAAAGAAGATGAATGGATGAATGTTCTGGGCGTCACCTTGCAGGGAAAATCCCATGGCGGCGGTCATGGCCTTGCGAGTGTTCCCCGCGGCGCCGAGCTGCGCCATCGCCAGGACAGAAGAAACGCCGTACGGGGAGAAAATCACGTTTTGATGGGACGAAGCTCCGGCCAGGTGGCCGAAGACCTTCAAACCCAAGTCGCTCTGCTTGTCCTGCAGAGAGCCCATCACGACTTCTCCGCTCACGGCCAGCATCAGCATAACGCTTACGTACTTGCAAAACATCCTGCCGAAGAAAAGATTTTGTTAGAATGAACAGCTGAACTTAGCATATCTTTTTTTTTTTTCCACACGAATGTTGATTTTTTTTTTCCTCCTAACATTTTTCTTTTAGAATAACAATTTTATTCTCAGAAATATTTTTGGTACAATTCTGTTTTTTTTCACATTGTTATTGATGAGAATCAAATTCCGAAAGATGCGGCTCGTGACATTACGATTTGCGACTGTATTGTTCAAAGATGTTTCTGGAAAATGGTAATTAATCTTTTGAAGTGATGACAACCGTTCCGGTAAAGTTCCCACGTGTTCATACATGTTTGCCTTTTTTGGCCGCTGACCTTTCAGTCTGGTTGTGTTTGCGTAACCAGTCACTGTTGCGCAAACATTGCGGAGCAAATTGCAAAAGTTGACATTTCTTCATTATGTGGCTTCCAACTTCTATTTTTCAGTATTTTGACTTTTTCATACAATTATTTTACCCATAACATTTGTCGATATGAAAATGACTTTTTTTTTTCTAACAACATTAAGGCCTTTTTCGTGTTGCATTGCAATCTATTTTTACAACTTTACTACTTTTCTTGTAAAATTCCCATTTTCTTCTCGAAAAATTGCAAAATTGCATTTTTTTTTTTTCATTACGCGGTCAACAACTTTTTCTCACGTAACAATATTGCCTTTTTTCTTATTCTTACAATTTTTCTCCTTGCAGCTTTTTCCCCTTCAAATTCACGCCCAAGTTTTCAAACAGAAAAGAAAATCACCTTGAATGGACAAGCATTGCAGGATAAAAAAAAAAGAAATGTAGCCAGCAAACAATTTCGAAATAATTTCTTACCTTGTGGCTGTCGTCTACTAGGCTGTCTGCTTGAATGTAAATGACTCGGGGAGTTCCTTTACTTTTATAGGCATTGCACACCCACGCATACGCACAAAGTCGTGGTCTGGTCTGAAGCCTCACCCCCCCGCCCCCCTCGCTTGTGCACACAGAGGTTATTTGTGATGATGATGTCATTTGGCACTGTCTGGAAAGGCTTCCTTTTCGTCCACTGACACATTGACACGTCAGCCCACGTCTTCCTCCTTTCGTTTTAGTGAGTGGAAAAAGTCACTTTGGTGTTTTCTCCTCGCTGCTAACAAAACAGACACACACACACACACTCCTCTGGTATGCTGGAAAGTCACTGTCCCCAGAAGGGGAAAGTGCGGCCTTTGCTATGATCAATGCCATAACAATGAACAAAAATACTTTGATGCTTACTAATACCCAAATTGTGGGAATGGTCAAACATCTACATCATTCATTTGAGATCTTTTTTGTTTTACTAACAACCAAATTCATTCTTTCAGCTCAACGTAATCTAAAAAAATAAATAAAATGATTGACACAAATATATGCCAACTTATGATCTTGCATTACGACATCACAATTGTGCATTTGATTGACATATCAAACCGACCGACAGAAAACAAAGACAAGCTGTGTTCTAAACTGCCGCTTAATGCTAACGTGATGGAAAATCACATTGACATGCTAACGGTTAGCATCAATTGGAGTGTTGTTTGATTTAAACACATACTGTGCAGCAAACACATGTAGACATATAATATAACAATACTTTTAGGCCTAAATTCTTTAATCTCTATTGAAAAAATATTTTAATATGACAGCAACTTAATGTGTTGAAGCAGTAGCAGTATTAGCGGTAGTAGTAACGGAACAAATGAAACTCGTATCTGAAGGTATTGAAATACATTTTTATTTGTTTAAAAATAACCACAAGCACACAGATACATAAGTCGGCATGAATTCCTCAACTTTGCTAGCTGGTTTTGACCGGACTGACGATGGCCAGCTTTTCCTAACCACGTACTAACCCCATGAGTCGCAACGTATTTTTTTTTTCACGTTTTTTCCACAGATATTATTACAACTTTTTCCCCGAGGTACAATTCCAACTTCATTCTCGTCATATGCTATTTTTTGCATACCCCACGCACGTAAAAAAAATTGTTATTTAGTTTATCGTTAATACAGTCATACATGTGAGCTATCTCTGGAGGGTGACACATTAAAAGAACATAATTTCAAGGGAATACTAGCATTCCTTATCATGCTACTCACCAAGCATCTGGTTAGAAACGGGAAGCAGCATGATTTTTCCATTCTCTGTGGGAGGGGGGGCAGACATTTGGCAACCCCCAAATTGTCCCAATGGGATCATTTCTTATCTAACTGGAAGACTTTTAGGCACCCACACCATATATGGAAAAGGAAAGTTTTAGACAGACTAGAACAATTGTCTCTAAATATAAAAAGATGCATCAAAACATCTGTTCGTTGTTAGTTACATAGCCCTGGGATCTTCTTTAACAAGCTATAAATGGTTACACATGGCAAAAGCATCCAAAGTGTCCTCAAAACCAATTGCAAAATTGCATTAAAAAATATATTTTTAAAAAGTGTAATATAGTGAGGATTTTTGATGATGGACGGTCAATTATTTTCCTGTTTCTACTGATGGCGTCTATCGTCATGGCAACTGTCCAGTACATACAAGGTGTGACTGGTGGATTATATAAGAGAAGCATGAGTGCGTTGTGTTCAAGTTGGCCACCGCCTCGCTGACTAAGCAGCACTTCATCCTTTCCATTCCTTTTTACTGCTCAATGACTCCTGATGTGTGCTTAAGTGTTTTTCTGAACACTAACATGGAAATATTGGGAAAAATACTTCATGTCATCATCCAGGTTAGACAATACACATGACTTCAAGAATGAAAAAAAATAAAAGGCTATGGATGGAATGGAGGGATGATGGAAAGAAGGACTGTAGGAAGGTAAGATAGAACGTAGGTAAAATGGAAGGAAGGAAGGAAGGAAGGAAGGAAGAAAGAAAGAAAGAAAGAAAGAAAGAAAGAAAGAAAGAAAGAAAGAAAGAAAGAAAGAAAGAAAGAAAGAAAGAAAGAAAGAAAGAAAGAAAGAAAGAAAGAAAGAAAGAAAGAAAGAAAGAAAGAAAGAAAGAAAGAAAGAAAGAAAGGAAGGAAGGAAGGAAGGAAGGAAGGTAGGAAGGAAGGAAGGAAGGAAGGTAGGAAGGAAGGAAGGGAAAACGAGGATGCAAGTTAGGAAAGGTGGCAAAAAGTAGGAATTGTACGAAAGAAGGATGTGTAAAAGAAAGGATGCATGAAGGAAGGTCCATCCTAAGTAAGGATAATATGGAGCAAACAATTTGTATCACAGACAGAGTGGAAGGAAGGAAAGAAAAAGGGATATATTCGTGGTTGGATGTAAACAAAGACAAAGGGTGAAAACAGGGATGGTTTATAAAAGTGATTGAAAATGGAATGACGGCAGACTCGAGCGATTAACCTCAAAATTAGCCTTGAAAGCATCATTTTCACACTTAACCTATGTTTAAAAGGCTAAAGCTAGTTTG
This sequence comes from Syngnathus typhle, assembly GCF_033458585.1. Taxonomy (NCBI): domain Eukaryota; kingdom Metazoa; phylum Chordata; class Actinopteri; order Syngnathiformes; family Syngnathidae; genus Syngnathus; species Syngnathus typhle. The sequence goes on along the minus strand of NC_083738.1, from coordinate 23,890,435 downwards.
GTTTAGTAACTCCGAATCCTAACATAAACTGTTGACATCCCCCATTAAGACACTAAACCTTAATCGAAACGCAGTTTTGAAACTAATGTAATTTGTAATTGAAATGACGGCGACGGTAAGGTGAACGGAGGCATTTGAACGCACCAGGCGCGTTTAAATGACGTCAGAATTACGCGCCGCCATGTGTAAACTCAGATGAACGTTGACGTGCTTGTTTACGCGTTAGAATTGACTTCTGATTACAATCGTTGGTTGAATTCATGATTGTATTTAAACATACCTTATTCCTTATGCGGGTGTTAAAATAATCAAATAGTAACACTGCTGAGTCGTTTACTTTGCGCGTTTCACGGTAGAACGTTTAAATTAACAAATGGATGATGAGGACCGCGTGAAGACCGATGACAACAAAATCCAAAATAATCATCATGTTCTCAAAAATAATATAGTGGAGGTTGACAAAGAAGACGAAGAAGCGACCGGGAAGCAACCTTTGTCCAAAAGGCAAAGGAAAAAGCTTCTAAAACAGCAGAAATGGGAGGAGGAGAGGGAGATGAGAAAGTAAGAAGACAATTTATTATCATATTATAAATCGCAATAAATAATTAAATGAAATTGTACCTGGATTAAACCAAGCATGTAAGTGTAAAAATATTGGATTTTACAGATTCAGTTTCTCATACAAAGAGATCATGTTGCTGCCTGATTAACTTGACGTGTGGTGGTACAGGCAGAAGCGCAAGGAGAGGAAGCAGCAGCGGCGGATCCAGAGGCAAAACAATCATCAGGAGAATGAAGGTGAAGACCGCGGGGCCAAGAAGCGCCCACGGCGAGAGGTGACGCCCACCTCGCTCAGGCTGGTGGTGGACTGCAGTTTTGACGACCTCATGTTAACCAAGGTAAACTGGATCCATTCCAACATCTCCGTCCCAGTTCTCAGTTGATCTCTCCTCAGGATGTGCACAAGCTCCACAAGCAGATCCAGAGATGCTATGCTGAAAACAGACGAGCCTCTCATCCAGTCCAGGTGGATTGCCGCTCACTTTGTCAGATTTTATTCCAGAAGAGACAACGGGCTTTGAATAAATAAAAAAAAGAGCGTGTTTGTAATGATTGGTTCAAATGATTAAAAACACGCTGCACTGAATGCATCAAAGGAAACGATGTGTTTTATCCAATACAGGACTACAGATAACTTTTTTGTTTCTCTTGTCCAGTTTTATCTGACAAGCCTTGGAGGACAACTCAAACAGAGTATGGATGAAAAAGACAAAGGATGGATCAACTGGAAAGTGAGCACACCTCTTCAATAATATGACAAAAAAACGTCATATTATTTCTCGGAAAATAGATGTTTCATGAGAAGAAGTAATTCCAGGATATATATATATATTTTTATATTTATTTGTAATTTCACTCAAAAAATATATGGTTGTTTGCACAGGATATCCACATTAAATTGGAGCACTACAGTGAAGTATTGGCTAAGGAGGATGTGGTCTACCTGACGTCCGACTCCCCCAACGTGCTGAAAGAACTGGACCCCAAAAAGGCGTACGTGATTGGCGGGCTGGTGGACCACAATCATCACAAGGTCTGGATCGCATGCGGCAAAAGCTGTCTCGGATAATATCCCAGGTATTCCTCAAGGTGCGTTTCCCTGCCCACCTTCATTTCTGTCTCTGTGCCGACTTTGCAGGGAATAACAATGGAGCGGGCCCAGAATCTGGGACTCTGTCACGCCCAGCTTCCCCTCGACAGCTTCGTCCAGATGAACAGTCGCAAAGTTCTGGCGGTCAACCACGGTATTGAAATGTTCTCCTATTCTTAGTTTCGTCTTGTCAGGATTTGCATGCATTGTTTTTTTTCTCCCGTCAGTGTTTGAGATCATCCTGGCATATGTGGAGAAAGGCAGCTGGCAGGACGCATTCTTCTCCGTACTACCTCCGAGGAAAGGAGCCAAGGCCGTGACTTCAGGGTCGGCAGACCCGGACGGGGATGGCCAAGAGGACCAACCAGAGGAGCACTCGGACCTTGAGGAGCCCCAACCAAACGACAAGTGAGCCCCGAGATTGTGCTACCGGATAATTTATTTATTAAGAGCTTTATTTTCCTTTTGGACTCTTTCCTTAGTTAACTTGGCATTTCATTTCCATATTATGAATTTTGCTTTTTAAATGTGCCAAATTGATTTCAAATCCATTGGGATGACATCATGAATGTGTAGATGTTTATTAAAATGCTACACAGACATATTAGAAAAACAGAGTTGTCATTTTACAGGAATGAAGTTGGATTATTGAGGTGGGAAATGTTCTATTTCTAAAGATTTGTGTAATTTTCTGATATTACGACTTTATTCTTGTAGAATGACTTTTTTGCTCATAATGCGCCTTCGTTCTTTCAAAAATGCTTGTGATCTTACAACTTTATTCTTAAAGTAATTTTCCTTTCATCCATTTCTCATGAAATTGCAATATTACAACTTTATTCTTGTAAAATATTTTTTGTTTTAGAATAAATGGCCATTTATTCCCACTTGTCAAATAAACAAAGAGGTTCATGGTATAATGATTTTATTTTTGAAAATCTTACTTTTTTTGTGAAAAAAATTACAGTTTGATTCTCTTCAAATTAATTTGGAATCAACTTTTTCTTCTTTTCTTTTTTTGCTCAAATTACACTGGGCAAAAAATGTTGACAATATTATATCAGGTCTGGAAGTAAACTGCTCAGCCAAAGGTGGACTTTTCTCCTGGAATTTCATTGCTATAACTTGGTCAAATCTGTATTGCGCAAGCTTTATAGGTCAAAAGTTAAAAAAAAAAAAAAATCCCCAAAACCTAATGTACTAAAAAAAAAAAAAGTCAAGATATTTTTAAAATAAACATTAAAACGTATATCTCAGATTAAATATGACACGTAATCAATCTTTTTAGCGCCTATAAAGTTATTTATAACTATAATGTAACTATCTTAATTTTTAATTTGTCGTAGCACAACTTTGCAAATGTAATTTATTTTTTCTTCATAATTTAACGACATTGGAGTCGATAAGCTCCTGTGGAAGGATCGGCTACAAGCAATGTTGGAGGCGCATTGACTTTTCACGCGGCGCCTGGCGTTAAATCAAGGCAAGGCCATTAACGGCCAACGGCGAAGCGAGTGTCCACGGCCGTACATCAGCGGCTACGAGAAGAACATTGGGATCTATTGCACGAGATGTGCTGAAGCGGGTTTCTATTTCCGTCAGCTTTTTTTTTTCTTCCCGTACCACCTCGTAAATAACAGAACCCGGCGAATTACCCGTTTGGCAACAATCAATAGTCATTTGTGCTTTGGAAGCGACTTGTTTTTATTCATATACTGGACAGCAAATACATGAATCGACAAAATCATCAAGCACTCGAGCCACGTTTGCTCCGAAGAACCTTGTCCTGCTTTCGATGGCAAAAATGCGTTAGAGGATATTAAGTCGTGTCTCGGAGTGACACTTGGAAAGCTGACTGGAGGTCACAAGAGCATAGAGTACAGTACGTTGGTCTCCTCGGTGTGCGTAATTTGGCTGCTTTACAACAACACACACACACACGCACAAAAAAAAAGTTCTTATCGAGTTTGTAACAGCCTAAATACAAGACACTACTCAAGAAGCCTGTTCTCGGGAGAATTTACTACTTTTAATATAATGTTGTATTCTGCACATAATTTGAATATGATAGCATTCAAGTATAGGACGATATTAGCAAAATATTGAATTTTCGTAAATATAAATCTTTGTTTCCTAATAACATTCCCACATTCTCATTGCATTGCCTATGAACATTTTGATTTTATTATTAAATAGTGTCGTGTAGTACAATATTAATATATTTCTTTACAATAAATATGGTATTTTCTTCAAAGCAAGTGTTAAAAATTCCTATTTGGTTTTTTTTGGTTTTTCTTATAACATGCCACTTTCTTTCTTTTTCACACGACGCTGCCATTTTTTCCGACTAATTTCTCGACTGCCATTTCTGAAGTTGCAATTCCGCCCCCACCTTGTAAAATCACAACTTGGCAATATTCCGCCCGACTTTTCCTCCTTACAGAATACTAACTCTGTTTTTTTGTAATACTCCACTCTTAATCTTTTTCCTCATCGCATTTGACTCATAAAAAAAACTGCAATCTTTCTCTCATTAACAATTTTTTTTTGCAACATTAATGTTTTTCTCTAATATTATTTTCCCCGTGACCTCACAACATTTCTCTCATATTACCGCTTTTTTCAAACTTTACGACTTTTCCGCAACAGTTGGACTTGTTCCGATATTACATCTCATTCTTGTAACATTACAAAATTACAACTTTTGCCTCTACAATTTGAATTTATGACTTTTCCCCCCTCATATGACCCCTTTGACCAAAAATTTTCTCACCACCTTAATCTCATAATCATTTCCCCTCGTAATATCGCAATTAGACTCCCTCCCCCCCTCCCCGCGTTGGGCTTAAATTCTCTCGAGAACAGGGCGGTACGCTTATTATGCGGCCAAAGTTCACAGTGTTTCACGACTCGAACCTTCAAGTCAACTCACCTCTTCACAGGCTTGGCACAGTTGTAACATTCTGTACAAATAGTTAATAGGAGCCGTGCATTTCTACTCAGAAGCAAATAAAACTGCGCTGTGGAATGTCGCTGCTCAATAAACACACCTCGCATCCATCCATCCATCCATCCATCCATCCATCCATCCATCCACCCACTAAAGGACTTTTCCTGGAGTATAAATGTATCATTTCAGTGTAAAAAGGAAGCACTTGAAATCAGTAGTAAATGTCAGTGATGATGAATGGAAGCTGCTATTGCTGATGATAGGTGCTGATAGAAGGTATTACCCCTCGGAGTATATGGCACTTTCTTCAGGCGGGGTCAGGGGAGAGGAGAGGGGGTGGGGTGGGGATTCTAGAACTGTGACGTCTCGGTAAAGGAGATGGCGTCCGTCTTGTCGACGGAGAATCCCCCGTTGACGTAGGATTTCTTGTCGCACTCGTCGCCGTCGGGCGTAGCCTCCAAGGCGAAGGGGTTTGCCACATCCACGTCCGAGATCAGGTCCATCCTCTCCAGTTCGCGCTTGGAGAGCTTCTGGACGATGCCGGCGCCGTACGCGTCGCCCAGCACGTTGATCATGGTGCGGAAACGGTCTCTGCGGCAGAACCACATGTACGGAATATTTTTCAAATAAAACGTTTCCTCATATTCGTGGCAGAGGAAACAACATGATAATGATAAGCAGCTTCCAGGCCATCTGATTGGAAACTTATCACTTACAGCAACCAATCCACAGCGACGATGAGCGTGACATCACTGGCGGGTAGTCCGACGGCTGTCAAAACTATTACCATGGTGACCAAGCCCGCATTCGGGACGCCTGCAGCTCCGATACTTGCCACAGTTGCGGTAATGCTACATGGAAGAAGGGACATGTCACATGGGGCAGCTGAGATTACAGAAGGTGAGCTTGCATGATACCTGATGGTGACAATCTGCCCCACATCCAGGGCGTAGTCATTGAGCTGGGCGATAAATATGGCGGCGACGGCCTCGTAGAGCGCCGTGCCGTCCATGTTAATGGTGGCCCCCACGGGGAGGACGAAGCGGGTGATGCGCTTGTCCACGTGGTTGTTTTCCTCAGCGCAGCGGAAGGTGACGGGGAGGGTGGCAGAGCTGCAACACATCATCTAGTCACCGACGTTCACCTACCGCAACACTGCTATCGGGCACGTTTTTGGATGTGCAACCACATAGCTCCATAGTGCTAAAACATAATGGGAAAAGCCATTGACAGGCTAACACTTAGCATGGATAGATATAACGCTTTAAGCAACGGATATTAGAACACAAATGATGCAGCGACACATGTAGACCGTATTCTTTATCCTCTTTCAAAGCAGACTCGCCCTAAAGTCGTCCGAGAAGGTAGAAGGGGAATGAAGAGAACAATACCTGGACGAGATCATGAGGGCCGTCACAAGGGCCTGCGCCATCCCCAGCGTGAATGTGTACGGATTCTTCCTCACGATGACAAAGAAGATGAGGGGCAGGCAGACGATGGCGTGGATGGCGAGTCTACGGCGAGAACAACGGCGCATGGTGGGTGATGCGACTTCCTTTTGCCCATTCCAAGCATGCAGCAAAACAAGGCCACTGATCTTGGATAATGGTCCAAGTGTGTAACCGTATCCTTCTTGAGACCTTACCGCAGAGAATGTACTGACCCTTCCTTAGATTTACAGGTGTGATCTTATAGCTTTCATTACGCTATGTGCAGGTTGAGCAGTTTCAAAATGTCCTTGGCTTATCTGTGGCCACTGGACGGGAGAATTGGCCCTAATGTCAAGTATAAATCCAGCCCGGCTTACCCGCTCAGCACCGTTACCATATAAAGACCCATCTTGCGGAAGATCTCCCAGTCTTCCACCTCGATGATCTTGGCGGCGATTAGGAACAGGATCCCGATTGGCATATAGCTGAAGAAAACAAACAGTGAATGGTACCATTATGCAGTATGCAAGTTGATGTCCGTGACAATCGATCATTCTGATTGGCTATTAGCATGCTAATCAGAAATCCCGTTGCCATTTATTCAATTCCACACAGTCAAATGGCTTCAAAATCAAAACCACCTACCACATAATTATATGCACCAGTTTCATGGTGGCATCGTTAAGGGCATCAAAAAACTCCAGAAGGATGCGTCCCTTTTCACCCATCTTCCCGATGACGAGTCCAAACGCGACGCAGAACACGATGAGGCCCAAAACGTTGATTCCGTCCGAATACGTCCCGCTGATTTTGTAGTCTATGGTGATGTTCTGACCGCAGTGAGTACAAGGAGGCGGTTTATTCACATTTCCATATCTCCTCCAATTAAGTGAATTAACAGATTTGCCCCGCCCCCAAGCATGCTAGCATCCAGGCTGCGCCTCAAAGAAAAAACATTTTGACTTGAAAAAATAGGGGCCACATTAAAACAAATTATCCAGGTCTTGTCCAGGAACAAATTCCATGAATTGCTGATGGAAATAAATGTAAATACCATCAAATATGTGGCAGACCTGGTATCTGTAAAGCTAACGTTTCAAATAATAATGTCACGATAAATTGTAAGAGTTGCCTACCTCCACGGCATCAAAGACAGTGGTCGCGACAGGAGGAACGTCCGTACTTGTGACAGGAGGAATGTCCGTACCTGCGACCGGTACCCTCTGAGGCGGCTCCAACTCCTTGCGCTTGGTTTTGTACTAAAGTGAGAGACTTGTTAGCGTCATGTGACCTGAGGGCCACCCGCTGGTGTATTTTGGCTTACCTGCTGGAAACAAGCTTGCACCAAGTTTTCCGGAAACATATTTCTGTTGATCAGAAATGACGGTTAGAAATGTGTTATAATGCAAACAGAAATATTTCAATGACACACCTGATGAGGTCCAGCAGCGTGTCAACGGTGGTGACGTTGGGCGTGGTTCCGGCTCTGTCAATGTGCTGCGCTGTTTGAGAGACTCCGGGCTTGATGGTCATCACTAGGATGATGCCTGCCAAGGGTCCACAAGGGATGCCATCAACTATTTTGATTTGACCAAAAAAAGGTGTCCAGACTACGGCACGGGAGCCGTACTAAAAATATATTTAATATTAAAATACCGTTTTTTTCCATGTATAATGCGCAAAATTTAACTAATTTATTGTCCTAAAATCTGGGGTGCGCATTATACATGGGTACACATTAATCCGGATATGATACGGAGGCCGCCATTACAGATGCCTTTTCTTCTCTGCTGTTCACTTCAAACACGCTCCATACGAACACAATGCTCTCGTATCAGACGCTTGCTCAATCACCTGCTCGTTTGCTGTCACAATGTACCCTAGACAAATCCGAAACATTTCTTCGCTATCGAGTTTGCTAGCGCGTGCGCAGTGATACAGACCGGCAGAATAACATCCGGTTGTTCCCAAAGATGATCTTTTTCTGAAATAATTTTACGTTTACGGATTTAAGTAGGAGTCAAAATTTGGGTGCGTATTATACATGGGTGCAGGCTATTTTTCCAGCATCAACATGCCATTTTTAGGGTGCGTATTATACATGGGGGCGCATTATACATGGGAAAAAACGGTATATCTATTTTTTACTTGCTTCGTGTCAAAGTCACATTAAGCCTTGACGTTGCAGTTTTTGTTCAAAATAACAAGCTTCTCAAGATGATATGGGGAAAGGTCCGGTTGGCGATCACCCGCTACCGCCCAAGTGTATTTCAAAACACATGCGCATTGAACTCACCAAGGATGACAGCGATAATCGTGGTGGAGAAATAATAAATGACAGCTCGCAGCCCGATCTTGCCCGACACCTCCGAGTCCAGGGCAGCAACACCTGTGCACGTGACGCACATACTGTAACATACAGCTCGCACGATTTGTCTCACGTGTTTTTACCTGTTATCATGCTGGAAATGATCAACGGGAGGATGACCAGCTTTAGCATTCGCATCAGAATCTCTCCCGGGAAGCCGAAATATTGCTTGTGCAGATGGGACAGAGAGGCGTACTCTCTTACGGCAACACCCAGACTGATCCCTGGACATAATTGCAACAACAAAACAATTGTGGAGGTAGACGCTCTAATGGTATGCCACGTACAGTACAAGAGTTGTGTCCTCATTAAAAAAAAGGCTCAACTCAGCTATTAGCCATTGATTGTAACTACCGCATATGGCTCGTATAACGCCGGTTTGATTGAACGCAACCATTACAAATGACAAAAGCACACAAGGCTTTAACAAATCTCGCGAGACTTTAAAACACTTTATCCGCAATGTGGCAAGAGTGAAGTTAAGTCATTGTATTACAGGGATCATTTTATGAGATAAAAAAAGTCATAGGAATAAAGATGGACAGTAATTTTGTGAGAAAATCCTAAGAATATAGATGTAATCTTCTAAGTTACAAAAATAGTTTTAGAGTTGTACAAAACTAAAGTCGAAACATTCGAAGAAGAATAAAGACACAATTTGGGTAGAATAAAATCGGAAAGATCTGAAAAAGCCGTAATGTTACGAGACTAAGGTCATAAGAAAACATTTTGTATTGCTGAAAGAATAAAGGTGTAATGCTATGAGAACATTGCAACGAAAGACAACTTATTACAACACATATTTGTAATGTTATGAGAATAAAGTTATATTACAAAAAAAAAATTGAATGTTATGACCATGAATTTATGACATTATGTCACGAAAATAAAAGCTCAGCAAAAAGTCAAAACGTCGAGAATAACGTAATACTATGTCAACAGATGTCGTAACATTACATGAGTCAAGTCCCAAATGACGAAAGATTCGGACTTTATTCCGATAAGGGCTTTATTGTGCTCATTTTATTGTTTGCAAATGGAATTGGTGGCATGCAGTCAAATCAAGATGGAACCACACCGTAGAATACACAAGTGCTGCTTGAATGGTTGCATCCTATTTTATTTTTATGCATTCTGGATGGCCCCCGATGAGGAAAAGGCTCCCCCACCCTTCATTTAAAACATCACGTATGCTCTCGGCGTGCACCGCAAAAGAGGCTGAAGGAGAAAATGGAGATGGATGCACATGCATGCATACCGAGCAGCACTGATACCACTGTGGCGATCAGCAGCCAGTTCTTCTTCAGCAAGCCTTTGCAACTGAGGCGTCGCCGCTCTTTGTCGCCCATCATGTCCATGGTGGTCCACGAAGAAGGTCTCCCCCCTTCCTCGCTCGGACACAAAAGCCAGAATGTCACGAGCAGATGAGGCTCTGCTGCGTCGCGTCAGACGCTGCTGATGGCCAGAAACGGAGGGAGGGAGGGAGGGGGTGAGGAAGGACGGCTACGTGCGCGCGCGAAACAGGAAAGATGGAGAGCAAGGTGTCCCAGACATTTTCGCCTCCCCTACTGGAAATTAGAATCCAACACAAAAGGGTCACAGTGATGACTAATGGGGTGAAACATTAACCTGCACATAACGGAACGAGAGAGAGAAAAAAAGAATATACCGAGAAAAAACGCAATGTTACAAGGAAAGGAAACGGTCGTAAAAAAATCTGAGTATAAGGTGTTAATATTAAGGGTAGGGTGGGGTTGAAACCTGGTAAAAGCAACTAATGAAATATTGACGAGAAAAGCGCACACAAACCCGAGGGAAGCGCAAACATCGAAAAGTCACGTGATAGAAGTTACTGGTTCACGAGACTACGCCCGAAAGTATTTTCTAAGGAGATTGCAACAGAAAAAAGTAGAGCATCAACAAACCCGGATTGTGACATTGATGTGTCATGAAGACGGGGAAATTTTGCAGTTTTACAGAAGATTAAAATTGCAATATTACGAGGAGATGATTAGTTTCACAAGATTAAAACTGTAAGACAGGGCAACGATTTAAATTGTAGTATAAATAGGGGGGGAACAATTTATACAATAAAATCGAGGGAATGTTAGAAAACAATTTTGAACTGTTACGAGAAAAAGGCGAATAAAAGAAATGATATAGGGTCGCCCTGACCCAATCACAATGACTTGATCGGAAATTAGGTGAATTTCATCTGTATCTGCTGATAAAGATTAGCTTTTCAAATGTTTTAAATTCTGAAAGTTAAGAACAAAAGATTCAACCAATTTATTTGATTTGAACCACATCATTACAGACGTTAATCATGTGGATATATGAATATTTTGAAAAAAGAAAAAAGCTCCGTTCCCATTTGATGCGTTGACGTTTTATTTTGAAAGCCAAGACGGAAGTGTTTACTTATCGATTTATCGCCGCCTTCACTTTGAAAGGGAGTGCCTGCGCCTTTTTATTGTGAAATCTTATCCGGAAAACTTCTCTTACCTGCCGTGCTCACACTCATCAGTGGCACCGTACTTTAGTTTAAAGGACGCTCTTACTAAAAAAAAAAAAAAAAACCTCCACTCTTGGCTTGGGGTGGCAATGACAGGAAGTTAATCGTATAGCAACAGCGAATCGCAGATTATTACCCTTGGGTTGGCTCATTGCTAACTGGTTAGCTCACGCGCCACACCAGCGAAGACGTTGTGTGGATAAGATAAGCGTGGCGTGAAGCAGAAGCAGAAGACGCAGAAGCAGCATCAACGGCGCGTATGTGTATGCGCGGGGGGAGCTGGCCTTCAATAGACCCCGCGACGACGAGCTGGAGAGCTTCCACACCCCCCCACGTTCGTCTCTTTCCCGGTGCAGCATCCCGTCGAGATGGGTGAGTCGCTAGACGGCGAAGCTAACAAGCTAGCCTGACAATCTAATTCACCTTGGCGGGTATTTGTTAATAATGACGTCATTACAGCCCCTGTCACTGTTGCTATGTTATTAGCGACGCGCTGGGGAAATGGCAGCCTAACGGGCTTGTGTGTGTGATTAGGATGCTGCATTGCAACGGCAGTAAATAGTGTACTGCTTCTCGGGAGGCTTGGGTGTGGGCTCCATCTTCCGAAATGGCACCGCCGGCTGCGCCGTTGATGGTGCAGATGGCACTCCTTCATCTTTACAGCTGTTACGCAACACAATCCCCGGCTGCATATTACTTCACTGGAGCTTCCCCTTCTTCATTTAGGTCAGGGCTCCGGTAAAGTAGGGCCACATACTAGCTGTCAGTCAGAACCAGCAACTGAACTAGTCACTAATAAGTTACGGTCAGCAACTCACCCTTGCGCATTTATTGTTGAAAAGCCATTGTGGTAAGGCTTGGTGGCAGCCAAGGGTTGGTTCTCGTTTTTGGAGTGGTTTTTTTTTTCTTTTTTTTTTTTTTTTTAAATTACATGCAGTCATCTCAGCGAGAAAAGATGAATTGAGATACTGTCCGAGTTACAAACGTAGTCAGGGAATGAATTAAACTCGGATTTCAAAGCACTACTGTACATCCATATTTCTACATCATGTACCGTATTTTCCGCACTATAAGGCGCACCTAAAAACCTCCAATTTTCTCAAAAGTCGACAGTGCGACTTATATATAGACCGATGTGGATTCGTGGATGAGGACTAATTTATTAAAGTAAGCTTTACGTATTTTGTGTGTTGTGTGATATTAACGTTTGAGCAACGTTGAGTTATTGATACATTGTTATTGTTTTCACTATTTTGACTGTCAATATATTGTGATTGCATTAACGTTTGAGCAACATTGAGTCATTTATTCTATGCGCCTTATAATCCGGTGCGCTTTATATGTGGACAAAGTTTTAAAATGGGCCATTCATTGAAGGTGCGCCTTATAATCCGGTGGGCCTTATAGTGCAGAAAATACGGTATAGTGAAATAAAACTGCTGACTGTGCCGTATGTTCAATTCCCACAATTGTGATATTAAACGTAACAATGCATTTTAGCATCAGATTTATAGATACTACGTCTGTGCTGCGGTAAAATGTGCGATGGGGTAAGAATCTCTTAATGCAGCCATCACTCAGCTGAAACGTTTTGCTTCCAGACAACCTGAGTGACGCCTTGGCGAAACTTAAACTGGCGTCCACAGACAGCGCCTCGGACAGCGTGGACGGCTGTCTGGACTGTCTGCTGAAAGCTCTGCTCAACAACAGTAAGGACTCTTCCAGACGTGTTCAGCCGAGCTCTAACGGTTACCGTTAACTGGGTGTGGTTCCCGTAGCCACGGAGGCCAGTGTGAAGGTCCAGGAGATGGGCGTTCTTCCCCTCCTCGCCACTCTGCTCAGCCCCCAGTCATCCTGCACACCCAGAGTTGCCAATATCATCGCAGAGGTGGCCAAAAATGGTGAGGGTCCAGCTCCAAGCAAAAAACATATAGGGAGTCAGCCATTTTGTTTTGAAGCAGCCATTTTATAGTAATATTTTTGAACCACATGTAGTAGAGAGATTAGATGACACTCAGTTTGAGCCACCCGGGTTTATAACTTGCACTGACAGTCTTTTCTTCCCCTAGAGTTCATGCGAACTCCCTGTGTGGAAGCTGGCCTCATCCCTCCACTCATTCAGCTGTTGAACTCCACCGATCAGGAGATTCTACTGCAGACGGGCCGGGCTCTTGGCAACATCTGTTATGACAGCCGTAAGTAGCTCTCCCATATGAACGCAGAATCCCATGAAGCTGGTTTTGGGTTTCAGGGCCCAACAGGTCGCCAGCGTTGTGTGCTTTGGAATGTGACATTTGCGGGGGGGACAGCAGAGCCGTCAGTAACGCAGATCGTCTCGGTTACTGTAAACGTCAGTCTGCTTCAAAACAATAAAACATTGAATGTTTCCTGGGAATGCAGATGACCTGATTCAGACAGCAATTGATATACTAAATGGTTGCTATGTTTTCTTCTTTGAAGGATGGGGATTGGACACTTTCCGATATGCAAACCGCTTTTGAATTTTTGTACGACTTGATACGTTTAAAAGACGGATTAAAGCACAGCCTGCTGTCGAGCTTTAAATACCAGCTGTCGGTTCTGGCGCGTTCCGTGCTGAAAAGCCCGCTCATCTGTGGAATTCCGTGGGATGCGACATTTGTTTTGGCTTGATTATGGACTGAATGGTAGGAGTGTAAAGAAGCGTGTCCCTCATCCAGTTCCTGTTTAAAATGGTGCTGGGGAAAGACAATAGAGCTTCTCTTTAGTTTCTCATACGGGCATTTCAATTGTGAAGTATGCATATTCCTCACATTAAAATTGAAATCAACAACAATGCACATTTAATGACAAGAATTTCTGGAGTTATCTTTTGGACTTTTGCTCTTCACTTGCAGACGATTGCTCGAAAAATTAGGCAAGCTACATGAGCTAGCGCAGTGTCTGAGGTGTCCTAGCTAAAAATCGGATCAAAATAAAAGTCAGAAGTATCATTCTCTGTACTATTAGTGACAAAAAATGTTATTGTCAGGAGTGTGGATCATCAATGTTTGACAAACACTAATTGCGCAAGAAATTAACAACAAAAATATTTTTGACTGACTGTATTACGCTACAGAGATAGTGTATGAATAGGACAATACATAACTCCGTGTTTTTTTTTTTTCTATCTAGTGGTTCTTTTCCTTATTATTCCCCCCCCCCCCTCCCCCTTTGTGGTTGATTATTTGTCCCGGCCTCTTTTGTTTTGCAGATGAGGGCAGGAGTGCAGTTGACCTGGCAGGAGGGGCTCAGATAGTAGCTGAACACATTAAAACCCTCTCCCAAAATACAGAGCCGGAAAATGAGAAGCTCTTGACAGTCTTTTGTGGCATGCTGATGAACTATAGCAATGATAATGGTAATGACCATCAGAACAACCGTCATCTAATACGCCGGTCTTCTCCTGTACGCCATCAAAACGAAAACCAAACCCAAAAAAGCTCAGCCGTTTTTCATTCTTCTCATCTTTCTGCCATGCTCTGCTATTTCTTTCCCCCCAGTTTCACCTCTGAAATTAGATCGACATATAGATTTCATAAACTAATCAATAACACAGCGAGGCAATAAAAAAATGGACCTGCGACCCATTTGGGGCCCTTTGGTGGAAGATGTGTTGAAGGTGTTCACAACCTTTAATGGCGTCCTGAACAGTCATAATAGTTTTAACAAATGGTCTTTCCGATTTTACGTTCCCTTCTAGATTCCCTACAAGGCCAGCTGATCAGCATGGGCGTGATCCCCACTCTGGTGAAGCTGCTCGGCATCCATTCCCACAACGCCGCCCTGACGGAAATGTGTCTCATCGCCTTTGGGAATTTAGCTGAGCTCGGTGAGTGCTTAGCCCGGACCCAGGAAGAAATTTGAAATTTTGCGCCATCCATCTGTTCTGCATACGTGCTTCGGACTTGGCCACGAAAGCAATCGCTCAGACAAATTAAAATGTGGATTGTAAAATGGTTATTGAATATAACGTCCTTTGCAATTTTTGAAACAGCTTCTGTTGTCTTGTCAGAGTCGAGCAAGGAGCAGTTTGCCTCCACCAACATCGCCGAGGAACTGGTGCGCCTTTTCCAGAAACAAGTGGAGCATGAAAAGAGAGAAATGATATTTGAGGTCCTGGCTCCTCTCGCAGAAAATGGTAATGTGCCATAATTGTCTCTCTTTTCTTTTTTCTCTTAAACATTTCTGAGTGCGTTGTCTATTAGTTTTCTATTTAAAAAATATTATTAATAATAAGAAAGGGTATAATTACTAGAGTTAGAAAAAGCAAATGATATTGTTCCGTGCTAATGTTTCACATCATCTATATCCTTGCCCTTCGCTCCTGTCCAGATGTGATCAAGTTGCAGATGGTGGAGGCGGGCTTGGTGGAATGTCTCCTGGAGGTGGTGGGCCAAACTGTAGACGGCAAGCGGGAAGAGGATGTTGCCCAGCTGAAGACAGCTTCTGACCTGATGGTGCTCCTGCTGCTCGGAGGTAAAAAGTCGCTTTTTACATCTGCGCTCCGGCTCCATCCCTGTGAATAATTCTTGACCGTCTGTGCAGATGAGTCCATGCAGAAGCTGTTTGAGGGAGGGAAGGGCAGTGTCTTCCAGAGGGTGCTTTCCTGGATCCCATCGCACAACCACCAGTTGCAACTGGCTGGTGCGCTTGCTATTGCTAATTTTGCCCGCAACGGTAAGACCTCACGAAGATGGCGGTTTGTTCCATCGTGCCGATAATTCAACCCCCAAACCCGTTGTTTATTTTCACCCTGTGGACAGATGGCAATTGCATCCACATGGTGGACACTGGTATCGTGGAGATGCTTTTGGAGCTGTTGGATCGGCACATCGACGAAGGCAACGTCACAGTTCAACACGCAGCTCTCAGTGCTCTTCGTAACCTGGCCATACCCGGTGAGCCGAATCTTACTTCGGACACACTCTCTCGGCGCTGAGGTCCAAGCTTTTTGACCGGCCGCGTATAGAAACGTATAGTATAGTCGTGTGACGTATTTACTCATAGGAGGGCCAAGATTCCACCGTGATCATGTTGCGTGTCATGTCCCGCCAGTTGTGAACAAATCCAAGATGCTGTCAGCTGGAGTTGCAGATGTGGTGTTGAAGTTCTTGCAGTCTGAGATGCCGCCTGTCCAGTTTAAGCTTCTGGGGACCTTACGTATGCTCATTGACACACAAGGTAGAAGTCTTCTCATTCTTTCCTGTCGTAGCAGCACAGCAAGGCCACAATTATCTTGGGGGGATCTCCGTATAGAGCGAGTGGTCGTGAAAATCCCGCTCAATATTTGTTGCAGTGGAAGCAGCGGACCAGCTTGGCACCAACGGGAAACTGGTGGAGCGGCTGGTGGAGTGGTGCGAAGCCAAAGATCACGCTGGGGTGATGGGCGAGTCCAACAGGCTTCTTTCCGCTCTCATCCGACACAGCAAGAGCAAGGTCTCAAGGCCACTTTGGTTTGAAGCAAATATTTTGAGCTGATTTGGACTGATTGTTAAAAAAATTTAATGTGCTTTTTCAGGATGTTGTTAGGACAGTCATCCAGGGAGGAGGAGTCAAGCACTTAGTCACCATGGCAACCAGTGAGCACATGATCATGCAGAATGAAGCACTGGTGGCGCTGGGCCTCATTGCGGCGCTCGATTTGGGTGAGAATAATGTCCAGAAACGACGGTGGCGTTTGAATCAATCCGCAAACTGAATTGTTCTCATCATCCATTCAAAGTTGCAGCGGAGAAGGACTTTGAAGGAGCCAACCTCGTTGCTGTGCTTCATAAGCTGTTGTCGGATGAGAGGAGTGCGCCGGAGATTAAATACAACTCCATGATCCTCATCTGTGCTGTCATGGGCTCCGGTGAGACCACCCACACACAGTGCACGGGATTATGGTTTAGTTTTGTTGTTTTAGTGGGTTTAGATCAGTATCTGACTTGAAAATATTTAAATAGCAAATGTAGTGCTGATTGTTTTTGGATGTTGAGGAAGAAGCGTTGACTCCTCCTCTCTGCTCTCAGAGCCCCTCCACAAAGAAGTCCAAAGCCGGGCGTTCATCGACGTGGTGTCCAAGCTTCGTTCGCACGAAAACAAGACGGTGTCCCACCAGGCGTCGCTCACGGAGCAGAGGCTAACCGCTCAGAGCTAAGTGGCCCGGATTCGCCGTCAACCCACCCTCCTCTCACAACCCCCAGCCCACCGCACCCAAACGCCCGATGAATGCGCTACCCCTTGTACTGTAAGCCCATCGTCATGTGCCAAGGTACCATGTTGCATTAACTGCCACACAGACATCCTCTTGACTCGTGCTAAGGACAGACTGATTTATGTCGCGTATGAATATGTTATTACACTTGCCACCACATAAGCCACAAAAGCCATTATAATGAGATTTTTTTTAAGGTAAGGTAGCAGATTAGGACGCGTCAGTCTTTCCTCAGTCCTACAATTTGTACATGTTAGTGCTGTCAGTCACAAAATTCTGACTTTGAAACCACGTGCATAAAGTACGGCATAAATCTAAAACGTCAGTAGAAGCAGTGGGATCGTGGATTTAAAAAACGACAGTATTTTTCGTACTGTACTTCAAAATAAAATTGGGCAGGGTACATGTAATGATTACATATCAAATTTATTTTCATGCCATGATATACGGTCGTGTAACAGTAGATAATTTTTTTTTAATTTGATCAGAAATACGCTGGATATGTTGCGGGAAAGACTATTGAACAGCTGGACGCAAGAAACCCTTTTATTCTTTTTATGAAATCCTCTCTTTAGTAAATATTTGGCTTTTTCCCCCCCCCAAAAAAAAAAAATTGGGTTTTTAGAAATACCCAGCATGCCACACACCATACACCACTCTCAAAGCGTTGCAAATATTTGATATATGCATTCAAAGCTGAAAAGTCAAATTAATTATTTTCAGTTTATCTAGAAATTTCACCCACTTCCCCTGATTTTTTTTTATTTTATTATTTGACCCGCGCACGGGACATTACGCATTCTCATCGACACAGGTAGGTTTCCCACCCCTGCTCTAAATAGGCTGATTCCTCCAGTCGTATCCACCTTTATTTGATTTGTTGGGATTTGATTTGTTTCTTTTTTTGTTTCTTTTTTATTTATGTTGATCATTACGTGTTCCATCTGCTGACATTGGGTCGACAGATTTATGGAGAAAGTCAGAACAAAAGAACGGAGGCACCTTTCATGAGTCACGTCTCATTCACTAAGAAAATGACTCACAGATCGGCTTTTTGTTTACTTATCTGTGGCGGGGATCCTTTTCCACAGAACCCAGCCAAGGCAGGATATTTAAATTCGGTAGGCATGTTCATCATGGGTAGAACCACAAAACATCTCAAAAGCCCCTACCTGAAAATAAATAGGAAGTCAGCCATTTTGGCTTGAAGCAGCCATTTGAGGGTCTTTTCGGGCCATTTCTAGGAGTTTTCCAGGACTTTTGCTTGATTGTTACGCATATTAGACCAAATTGCAAATCATTCGTGTTTTCATCATTGCCTGTGGGAACAGTCGGCTCTACAGATGAGTCCCCCCCCACCCCCTGCCTGTGAATTGTCGAATACCTGTTGATATATTATGAGGTTACTCATTTGGGAGCACGAAAGGGGAAAATATTCTTTTGTAGACTTTCAGCAGTGAATAAAAGCGCAGCTAGCGTCGGTGATTCAATGCACATCAGTGAAGACATGCATGAGCCGGCCCCCCCAATGAATCTCTGAAGATTGCTTTATCATATACATCGTATATACTGTAAATCTTGGCATGTCCCAATCCACGACAAATGTTACCATATCATTGTTGCTGTTTTTTAAAAAAAAAAAAACAAGTTTGAATGGTTATTTATCAGATTTGTGCTCTTAATGAGTCGTATCCATAGCAACAGCATAAAAGTACTATACGCGTAAATGTTTGTTGTAAATGTCAAAAAGTTGTACATTTGGAAGATTGTAACAAGATAATTAAAAGATGATAGGTAGCGGGGGTACATCTCTTTGATTCTTTATCATCGGGATTTTAGAAGTATTTTATGTTACGCTGAATGCAGAGAAGCTCTTTCACACAATCTTGATCCACATTTCAGTCGTTTATTTTCAATGCAGCCTCATTTTCAAGGTAATGTATGAGAACATATCATAAATAATACTTTAGTGGGAACTACTGTGATCTAAAACTACCCAATTTGGTAGTACAATGGCCAGTGAGAAGTAATGACACACTCGTGAAACATATCAAATACAATGCCTTTTTTTCAGTGGGTGAGTCAAGTTTAGAAAAAACCCAACAACTCCGTACATGATGCTTATGTCAGGTTTGATTCAAGTGCAGTTAGATAGAGTACGTCACAAATAAGCAGCAAATATAATACCTAGTTAAAAACATGATCAAACATGACATTTCCTGTCGAATAATCAAAACTTAACGTGTAGCAGTCCTTATTGACTCGTTTTTAAAACAGTGCATTAAAAGCCTTCAAAAAAACACCTAGTTGTATCCTAAATACTTCACATCGTCAAAGACCTCCGAAAGTCAAAAATGTCCAAATCTAGAAAAATAAATTGTACCCTCAAACGACTTGAGTTCTGTACCGTCATTTTCGGACTATAAATCGCGGGTTTTTTTCATAGTTTGGGTGGGGGGGGGGGGGGGGGGGACTTATACTCAGGAGCGACTTATATACATTTTTATTTTTTTTTTCACTTTTTTGGGCATTTTATGGCTGGTGCGACTGAACCTCCGGTGCGACTTATAGTCCGAAAATTACGGTAAATTGATACGTGAAACATCATCAGTAATGTAACGTTTTGCATGGGTAAAGTTTGCGCCCTCAAACACTTCATTGGTTACGTAAAAAGTCACATCAAATATTGTAAAGCAAATAGATTTTTTTTTTTTTTTTGGAGCTAAAATACCAGTAATGCTAAAGCAGTGGTTCGCTACTGTTGTTGCAAGGTCATGACCCACTTGTATAGAAGTTGATACAAGAACTATTTTTTGTTGTTTAAAAATAGCCTTTGAAAAAAAAAAAAAAAAGTACAATATGTTATGTTTTTAAACACCGTTTCAAATATTCAACCATAGCAGGGCTTTGTTATGAACTTTACGCATTATGGAAAATACTCATCTAATGTTAAAAGCATTTATCAAAACGCTGTTTATTTATCAAAACCATTCATTTGAATCCCTCAAGAATTAAGAGGCATGTTTGACTGCTCTAAGTTAAGCAATGTGTTAGCCATGTTAGCTCAGAATGCTAACATTCAATACTAACGTGGGTCTGAACTACTAGCAAGCTTAGCTTGGTAAGCTAACGAGGCTAGCTTCTGGTTGCCCACATGAAAATAATCGTATTGCTCTTTTTATTGATTGTAATGGTAAATAGACAACTAGCTAATTTAACGGCAACAGTGTCTCAACTACAACAGTAACCAAAGACGGCAATGTTTTCTTTTTACACGTGTATATATACTGTACATACATGATCCTTTTCACACCGTTGTCGTAGTCGTAGTACCTTAAAAAGGTGCTAGCTCAGTGAGTAGTGCACGTGAATGTCCCCTTCATTGACGTCCTCACGGAGGCCTCAAGTCCTGCAGCTGACTTGTCAAAATCCACTAGACCAAAATCAGAGAAAAATCATGTTATCCGGTTGTTTTGTTGTGGATACTCGATTTTTGGGTGTCATTGGCAATAATGTAGCAAACGACAATGGGGAAAAATTATTGAGTAGCGAGCATGCTAAGACATCACAACATACTTAAGCGACGTCACACTGAAGACACAAAGCACTGATGCTAACGTGAGAAATGTCCTGGCTGCTCCACCAATCTTGAGTACTGCAGGTGATTCGGAGTCACCTTGACAATAGATGCGATTGTCTTCATTAGCATTTTTTCCTTTAGGAAATTACAATTTCTTTTCGTACAAAACGACTGGTGGTGCAAACTACTAATGCAAATTTCACATCAACACCCACCGGATATAAACGCGCATGGCATGTGCCTCACGAGTAGTACGCCGGAACGTTCTTGCCCGAGTGTGGCGGGTGTCGACGTATGGAGAGTTGGGGGGGAACCCTGATGGAGCATGTGGAACGGGTGGGGAGAAAGAGGGGTGAAGTGACTTCCTGTATTACCTGCTTGGAGGAACCTATGACGTCAATTTGTTCTCAAGGTAACCAGAGAACAGAAAATAGGCTACGCAGCTGGAAAAATTTGTAATTTGAGCTTGATGTTCACCAAAAATATTACCACAATGAGAAAAAAATGTCAGGATGACCAGAGAAGAGAGGAAGGAAGATGTAAAGCGATGCAGTTGGACAAATTCAACGATGGTATGACGATGGGCCATAGGTCAGGTAGCAAAATGGAAGCTACAACGTGTCAAGATAAAGACGAACCGATCGGAGGGAAAAAAAAAGCTTTGTTGGCGTAACTCACCAGCTCGCCCGCACGGCTTCAATGTCACTCACTAAGTTCTGCGCCAGACAAATTCCAAAAATCTGCAAAGAGCAACTCTTTGAATGAATGATGTTAAGTACAAGAAAAGCGATACAAGTCAGCGAGACTCACCTGAAGCAACGCAACGCCGATAAATATCCCCGCCACCAAGGTGAGGTTATCCTGTAGCCACTTCTCAAACTGTGGCACGCAGCCTTTCACGTTGATGTAATCCTTCTGCTCCGAGTCCTGCGCAAAATCGTCATCAAACAAATGAAGGTAATGAAAGACAGACCATTTGCATTTAATGAGTATGTCAATTAAAAACACACTTACTGGTTTGCCTCGAACGTCGTATCCACACTGAGTGTTTATTACATCCTCCTAAAGACACGAACAAAAAAAAGTCATCCATCTTGTTTCAGTATCAGCACAATAATAAGATGTCCATAAAGATGAGGCGTCTATGGACGTACCGCGGGGTCCTTGGTGCAGCAGGAGAAGGGAACGCCGCATTTTTCCCGACTGGGGTTTCCATCCGTGCAATTAAAGTAGATGTTGAGGTTCCAGTCGTCCGCTCCAAAAGCACCGCAGCACTCCCACTGAAACGCGGCAATGAACAAAAAAGGCATGTTACATTATTTACAGCGCCGGTAAGGGGCGGCCATTTTGCCTAGTCTATCGACCGAAAATGGCATCGCAGTTGCCGACAAGCGTGATGTCATTTTCAGTCATCAGCAAGTGGCAAAATGGCCGTCCACTGAGATGGATCAAAACAGGTGAAGTTTGTTGAATTCATATTTCACAAATAAAACATTAATCACAACACTGTTTCAACTAGTTGGTCTGCACAGAAAATATCATTCTAAAATAAAAATATTGGGCTTGACTTCCTCTTTTCTAAATCAACACTGACTGTACGATTTGCACTTACATACTCCTGAGTGAAATCGATAAGGTTCTGCAGGTCAATGTCATCCCGGTAAGCCCGGATGTTGTTGTTGATAAACAAGTTCAACTGGTCCTTGATCCAGTCCTTAAAGACGAAAGCCAGGATTCCGGTGGTCAGCTCCAGAAAAAAGATGATTCCCAGGAACACGGAGAACTGCAGGGAGAAAAGATTTCATCCACACGGGGAAGACCGCCATTCAAGTTCAGTCGATGGTTATCCATCATGACTGAATGAAGGTGAGTGCTGGCTAATTGCCCGAAACGTACAAATTTGAGCAGGAAAGTGTTCTCCCGCAGCGCTCCAATGCATCCAGCAAAGCCCAGAATGAACATGACGGCCCCGACCACCATGAAGGCCCACACCGGGTCCAGACCACCCAGGTCAGTGATGGATGAAATGTTGGACAGAACCCCCTGGAGGAGACACACAGCAAAAAAAATGCAGACAAATTGCGTCTGAGGAGAGGCAAACCGAGGTAAGAGAATGTTTCTTAAAAATGTGTAATACTTGACACGTGTCCAGTGGAGGGTGCTGTCAAGTCAGGGTTTTTCAGAACCAGAATGTCTCAACTTATGATGCCACAATTAATAAAGAGCTAATCAAATGTATTTAAAATTGCAGAAATGCTCGGAATTCCATATTCTTAACAGTCGATGTTGGATTTCTGTAGTCCTCCATGAAAGCGAACTGCTTATCTTTGCCTTGAATCCAAATACATTTGTTTCGCAATATTAGCTTGGGAAAACAGTAAACAATGTTTTCTGACACGATACGACACAAAACACTAACCGGATCATAATTATTTTTGGGAAATGATTGAGTCTCCACTCACCTTCTCACTCCATGCCCACAAGCCAATTCCAACCAAAGCCATGCCCAGCAGCTGCAAAACCAAACAATAAGAAATTTGTAGAAGGTCGAATAAAAAGCACTCAGAATCTCTGACGCATGCATTGAGCATTAGATTTACTTTTTAGAATTGACACACCAAAAAAAAAAAGATGGAGAAGCTACAAAAAGTAGAAAAAACACAGGGAATATCTAAAAAGTCCGAATAATATTTCGGAAAGTGACTTGGAGCTTTGCACTAAACTTGTTCTGGACGTCTTTGTCAGGCTGACTGTAAAGGACGCCAACAAGCCGATTAGCAGCTGTCACCCATCTTTTGGTATTGCACCAGCAGGGCTCCATTCCGTTATTGTCAGAACAAAACGCGTCTTTTAATGCCATTTGGATTCATCCCGATTGGAATTGGCACAGATACAACGGCGCGGGCCTTCTCGCTTACCCAAAAGAGGATATTGAATCCAAAAATAAAGTATTTGATGCAGCAGCTGACTTCGTGGCCTTTGTAGTGATTCCCGTTCATGTTTGCTCATCATCGGCTGCAAGAGCGACCCGGGGTAAAAAAAAAAGAAAAGAAAACGAAGGAAAGGAAAGGAAATGGAGCGCCGCTCAAAGGAAAACAAAAACACGGGCGGGCCTGCTTCACGGGCTTTTGGGAGCGGGTTCAAGAAGCACTCCGCGGATGCATCTCATCACCATTTCAGGCCAGTCGTAATAGTCTCAAAAGTCTTTGCCAGGCCAGTTTCTTCACACGATGAGGCGCTCACTTGGCACGTTTGCACGCCGCAATCCAAAAGCTTCCGTCCGTTTTGATTCCTAAATTCCAAGATGCGTCCTTTCGCTTTGGGATAGTGCGCCCCACGGAAGGCGGAACCAACGAGGCAGGTGCTGTGCTCTCATTGGCCGACGGCAACATTGAAAGATGCCGCCACGAGCCAATCAGAACACAGAAAACAATTGCACTTCCGGTGCAACCATTCGTAACTTCCATTTAAGACATCAATACATCAGACGTCCGATAATAGTAATCTGAACGTGAATAAAAATAAAGACAATTTGATTATATACAGTGAATGTGTGAAAAGAATAAATTAGTTGTTGGTTTCGAACACTGTCAAAACCCACATTCGAGACTGTAGGCTAACAACGAGAACAGACGTCTCACATTTGTTTTTTATTGTGAAGGTCCGAACCGGACGTTTCGCTTCCTGCTCCATTATAAAACGGCTGAATGGGGAGGGAGGAGAGGCGGCGTACCGGGGCCGTCTGTCGCCACAACCAAATAACGAGACCGTCGAGCGGGCGTGTCCGCTCTAGTCCGGCGTCGGACTTTTGACGATTGAGTCGAGGGGTGAAACAGCCGCAGTAGCGTGCTTACCTAAACCAACAACAGTGAAACAACAACAGCGGCAACAAAGCCTATCGGGACTGAAATGAAAGACTAATAACGAGGTAGCTAGACACGGGAGAGCAAGTGGACGACGAGGCCACTCCACGGGGGGACTTAATAGTGAAGCCACACAGGAGATTCTTGGTACAACAACGGTGAGTTACGTATCAAAACACGTCCTATAGAACATAAATAAGGATACAGAAGATCCATATTTTCTCCTTAGCACAAAACACATTTATATGAATTGGCTTCATCCCCCCCGCTGAATTCCACACACCTGACATTAAGCTAATTAAACACCGACATTTTTTATTTAATGTGCACGTACTTAATTGCCACGTTTTAAATCAACATTAGTACTTGGAGTCGTGTAGAGTATTTTGAAGAGTCTGCTGGCTGACTTCAAGGAGAGAGTGAGATGGAACAAAGTGGACCATCAAGTAATGGCTTAGTCATGACAGCTGTAGCTTAGCTCGCAGCAGCAGGAGCTACGTTGGGCGGGCCAACATTCAAGTGGAGGATGAGGAAGGCTCGTGGAAATGCCACATATGCGTGGGCTGTGTTATTGTGACGTTTGGAGCGCGGGGTTTTTGAGGGGGGGGGGGGATGATGCGGCTGTCACACTGACGCGGGGCCGCCGTGGCACGCACGGACTAGGCCTCCTGCACCAGTATTTCAAATAGAAGTCAATTGTTTTGTTTAAAACGTGAGTTTAAATACCTAAAGCCATCCAGCTTATTTGTCCTCATTTTATTTGGTCTGAATAAAAGCATTCCCAACGTGATTCCTGTTTATATGACATTACCGTGTTTTTCCATGCATAATGCGCAAAATATAACGAATTTATTGTCCTAAAATCTGGGGTGCGCATTATGCATGGGCACAACAATTTTTGAAGAAAATGTCCCTCAAAATAAAACTTTAAATCACACCTTTCTTCTTGTTTGTTGTCAATCGCGCATCGCATTCAGCCATCCTGCCCAACACACTTAGTCAGTAAAATTCATAATTGACGACACATCGTTTGATGCGATGGTGCAATCCTTGATGGTGTGTTATTGTCAAATATTGTTTGTTTTCTAATCTCCATCACAAACCGGATATCATACGGAGGCCGCCATTACAGATGCGCAGAACGGATGCGCAAGACACGTCACCTATATAAAGAGCGAGAGTTCAGTTCTCTACCTAAATGCGTATTACAGGTAATATTTTATTTCACAACACTTTGCCTTGTTCCTTTCTTCTCTGCTGTTCACTTCAAACACGCTCCATACGAACACAATGCTCTCCTATCAGATGCTTGCTCGATCACCTGCTCGTTTGCTGTCACAATGTACCCTACACAAATCCGAAACATTTCTTCGCTATCGCGTTTGCTAGCGCAGTGATGCTGACCGGCAGAATAACATCCGGTTGTTCCCAAAAATGAGCCATTATGACGGTCAACCCAAATAAATGTATGAGCACAAAACAAAATAAACTGACAAACTCGTTTTCAAATCAGACGACTAAAAACTGTTCAAATATTAAAAAAAAAAAAAAAAAAGGGATAATAGTAAAAGTGAAAACAACTTGCAATTCTAGTAATGACAATTTGTCTTTGAGGCCCGTCTCTGGTCCTCGGGCCTTGAGTTTGACACCTGTGCTTTAAGTGGACATGCGGAGTGTTGCGTGAAACAATGTGTTCACCGTGTGCGCTCGTGCGGCTCTTCCTCAGACATGGCCGATGCAGAGCTGGACTTTCAGACGGGCGACGCCGGCGCGTCAGCCACCTACCCCATGCAGTGCTCAGCCCTGCGCAAGAACGGCCACGTTGTGCTTAAAGGTCGCCCCTGCAAGATTATGGAGATGTCCACCTCCAAAACGGGCAAGCACGGCCACGCCAAGGTGAGGCACCATGCCCTGCGCCCTATCACGCATTCAGTATTCAAAGCCAAACCCGAGTTCTGCTGTCTTCCACAGGTCCACCTGGTTGGCATCGACATCTTCTCCGGAAAGAAGTATGAAGATATCTGCCCTTCCACCCACAACATGGACGTTCCCAACATCAAGAGGGTTGACTACCAAGTGAGACTTTGTAAACACCACTAGACACCGAATCCCAAATTCTTTACAAACCTCCCCTTTTTTCACTCCTAGCTGATCGGTATCCAAGATGGCTACCTGTCCCTGCTCCTGGACAGCGGGGAGGTCCGAGAGGACCTGAAGATCCCAGATGGTGACTTGGGCAAAGAGATCGAGAGCAAAAATGAAGCTGGGGAAGAAATCTTGGTCAGTATTTACCAAGGTTATCTTAGCTAATGATTTTTAAGTAGAGGGCAATGCCAATGAATTAAGACATGGTATCTATTAAAAGTTTTTTATTTTTGGTAGAACCTGGTGATTATTTAAGGCATGGTATCTCATTAGCGCAGATGTCCCTATTGGAGAAAATGCTAGATTTCCTCAGGGCCTGATGTATTTGTTGACTAACCTACAGAGACTACGTAGTGCTTAATGAAAGTAGGGCTTCTATTTTAGGAAAGGTCTTTAATTACTTTACTACCCGACAGAGACTACCTGGTGTTTAATTGCGCTAGGGCTTTTATTATAATTTTATCATTTGCGCCAGAATTTCGAAAAAGTTACTGAATGATACCACCTGTTATTTTGGTGCTGGTTCCCCCATGGAGACATCTATTTATGGCGAGGCGTTGACTTGTGTTATTCAGGTGACCGTTCTCAACGCAATGGATGAGGAAGCGGCCATCGGGATCAAAGCTTTTGGGAGATAAGCACCAAGGTAAATAAACAAGAAGCATTTACATCATAGCACCATTTTCCATTTTCAGGTGTGGCATCATAAAAACTCTCCTTTTCCTCCTGCTTTACTCTTTTCATTTTTTCTTCTTACAGTGTGTTACAGGGGCTGGCGGACCTTGGGGGTTAAAGGGAGGATGTGTTGCTATCCTCCTTTCCTTCTTTCTTTTTCATAGCTCTCCCTCTCTCTATACGTCAGAGCATGGGTTTCTAATGTTTATTATGATTGTATATTAGGAGCAATTGGGTTCAATGCCCACTGAGCAATTTGGGAGTATCCAAGTGGCATTAATGCAACTCTGTTTTTATTTTGAATCTTTTTTACTTGATCCCCCGTTTTGTCAAAGGGCTTCGTTGCAAAAATAATGGAAGCTTGCCATACATTGCGGTTTCCTCTCAAGCGCGGCTAAATTCGGTTCCCGCCCGTGTTTATTTTCCAAACGCTTGTTACAGGAAGTCCAATTAAAATGGAGGTAACCAACTAGTCCAGTTGTTGTAATTGAGTGCTGATTCAATTTACGTACTGCCTGTTAGGAACGTAGCATAAATATGGTCACTGCAAAGATTGATTCATTTTGGGCCGTTGAAAAGAATATGTATAGTATATTAATGGATAGATTGAATACATTTTGGGGTGCCTAAATTTATTGAATTAATAGGATTTTCTGGTGATGGTCAATGTTGTGCTGATTTAGGAAATTGTTAAAAATGTATGAGATGTATAAACTGATCAATTGAGAGGCTTTTGGGGCAAAATTATCCTTGAAAAAGTAAAAAAAATCTGGTTTTAAAATTAACTTCATCCTTAAAAAAATAATCAAAGTAATTCAGCAATAGCTGCTGTAGTCAATCAAAACAAATAGTGTGAAAAGTACAACTAAAAATTGAATCATGGATTTGATGGGAGCGGCTAATAATTTCATGCATGATAACAAATGATTTAAAATTTTAATAAATTATATATGAAATCAACAAACAAGATCAATTAAGTCTGTCAGTGAAATGTGTTTTGAAAAACGGACTAAAATAATATAAAATAAAATAAAATATAGACTAAAATAAACAATTGACAAAGTCAACAAACGTGAATCGAGGGACTGAATACAAATCCATGGACATGCTCAACATTTTATTAAGCAATATACAGTAAAATAAATTGTCGTAACATAAAGTGTACACAAGCTTACAATAAAGAAAACGGGGTAGGGGGTATTCAATACTCCTCCCATGAGAGATACCGCGCGTGAACGACATGTCAAAAACAAAAGTCCAAACTCCAAATTTTAGGACCACTTGAAATGGGTCACTTGGCGTGGTGGTAAAACCTCTGGCCGCTCTGGGTGTGGGGCAGGAAGCCGTGGCGTGGCGCAGCCTGCGGCGAGCTCTGGAACGCGGCCTAGGCAAAAACACAGAACAGGCGTGTTATGACATCACCAAGTCATGGCGGGTGACTCGCTGCGGGGGTGGGGGGGGACACCTTTGCTGTGGGAATCTGGACGGCCATGGATGGTGTAGGCAGCAAGCCTTGAGCAGATGGATGCATGGCGGTCGGGTGCATGGGCCTCAGGGCACCCTGCGTGGCGACAAATGCAAACGACGGGCGATTCAGGCTGCTGTTTACGCCCGGCAAAAAGGGGGTACGTACCGCGTCGGTAAAGCCCGACTGCTGATTGGCGTGTTCCAACTGCTTCTGGAGAGGGATTCCGGCACCAGGGATGTAGCCTGACACGCGACAACAGTAAGTCACAACTACTCAGTCCATCATACAGCTCATCTCTAGCCTGTCAATAACTCAACAAACTAAAATTCAAATTGGACATTTATTAATGTCGTAGATTAAAGACAATAAAAGAATAGGGCAATAATAGTCAAGGAAATTTTTAGGGTAACCCCCCCCACACACACACACGAAATGAACAATAGCTGCTCTGAGGGTAATTACCGTATTCTCTCAAAAACCAACAGTGCGCCTTATAGTCCGGTGCGCCTTATATATGGACCAAATTCCTAAATTCAAACTGGCCCGAAGTATTGTGTCATGAAATCAATCATAAGTGGCCCGCTGAAGACTATGAATCATTATTTTATGATTATAAAGTAATTTGTTTCGTCTGAAGTTGAAATAAAAAAGATAAAATGGAGAATGATTTGATTTGGATTAAAAATCTGACATGATGCATTAATGGTGCGCCTTATAGTCCGGTGCGCCTTATATAAGGATAAATTTTTTAAATGGGCCATTCATTGAAGGTGCGCCTTATAGTCCGGTGCGCCTTATAGGCCGGAAAATACGGTAATAGGTTAGTTAATAAATGTTATATTTTGAAATAACTAAGAAAAAATACATGATGAAACGGAAACAAAAAAAGATGTGCACGCCAGTCAAATATTTTTGATGAACTGACCAGGTTGGGAGGTAAAGTGACTGTGGACCGGGTAGGCAGGCTGTTGGTGGGGCAGATACTGCATGGCCTGAAAGGCGGACGCTCCTAAAGGGCCGAGGGGTCAAAGCCACACGTTAACAAATACTGACGCCGCATAGCATTCCACACGCGTGCGAGGCCGTACCTCGGATCTGAGAGCCGCTGGCGAAGCTGACTGGCACGGACGGTCCGGGAGCGTAGGTGGCGGGATGCTGGGCCTGCGCCACCCCGTAGGACTCGTGGACCGCCTGGGCCCCACTGAATTGGCCGTGCTCCGCTGAACCCGAACTGAATGCAGGCGTTTGATAGTGACGTGTCTAGTCAAAAAAAGGACATTGGATTCAAAATCCTTCCATACCTGCTCGGTAGTCAGTCGGCCATTTTGTAGTCCCATTCGAGTTGCGAGTTGGGCTAATTTTGTAAATGACTCTAGCCAACATTTTTTGTGCGATTTTGAGTTTTGACAAATTTGTTTCATCTAAATTCTGCCCCAAATGTTATAAAGACATACAGTGGGGCAAAAAAGTATTTAGTCAGCCACCAATTGTGCACTGGGAGATGCCTGTAATCTTCAACACTTCAACTATAAGAGACAAAATAAAATAATGCAGAAAATCACAATGTCAAGTGATTTCAGTCCCTTTTCCCTAATCATGAGAGAGGAGGAGCCGATTTTTTGAATGGTGCTGGGTTGGCTGCACGCAATTTGGTGAAAGATACCAACGGCTACTTACAGGAAGAACAGCGCTCTGGAAAAGCTGCTTGCTCCGATCTCCTAGCAGCGCGCCGGGTCGACTGTGGCTGACGGGACTGCCTGATGAACGAGGTGGGCAATTATGACAACTTTGTTGAAAAGTCACGTATCTCATTCAAGCATAAATATCCTCATTTTATTAACGTGTTCCAGGGTATCTCGAGTGGCGCTCACCCTGAATATTGAGGAGGTGCTGGCCAGCATGCATGGGAAGGCTAGCCTGGTAGCTGGCCGACGTCAACGTGGTGATGTCACTGAAAGGACAGGAAGTGAGCAAGCGGCGCGTCAGCAAATAAGGGCACGAGTCAAAGCAGCAGGTAAGCGGTACCCACCTTTGCTCCTTGCGTCGTCTTTTCTCTTCTTCATGGAGGACTTTCTTGAGTTGCAAAAAAAGCTGATGTTTCTCCTCTTGGAGCCCTTGAAGCTTTTCGCCCATCTTCATCACCTGAACAATATCCATTATCAAATTTATCTACCAATTTAAATATTTCCCATACAAATTGAAACTTTCACAATTTTAACTTATTTTTGTGTATTTAAACTAATCATAAAAATGAATAACCTCATTAGTTAAGTCAAATTACATTGCATTTTACTTTGATGAAATCGCCTATTTTAATTAGGTACAGTCATTTTTCTAATTGTCAAATTACACTAAGCTACACTTTAACTATTTCATTTATTTGATTTTTGTACTTTAATTTTTTTTTTTTTTTATTCAAACCTGTTCTTTGGTTTCCTCTAAGGACATCCTCTCCTCAATCTCCTTGGTTCTCTTCCTCTCCTCCTCCTCCTTCATCTTCTGCTCCATCATCTTGTCCACCTCCTCCTCCTCTGAAAAAGAAAAAAAAAAAGACCCCAATGCCACTTCAGCGTGTGTGCAAAAAGAAAGCGGGGAGAGGGGATGCAATGTGTCACCTTGTCGCTTACGCTCTCGCTCCCTCATGATGTGCTTGTGGAGGGCGCGGGCCATCGCGTTGGACAGCTTGGGTCTCTCCAGCAGGGCGGGCATGGTGACAGTCAGTGGAGGGGCCAGCTAGAAGGCAACAGCACACCTTCAGGAATAATTTTCATTAATTTATTTTTTACGTTTTATAAGCATACAAAATATATACAAACAGGAACATTTCAATATAAGCATAGTGGCAGGTTTTTTTTGGTGCTAATTTCTTATAGTGAAAAATAAAGTTCTACATTTTTCATAGTTTTCTTCAAATACAAATTACTTTCAATTTAATATTTTCCCCATTGCAGATTTATTCGGAAGCATTTCTGGCTTCTCTTTTTAAATGTAATCTATTTGTAACTTAATGGTATTAATTATACAATCAATATAAAGTATTACTAACTTATTTTGAATATATCGTTGCAGATTACCAGTCTGCACTTACTACCAATAACTAATTTTAAAAAATAAATTAGATATGGTTTGGTTACATATTATTTATCGATTGACAGTATGTTTTATCCTTTATTTGATCTCTTTTACTCCTGCCAAATGAATCAGAGTAACATAGGAAGCGCAAACAAATAAACTGTAAAATCATCATTATTACTGAGCTATAAAACTAGCTAGAAGTTGATCAAGGCCCACACACCACACCGACAAGCTGCCAGGTTAGCCCTGCATTAGGAAGCTGCAGTTAAATTGAAGTCTGTGTATATATTAACGTAATAGAGACTGAAATTGTTCATTTAAAGCAAGAAAGTACACATCGCATTTAAGGTCGCACGCCACCTTCTCAAATGCAGCAAAATTGAACCAGTTAGCCCAACGTAGCTTACGGCGTCATATAGCCGGCTAAATCGTAAAAATAAAGTCAAAAACACTTACTTTTGACGTCGTGCGTGTCCTTAAACGCGTGCTCGGTTGATTGTTTAACTATATTCTAGTCTTGATGTTTGGATTTTCCATAAAAGAACATTTCGCCGCTAACGATAAACGGAGCGATGACAACGAAAACGCACTTCTGGTGTCTGATGCGTTCTGGGAAATGTAGTTTCCTTCAGGCAACATTTTCTCTCGCGAGATTAGCATCCGCGGGCGTTAACATATAATTTGATCATAACAGGAAAGACTTTTTGCCTTGGTATTTTAATGGTTAAATGTCACCCAGGTGTAAAACAGTCGACTTTTCAAAAAGTTACGTGTTATTTTAGGCATTAATTCAGACAATTCTTATTGACAGGATAAAAATCAAGACAAGAGACACGAGTAACTTTTTCATCACATTTTATCATTTAATGCTCACGGGTGGAGAGAAAGCGCCAGTAATGCAGCTCTATAGACTTCTTTTTTTTTTTTTAAAAAGAAAAAAAATTGCACTCATCTTCACAATACGGTAAATAAAGCCATCTAAAATTAACAATAACCACAATGAATCATACTCAACATAATATAGTTCCTTAGTCAGGAAATAAGAAACCGAGGCCGATAGATACAACGTGAGACTGACTAATGGAGACAAAAGGGAGAAGGGCGGTGAAAGTGCATCTGACGCCTTTTGCTCTGTGAACTCCAAGCTGCTGAGCTAGATTAAATATTTCCAATGGATGGATGTGCGCGTCACGGGAAGGCGGCGGGCAAGCGAGAGCGGGGATCACATTTCCCTTTGGCTGCTCCCGTACACACTCTCGTCACTGTAGGCAATGTAGAGGAAAAAATCCTCTTCGTGGTGCTCCTAAATTGACAAAAAAAATAGAAAGATGTAAATTAACGACGGTGGCATCTAAAATAGGAAATTGAGAAAGCCATGACCTCACCTGGTACAACAGTCCCATGGTGGCCGAGGTGGGTGGAATGACATTGTTTACAAAGAAGAAGAGCGCATCCTCAGCTCGCAAGTGGATTCGTTTTCGGATGAGGAAATAAAACTGGCCCACTGCGTTGAGAAAAGGATGAAAAAAATATTTTTAAAAATAAATATTTTAAAACAATTCTACAAATATTATACGTGATTTCATTTGAGCATGTAATTTTTTCCAAGTAAAAATAATTTTGTTCAGAATTGGTAGAAGCAGAAAAATGTTAAGTCACCTGTCAGGTCGGAGGGGACGAGATACTTCTTCTTGTCCAGATCACCTATTCTGGCTTTGGGAGCTTTCTCCACAATAACCTGGAAAATACACATCAAAATGAATGAATAATATGAAAATAATTCATGAATGTGCATGGATTTGTAGAAATTAGACTATTCCTAATAATTACAAGGAAAAAAATAATTGAGTTCCTCTTTGGGAAACCCATTTAATTAATAAATGGTACTATTGCATTTTATTAATAATGTATGTGATACCTAGCTAACTAGTTATTGGCAAACATGTTAAAATGTTTAAATTGTAGGAAACCCGTTTAATTAATAAATGATGGTACTATTCTATTTTCTTAATAATGTATGTAATACCTAGCTAACTAGTTATTGGCAAACATGTTAAAATGTTTAAATTGTGTGTCAGATATTTTTCATGTATTTATAATCGTCCAATTGAGTAAACCAAGTACAAATTGTTTTATAGCTTATTTTACTATTCTCGTTTATTGTACTCAGTTTCAAGATGCAAGTATTTCATTACATAAGCAAAACTTGTTTTTTGATTGGGCAATATCGTTTTCTTTCAATTGTTATGTAATTCATGCTTAATTTTACTCATTCTAATTCATCAAGAATATAACAATATACATATATACACGCATTACTTTCACCCTTACAATAAATCAATGAATAGATGAAGCCAATTTGCTAAGTTGTGTCGCTGCTAAATGCGGACGCTTACTACGACGTTGAAGTCAAAGCCAAGAGGCCTGTTGCTGCCCACCGACCGCCATTCTCGTCATTCCCCCCGCAAATGCGACATTTGACTTCATTTTCAGCACATTTGTGGAATGGGCGGATTCAAATCCACACATTCGGCCAACCCAAGAGAGGGTCGTGATTGACTAGCTCGAGGATAGCCAGGCTGCTACTTAACCGCTAACGTTAGCCGACTACTTACGGGAACCCTATCGGGATACTTCTTCCGAATCTTCTCGCCTTCGGACCGCCTTTTCTCAAAAGGGTGTTCTTCTTTGTATTGGAACTTCATTGTTACGAGAGATGACAGACGAGGAGTCGGTCGGACGCTCGTTCCGTGTTCGGGCTGAGGTTTCGGGGGAGGAAGAAAATCGCTGACAAACTGACCACGACAACAACAAACGACGCTAAAGTGGCTAGCTATAGCGCGCGGAGGGATATACAATAACAATGTGACGTAAGTGGGGCTATGTCCACGTAGAAGTCACATCAACGTATGATGGCAATTCGGTCGGTATCTTAGAAGAACAATCCCTTTACTGAATGGCGACATAAATCAAAGTCGTGTGTGCGTGTGAGTGGGAGCGGGAGTTGAGGGACTACTTTATTTTGATCACACGCTGCGCCTGAACCCGTCGGAACAAAGTGGTGATTCGGCCGCTCATATGACACTGCGGTTTGGCTGTCTTCCGCTTTGAACTCCAAACGTTACGATAAAGGACCGATTTCAAAATCAAAATACGGCAGCAATTAGTGTGATGTTAGGCAATTGACGTTTGAAAATAAATTGAAAATTTAGAACGACGTTAATAAATAAATCACCCTCAAATCTTATGCATTACCCCTTTAGGAAGGTGTAATCAAATCTTATGTAGCATTTCAGAATAAGGTCTTTAGTAACATACATAACTGTCAATTTTGTGACATTTTTGACATTGAGATTGACAGATTTGAGTTTATTAAAAATTCATAACCACAGCTAACACTGAATCAAAGCAAGAATTGACAAATCTATGTAAAAATAAAAGCACACCTAAAAAGTCTGATCGAAATCATGAAAAAGGTAGCATCGGGGGTGTAAAATCATTGTTGGTCAGCACCCCTTGATTTCGTTGAAAGTTGGTCATCAGCTGCTGCAGTGGTGCATTGCTGGATTCTGGGTTACTCCCTAATCAGCCGGATGTATTCTTCTTGAATCCTTAAGACGAGCGTTGAGAATTGCCATCAATACTATCAATAATTCTCAGTGGAAAGTAAAAGACATCTTTTTTTTTTTTTTTTAAAGTGATTTGTCTAAACACTCCATGGGCTGCTGCCGATATGTGTGAGGTTTCATCATTGAGGTAAAACCAATCTGTGTCTTGATAAGACTACAACCAGTGCACATTCCCTACAATCCAACACTTGTTGAATTCTACTTTACAATTATTGCCTATCGAATTTGTAATACATCAAAGTA
The DNA here is from genome assembly GCF_033458585.1 of Syngnathus typhle. Lineage (NCBI taxonomy): Eukaryota > Metazoa > Chordata > Actinopteri > Syngnathiformes > Syngnathidae > Syngnathus > Syngnathus typhle. The sequence goes on along the minus strand of NC_083738.1, from coordinate 23,854,626 downwards.
GTTTAAACTTCAAGGAGGAGGTGTGGTTATTGTTTTTCTTTATTATGACATCATGACTTGCAAAAGTAACCTTGGTCCAGCTGGAAGGAACGCCGCACGCACTCAGTCAACGCACACACACAAAAAAAAAAAAAGAAGTACAGAGTAAATCCTGGGAAGCAAGGTTGCCTGTTGTTTAAAAGAAGTCCAGGTCATCCGGGGCATCCAGGTCTCTGTACTCGATGATGGAGCGCGGGTCTCCTCGCATTCCCCTGCACATGCGTGTACACAAAATTACACAACGTGTATACCAACATGGACGCTTACTATCATCGTGTTTCCTTGACCTGTTGTTTGGATGTTTCCCCGGGAAGCCCAAGTTGCCCCTGAAGTTGTCGTAATGACCGCGACCGGCCCCAAATTGGTTGGCGGGGTAAGGAGGAATGCCGGGGAAGGTGGGCAGCAGTGGCCTGATGGCGGGCGGGTATCCCAGAAGGCTTTGCTGTTGAGGCGACTGAGCGGGAAAGCTGGCGGGCGGTGCTGAACGAGGAAATGCAAAGCGGGGGGGTGAGGGGACCATTTGCACTCCTGTCGTCACTTTTTGAGCTTACCCTGAGGTGGGGGTGGCGGGGGTTTGTTCTCAGGCAGTGCTGGTCTCTTCGCATCCAACAAGTAGTTGTTGAAGTAATCCACTTCCTGTCTGACGGCGTCCACCTTGTCGCCGTGTTTGTTGAGGATGTGTTTACGCACAAACTCGGGCGCTTTAAATTTCTTGCCGCTCAGAGGACACAGCCACTTGTCTTTGCTGAGCTCCTGAGTGTTGGCCGCCAGGAACTTCTCCACCTGTGAGCATCGAAATACACGCTGTCAAGAGAGAGATCATGCTGTTGTGGTGGATGACGGGCGGACGACTCTCACTTCCTGTTCCGGGTCTTTCTTCCCCAGGCGCACGGCGTCTTCCGTGCTCAACACTTCGGGCGGACTCAGCAGAGGAGCCAGACGCTCCTCGCACATCTTCAGGTGTTCACTCACTGGCCGACCACAACAAAGTACGTCACGGCGGGTTCCATCACACGGGTATGTGTGTGTCAGTCGTCTTGCCTTCTTCACAATCATTTTGATTATGCTCTGACTCATGTATTTTTAAATTTAGTTTTAATTCTTTTTTTAGAGTAGGTTGGGTTGTTGTGAATTTTTCAAAAACGTTTTGTTTATTTTTATATTTTTTGGGGGTTTTCCCCGTACATGATAAAAAAATAATTACGTACAATTGTCAAAACAACTGTTAGTTATTTCATTCGTTTCCGTTAACTATACTGCACAGACATTATGTAAACTGCCTTGAAACTTCAACAGGGGCCAGAACCTTACCTCGGGAGTAAAACCTTCTCTCGTGACCAGACTCCTTGAGACTATCTACTCCAATCTCTCAAAACTAGTTCCATTTTCCAGGCATGCTGAATGTGACGTCTACACATTTATGTTAATGTATGTGCGTGTTATACCTTCAGTCGCCGTGATCTTGGCCACGGGCAGAGGTCCTCGCACATGGATCAGTCCGCAGCGATGGGGCATGTGGTCCTCGGCGGGATACTGGCAGAAGTTGTAGTAGTCCACAGAGTGGACCACACGCAAGTAGAGCAGCAGTGTGTCCAGCACCTGCCAACACACAAACACTTGCAAAAGCGCACAAAGAAACCACACAAACAAAAAGCTGGTGCTCACCTTTAACAAGGTTTTATCCGTCTCTACTGTAACCTCCGAGGACGGGGCGGCGTCTTTGGCGTCGCCCGCCTCGCCGCCCGTCAGCTCCTCCTCTTCGGCGCTCACCTCCTCGATGAGGTAATCGGTGATGTTCTTTAGGACCGGGTTGGTGTCCGTCTGTGGTGGCGCATTCACGTGTGGATTTAGAGTCAAGCAGGAAGCGATGGCGAGGGGGTTGCTTCTAACGGGAAGTCTCACCTGGTCTTGCCACAGCTCCGCTCTCTGGTCCAGCGTGTGCACCAGCCTGGCGGCCAGGCGGACGTCGTTCCTCGCCACAGGCTTGTGCTGAGTCAACCCGTTGACGCTGCGGACGCGCCGACACAAGTCGCGGTTGACCACTGGAGACAGCTCGCAGTCTCGGAGCTGCCCGGTGCCGCAGAAGATGGGACCAAATGAGAGGAGACGGGAGGACACAACGTCCAGAGCGCGGGACCACATTTACCCGAATATTCTGCAGGTTCCAGCACGTCTCCTTGATGTTGACGCCGCGGTCGAACGTCAGCCAGCACCGTCGGAAGAACCTGAGGCGTATTTGTACTGTGAAGCGCTGCTCTCATGTTTGAAGATCACATACTTTCTACTCACCCCCTTTCTGGCTGAGGGTCTGACACCGCCACCCGCAGGAAGCCAGGGTACCTGCGACACAGCTGCAAACACAGCGAGGGTGAGTACGCGTTTGTGGAGGATGAAAGACACCCGCGAGAGACGAGAGGTGCCACTCACTGCAGCAATCTCTTCTTTGGAGGCGTCAGGCGGGACGCTCCGGATGAAGAGCGAGGTGGTGAGGTGCAGCGGCCGGGGAACGGCTGGCGACGCGGGCTCCTTCTCGCCATCAGAGTGGGAGGAGTCGGAGGCCGAGCCTTCGCCGCTGTCGGCCGACATGCTGCGCTTCCTCTTTCGGGTTTTCTTCGCAGCCGCCTCCTCCTCCTCTTCCTTCTGCTCCGCCTCCTCCTCCTCTTCTTCCTCTTCTTCTTCTTCCTCCTCCTCATCTTCCCCGTTCTGCTTGCCATCCTCATCCTTCTGAAGCGTAAAATCGTCAGCACCGTTTCTTCGTCGAGTTATTCTGTAAAATATTACTATTCTCACTTTGCTTCGGGTCGTCCCTGCCTCACTGCCAGCCGGCTCTTTGCTCGGATTCGGCACCGAATCGCCAGCACCAGCGCGCTCCCCTGCGGGCTCCAGGACCTTCAGGTCCAAGTCTGTGCCACCCTCCATCTTGATGACGGCTACGGGCGAGAAACAAAGGTTAGTGAGGACTCAACCTCGCCAAAAGGAATAAAATGTGCATAAAAAATAGGACACAGTACAATTGGATTAAATAATTCAACAGAGTTTTTAAGTACACAATATTTACCATAATATTTTTATAACCTTGACCACAAGAAAACTTTTTACAAATAAAACCAATAACTAACAAACCCTCAAACCCTGACCTGCATCCAGCACTTTGATGATGGCGGTGGTGTGCTCCATGTCGAGCGACACGTCATCCAGCCACTTGTTGTCCCATAGAAAGAGAAACACGCCCAGACGGCGTTTGAGCGCGGCCAGAGACTCCGCCTTCCGGGCTGCAATGTCCTCGGGGTGGTATTTGGAGCGGAACCACTCCTGCTCTTTGTGCTGGATGAAAAAGTCCTGCAGCTGCTGGCGCCGGAAGTCCACTTTGTACTGATTATAGCGCTTGACCGCCTCCGTCTCATCCACACTGTCCTCTGTATTCAGTAGGAAGTCCTGTGCATCATATAATAGAGGTTATGCAAGTGAGTGGACAATTTTTTTTCAATCCATTTTTTAGGGGTGACTAGTGGCTTCGCTCACCTTGAAGCTCCTCATGGTTGGAGGTCCGGGTGGCGGCAGGTCAGGATCCGCCATCGCCAACCTAAGGGAAAGTGAAGGTCTGTTATGCCGCTGAGCATGCTCACACGCCCGTGTACGCACCTTCCCTGAAGCGGGTGAGCTCCGTGATGCATGGGCAGTTGGGGGATGTCGGGAGGCCACCCCTGAGGCCCAACCCTTGGGAACAGAGCTGCACCTCCGCCGAACGGCTGCTCGAAGCGGTATGGCTCGCCTCGGTGGTCATCCCTGATAAAAACCAGCACGCCTTGAGCTGCGTTGTATCAAGATTTATGTGAGCTATACACGGGCCAGCACTCACCAATCTCTCCTCATGCGCTTGTGCTGGGGGCTCATATGTCTTGGCGGCGAAAACCTCTCCCTGCGACCACGATCGTAGTCACGTCTTCGCTCTCTCCCGCGCTCCCAATCCCTGAGTGTGCACGTTTACTCATCACGTGAGCCATCCTGACATTACCTAAGTAAAGATTGTTCTATAAGCTTCGTTTCACCTGTCGGGCCAGTCGTCGCGCCGCCTCTCTTCTCGCTCTCGGGATCGCTCCATGTCACTTCGCTCTCTTCGAAACTTGTCTCGACGCCTCCTGTCGAATTCATCATCGCTGTCCCCCATTTGTCTGCGCGCGAATCCACTCTTTGGTCTCGGAGGATTCACTGGCTTCTAGTCAACTGTTACAAAAACAATGGAAGAAAAAAATTCCCAAGATTTTGTGTTACACAGTTAGCAGGCTGCTTCCCGGTTCATGGAGGATGTTCCACGATAAGGTACAATTAACCTGCCATTCATGCAATAAAATGGTAGCTTTGAGTTGTATCAAACACGCTCAGATTTAACACGGAGTAAATGCATTTATTTGAAAGTATATAATTTATTCCTTGGCACAAAAACAGTTGGGAAACGGTGGTGGTCCAAGGTTTTTGCACAGTACTGTAGATAAACTGAATGGAATATTATGCATGCATATTAGTTGTGCCTGCATTAGACAAATGCAGAGACGTAGCAGCCGCCAGATAAAGAAAACTTGTTTCTATGAGTTAGTGATTGTTTCTCGTTATTTACTAGCTAAATTACACAAAATAATTTCTACAACTCGCTGTTTGGTGAAACATGGAATATTGCTGGAACACTAACTTTCTATTAGCCGCTAACAGCTAAAGCTCGCTCGACGTTAGCCTTCCTCTAGCTTAAGCGCGGCTTGTTAGCTCCGCTGCCGCCTACTCCGTTTAAGGCTCGGACTTTAGACCCAATTTACTAAAACGCTCTTGACAATTTTGTATCGTATATATTTTTTGTTCCTATTGCACAATTTACCTGAAAACGTTGCGAACGAAAACAAGGAGACCAGCTCACACACAACAAGAGTCCCGCCGCCACAACGGCCAATCACGACAGCCTCCAAGGCCCAAGTTGCCCTCTAGTGCCCTGAAGGGACAGAAAAACATGTCTTGAGATGCACTTTTTGTGTTCAAACAATTATTGGGGCGTCAATCTTTACTTCTGTGGCTTCTGATGTAATATTGGTCCATTTTCTCGTGGAGAGTGAGCATTTTAAACTCGTGTGCGCACCAGCCCACACGGTGGCGATAGAGCGCGGATGCAACGAACCGCTTTGTTTGACGATAGGTGAAGAAGATAAAACGACATGATTATTAGTAGAAGAAGAAAACAACATGGCGTCTCTGGTTGCTAGGCTACAGAACTGTTCACGGTTGTGCTTTAGTGGCGAACGAGCGAGTTTAGACTTGGAGTGATACACTGATTTCTACATTTATGTGATAGGTGACCCCGCGTAACGACATCAGTGGCTGGAAAACTGTCGCGGAAATTCTCTCACTTTGGCAACAAGAAGCCCAATTTTTGCTGATGCTAGGTGGCTGACGTTAGCATGTAAGCTCAGAAATTCTAATGTATGTTAAAGTAAGCTATGCTACGCTAACACTTGTTAAATTTGAATTCAATTCGAGTCAGACATTATCTATATAATATGGTAACAAGATGAATCGTGTGAATTCAGCCCAACTCCAACATGGGTGGTCAGTATGTTTGCATTCATGCATTTTGTCTCTTATTGAATCTTGTGTTTGCGTAGTTGTTGATGGAGCGAGCCGACCGGCGACTTGTGAAGAACCAACCATATGACGAGAGTGTGGAGGTGAGTGACTCGGCAGAGGAGGCGAGTATCCGCGGCCAGGTAAGAAGGTTCCGCCTATCCTCATCCTTAACTGGCTACCAGCGCTCACCTATTTCTGCTTTTGCAGGCTGACCGCGGGAGGAACAGGAGGGGGCGCAGCATGTTGTCCAGCAACAACAGCAGCAGTGACGAAATGGATGAAGATCGTGAGCCTCCAAGGGCCAAAGGGCCAGTCAGCAGGCAGCCTGGGGTCAGCCCCAACGAGGAAGACGACGAAGATGAGGAGGAAGAGTCAGAGGATGCGGACGATGACGACGACGACGATGATGATGATGACGATACCGGCGAGGCACCTGAGGGCGCGTACGACCCCGCCGACTATGCCAACCTGCCCGTCAGCACCGAGATCAAAGATTTGTTCCAGTACATCGTGCGGTGAGTTTGGAGTGATGTCTGACTGACTGACAATAAGTAACCAACACTATTATTGCCACTGGTTGACTGATTTGGGGATTGTGGTCTGCGCTAGGTACTCTCCCAAGTCCATCATACTGGAACACAGCCTGAGACCCTTCATCCCGGACTTCATCCCGGCTGTGGGCGACATTGATGCCTTTCTTAAGGTAGGCTCTTTCTTGCTGCTCCACCTGAACCCAAGCCAAAAGGTCACCAGGCTGTTCCCCCTGCGGCACGCAGGTGCCAAGACCGGACGCCAAAGCAGACGGGCTGGGCCTTCTGGTTCTAGACGAGCCCAGTGTGAAACAATCGGACCCCACTCTCTTGTCACTGTGGTTGTCCGAAGAGACCAAGCAGCATGCCACCAGCGAGGTACGAAGCCCAGTGAGCTAAGTTCAATGAGCAAAATAAGATTTGAACTACCTTCAAACGTTAACATTTAGTTAGCATTTCTAAAGAGTATTATATATATATATATTTTTTTTTGTCATGTTCCGAGTTAAATAATTTTTTTTCTCACGCTTTTCCAGCTGAAGGTGACCAGTGTGTCCAGTCCTCAATCTAACCCTCGTGCCGTGGACAGTTGGGTGGAGAGCATCGGCGCCCTTCACCGCTCAAAGGCGGCGGCCAGCGTGCAATACGCACGCGCCATGCCCGACATCGACGCCCTCATGCAGGAGTGGCCACCAGAGGTGGAGGAGACCCTGGGCCGCGTACGCCTGCCCCCTGCCCGCCTCTGCTGCAGCCTGCCGCAGTACTGCGACATCGTGTGCGCCCTGCTTGACGTCCCCGTCTACTGCAGCCGCATCCAAGCGCTACACCTGCTCTTCAGCCTCTTCCTTGAGTTCAGAGACTCGCAGCACTTTGCACGCACTTGATCATGTGCGTAGTCATATTTTTCATGTCTTCCTTGTCATGTTCAAGTGTGCTTATAAGGTAACGTCCCTTACTGACCCAGGCTGAACTTTGTATCACCCAAACTAACTAAGAGTCTCTGAATCGCTTAATCCCGTCAGGATCATATATGCCGTCCAGCCTGCTCTTAAACTATATCACCAGGGAATGTTGTAGATGTGTTTGTTTGAAAATAAAAAGTGTTTTGATATTTATAGAATGTTGCATGTGACTTTTTTATGTTTTCTACCTCGTTAAATCATTGGTGGTAAATGGAAAAAAAAAAAGTGTCTTTACTTAGCTGAATGATAGTATGATTAACAGCACTGACTTGAAAGTAAAGTCAGGGCTTTGGCATTATCTTGTGGCAATTTTAAGATGGATTCATTGTATTTTCTTTTTTTATGCATAACTATGATTTATAATTTACAGCACTAAAGGCTTTATCAGAAGGCGACAGTTTAGGGGACAGATTTTTTTCGAATGTCACGTATGTCTTCTATCGGTGGCCGTCGACGACCATTAACGACCTGGACTTTATGTATTTATTTGTATATTTGATTACTTATAGTTGGTTAGTCCACACTCCAGTCCAGATAGTGGCGGTAATGCTCCGTAAAAGCTGATTGCCAACCACCATTAAACACCAAAAATAAAGAAGAAGAAGACAACCGTTGACGCATGCGCACTCGCTGTGTTGCTTGGCAATGTCGCGGCTCGCGGGCTGCAGCAGTTTGGCGGTACCCGACTGCATCTTACGCCGAACTCTGGCGCCGTTCACAACTGCGACGAACCAGGTTCTTACTTCATTTATTCCTCGTTATCTTGTGAAATAAATATTAGAAAAGAAGGATTCACACATGCTTTGTGAAACTAAATGTAAGTTTCGAAATCGATTCTTAAACACTTTTATCACTATCGTACACAAGTATTTCATTAATTGTCGTTTCGGGCAATTACTGTATAAATGAGCCCCGATGTATGTTGACAGTATCCTCTGTCTAGTTTCAAAACTAAAATTTAATTATTTAACGTAAGGCATTTATGTATAGAAGCCTAATTTTACACAGCTTGTGTATGACACCTATTTGTACCTTTTCATTCAGAGGAAATAAAAAAATAATAAATTTCTTTATAGCAACAGATTATTTAGGGTACGGTCTAAATTGGACTCAGGACAAGTCAAAACAAAACAATCTGTAAATCAAGGTGCCACTTGATGACTAAATGTGTTCTCAGCGCTCTCAAGTGGTCTGTCGAGAGACGCTCTACCTTTTGGACATCTCGCGCTACACCAGCGACCAGGGCTCCTCTGTCTACTTCCCAAACACCATCTTCACCGGTGAATACGCCGCCCTTATCCGGGCCCTCTTGTTCACCTCTGACCCCGAGCTGCATCTGTATCCAGGCGATAACTTGTACGACGTCACGCTGAGCGATGGTGACTGCCGCCTGCGCGTCACTCTGGATCCCAGGCTCAACGGGCTGGTGGAGAAGTATGTGCTGCGGCGGGGCTCGGCCGTGCAGAACGCCACATTGGCCCCGGCCATGACTGGCCTGACGGACCGCACAGAGAACGAAAGGTAAGATGTTTGGCTTGCGAAGGGGCACAAGACTTCCTGTACATTTCAATGGGGAGATTATAATCACAGAGCAAGAGAGAAGTCATTTTTCAAATTTCATCTGCGCAGCTTCATCCTGGTAAGTGTGGAGATAATAGCATCAGAGACAGAAACCAACTCGGACCAGGATTCGCTGCCCTGGACCGGCTTGTCCGACGTGTCAGGTGAACGAGCTGATCGGCGCCGGCCTAAGGCGGCGTGCCATTGGTTGACGTTGGTCTGCTTCAGGTCCTCTGTTGGCCAATCGGAAGCTCTTTCTGCCACTGTGGAACAACGTGGACTTTCACGGGGACGCCTGGATGAAGACGGCGCCTCCCCCGGAGGAGCAGGAGGAGACGCGTGAGTGTACCAAGTGCACTACGCATACAAAATATATAATTGATTTTTCTCTCACCTCCCTCGTTCTCTTCTCCTCCCTTCCGCTCTAGCCACAGCTCTCCGCCCCACCGTGACTGTCAAAGACCTCCGCCAGGGGTTCTTGGCTCACGACGTCTGGGCCCTTCGCACCATCCAGCGCCGGCTGATTTTACGCATCACAGCCAAGTCGCACCTGACGTATTACGGCAGAGCAGACAAGAACTGCGCCATCCCCTATCAGGTGGGTGAAGGCGGGGCCGACGAGGACGTGGCGTTTAACGCGGGTGGTGCGTGCAGGCCCTGTTAAAGGCGCACGACTCCTCGGGAAGTGTGTCGCTGGTGTTGTGGAACAGCGCGTGCGTCCACTGGTACCGCGCAATCAAGCCCGGCGACGTGGTCACCCTGAGCCACTTCCGTGTCAAGAACCAGTACCAATCAGAAGGCGACGACATCGGTACTTCCATCTCATCTTTCTTTGCTTTCTTTCCTCCTATTCACTTTACTTTCTCTTTTTTTCTTTCTTTTTCATTTCACTTCCTTTCTTGAGCATTATTAAAATCTTGTCTACTGATGTAGTTTTTCAGCTTGTTTCCTTAAAAATATTCAATATTCTCTGTCATGCTTATTACCGTTCTTCCATCTTTCTTTTTTACTTCCTTTCTTCCGTTCCTTCCCTCACTCATTCCTTTCCATGCCCACAGAGATCAGCGTGAATAGCCGGAATCCCGCCACTCGCATCGCGCCAATCTCGGAGGCGTCGGTGGCGCCCGACTGCCTGCCGCCACCAGCACCCGCTTCCAACTTCTGCGACAGGTGTGGCCACGCCCACCGCGGGCAAGGGTGACGTTTAGCCAAATTGAAATTTGATTGCCTTCTGCTTTTCTTCTCTTAGTGCGGAACTTCCATCTCGCTCTCCGGGCACCGTGTGCGACGTCATCGGCTTGTTGACTTTCACGGGGCGTGCCGAGCGGATGAGAAAGGGTGAGGGACATCGTCGTGGCAATGGGATGCGGACGCAAGCTTACTCGAACTCAACACCGACGCACGCAGATTCAGAGTTGTTGGAGTATCGCTGGCTGCGGTTGGAGGATGGATGCAGCTCTTGCCCAATCTGGATCCAGCTGTTCGCCACCTCTCAGCCGCAGACCCACAGCCACCTCCGCCCATGTGAGATTGAAGGGAAAAAAGAATTCAGAAGATCATGGAAAGATAGAAGACAAGCTAACCAGCAGCATGGGTGTGTGCGCAGTGATGGTGCTGTTGTGTTCTTGCCTGAAGGTGGTCCAGACGGCCGCGGGCGTCTCGTACTTGACCAACACCCCGTTCACGCAGCTGCACCGCTCAGGTAGCAACTCTCTCTTTTTTTTTTTGCGACGTCATCATCTTGGCGTCATGTCAACGCCGGGCTTGATTGACAGGTAAATGCAAGAGCCAACTGCCGGCGGTTAAGCAGTTCCTCGACTGGTTCCGGCAACAGGATGAGAAACGCCTGTTGCGCTCGGCTCTGATTGGCGGATTCTTCACGTACCCGCCCCTTCCCGTCTCCCTGGAAGAGTACATGAGACACAGGCAAGGTCAGCTGACCGACATCTTCGTGCTTGAAAAGGAAATTGAGAAGATCGTTCTGTCTGTCCTTTTTGCTCACCTCCTTCCTTCCTTCCTTCCTTCCTTCCTTCCTTCCTTCCTTCCTTCCTTCCTTCCTTCCTTCCTTCCTTCCTTCCTTCCTTCCTTCCTTCCTTCCTTCCTTCCTTCCTTCCTTCCTTGGTTCCTTTATTGTCCTTATTCCCCACCTTCCGTCCTTCATTTCTACCTTTGTCTTTTAGGGGATCCTGGTTTCCTCCAGGGGGCGGAGCTTCTGAGGGAGATCAAGACCCTTTGTTATAGGGAGCGACGCACCTTCTGTATCCAGGCTACCATTACCATGGTTAGGTATTGTCGCAGAGGAAAGGTACACACACAAACAAATGCACTCACCAATAATATTGATCAATTGTTAACAATGGTCAAGAGCATATTTCAATCAGTGATGGCTTGAAGTGTCCCTAAACATAATAGACATGTCTTAACTTTTTTTCTTGGACATCATCTTTTCAGATATAAATTTTTTGTTTCTACGTTTGAAAACGGAAGCTTGTACAATACAGATTTGGACATACATTGACGCTTCAGAAAAAAAAATCCACCAGTTACTAAACCTAACCATTAATTCATAAATATTGCTTAATGTATTACTGGATTACATATTATTATACCAATTACTACTTTTTTAAACGACAAGGATACGAGCGACAGAAAAAAAAACATCTTCAAAATCAGTGTAAAGAAAAATAATCTAGAAACTATTCTTTTTTAAATATTTCTTTAAAATGTGACTAGGCGTCAGTTGGTATGATTGATGTTGTTTTAGGAGAATCGTTGCATCTTTTGGCGAGATGCGTCTTCGTGTCTGTCCTCCTTCTCACCCTCCTCATCCTCCAAGTTTTTGCCATCAGCTGTCAATCAGTCGACTCCCCGCTCATTGCCATCTCCCGCCAGTGGCAGGTAACAGAATTTCCAGCCTCGGCTTCCTCCTTTAAACCTACCGTGTACATACAAGCGTGTTTGTGTGCCGCAGGACTTGCAAAAGAAAGATTTTGCTCCACTCAGACACGCCGCAAAAGGGGTGAGACTGGGGCACGTTCAAAAAGAAGCACTCCGATTGGCCAGGCCGATGACATTGTTCTTGTGTCTCCGCAGACGTCCTCGTGCGACCGTCCAGCCCGAAGCCGGCAACAAGACAGGTGCGTCTGCGTGTCCAGCATGACATGACGTTTGCTGAGGTGTCATCTTGTGCAGCCATTCTTTTCGACACGTCCATGGAGTTCCTACAAGACACAGACGACGAGGAAGAGGAAGACGACGACAGCTCGTCGTACGCCACCTGCCCTTCCCCGCCGGATCCCCCTCGTGTCTTCGTGGAGACGCTGGCCATGCGCTACGACCCCGCCCGTGAGAAAAAGCAGGTGGCTGCCGTGACAATGGGGGGCACCCTGACCTGTGCCGCCGTCTTCGCCTGCGAGGACTATTACACGCTCAGTCTCAAAGGTGCGTCAACAAAAAACGTCTTCCCTCTGTTTCTTTGTTTGACCTTTCATTTGATTTTCAGCGATTGCTGTCCCCTGAGATGGATAAAAGTTTTGCTTATTAATTCATATTCCCCAAGCCTTCCTTCCTTTTATTCCATTCCCCTTTTCCGGTAAACGCTTGGCGGCACGTAACACATGACGTTGATCCGCCCACCCCCGCAGCTTTGTCGGATGGCGTGTGCGTCGACGCAATCTTCCTCCCTCAGTCGTCCTCTTCCTCCCTCTCGCCACCCTCCCACTCACACGGAAACACCTGGGCCTCCGTCTTGTCCCACGGAGCCTTCTCGTCACACGCGCCGCCGCCCTCGCCAGGTGCGTACGCTCACACACAGAACAAACAGAAAACTGTCTCTCAGAAGTGACGACGTTTCCTCTCTCGCCCCGCCAGGGGATCTCATCGCTACAGCAACGCTGCTGGCCAATCAAAAGCTGGCGTGCTTACTGGATGTTTGCAATCTGGGCAGAGAATCGACTGAGGTGGTCATCAGCCGGGCCTTCCGGATGACCTGAGGACTCCCATGTTTGTTTTTCCGACAGCACATTTGCATCACGTAGGACAAATTTGGATTGTTCGCCATGTTGTTTTGTACATTACTGATGACCTTTTTGCACTACTTATCATTTTTAATGAAAGACATTTCCCTGTATGAGTGTATATTTTACACTTTATTCTGTTTTCATTAAAAAGTGTCAGCACAGGTGCTTTCCTGACTTTTTTGGTCAGACCTGCCTCTGGCAAATGAAGGACAGCCTGGTGGAGCAGTGCAGGTCGTTGAGGCGTCCGTCCGTGTGCACGTGAGCACAGTCCTCATCTCCGGGTCCCATGCCGTGGTGCGTCCAGCTGTCAGGCTGGCCTGGCCGCCAGTGCCTGACCCAACCAACCCGCCCCCAAACCCCGCCCCCCGCTATTAACAAGCGCTTCTCTTAAATCAGAGGATTAGATAGAATGAGGCCGGACGCGACCCACCTGCGGTTCATGACGTAAGGGGTCTGGTTGACCCACTCCCACGACCCCGTTCTCTCGTCACTCAGGCCTATCCAATAGAAGACGCCCGACAAGTGGCGGCGCACAAAGGCCCATTCTTCATCTGACAGGATGATGGCCAAGTGCGACTCGTGACCGTTGCACCAATCGCGTGCGTCGTGCCAGGACAGCAGCGTCCTTGCGAACATCAAACAGCTGGAGCCCATCCTCTCCCAGCCCAGAGGACAGCAGCCGCTGTCTTTCGATGTCGAACCTTCAAAATCGCAAGCCTTCAAATGTCGACTCCGTGTGTGTTGTGTGTGTTGTGTGTGTAGTGTACCATTGTTGATGATGCGTTCAAGGGAGCACTGGAGAGTGGCTACTGTTTTGCTAATGGTGTCCAGAGTGGCGAGCTGCTTCAAGGCCTCAGAGGCTGAAGAGCAAGGAAGTCATCACGTGATAACACGCGCGGTAAGAAAAGTGGCATTGCGCAACACGATAGAACATTCCATGATAAGATGAGATGGTGTCACAACACAACTTTCATCACGTCTCACTTGAACGCAGCTCGTCTTTGTTGCTCGCCACCGCAAACTGGAGTCGCTCCACATCTTTGGCGGCGTCTGCGACATGGACGCATTGTGATGAGGGAGGAGACGACACGACAAACATGGTGACTACGTTGTTACATTTTACTTTGTTTTGAAATCAATTTAAAAGCAGACTTTTGATTTTTATAACAAACAAATGCTTTGTTTTACTTTAGTTTTTATATTTTAAAAAAAGTTCATTAACTTTAGTGTAGTAAAGTTAACTACACGACAATATCAAATGATTATTTGACCTTCCTTCAACAATACAGAATTAAATAGGTTTGATATTAACCCTATAATTTATGTAGATTAAATGACAAATAAGAAAATGAAGGCCATTTTTGCTAGAATAAGAGTTTTCATGAACCATACTAATCTTGCATTGTACAGTAGAACGTCACGACATGACATTAAAGCGGACGGTCACCTGCAGTAAACTGCTGGATGCCGCTCAGTGATTGGCTGATATTGGAAACGCTTTGCTCCGCCGACCACAACCGACTCGCCATCGTCGAGTCTGTCACACACACATTCCTTTGCTGTGATTGAAAGACAATTTTACAAAATTTGTGTTCTGTGTGTGTATTTTCTTTGCTCTCACAGCTGGCTCCCAGCGCAATTGTCAGAATCAAGATGGCTGCGGCGGTCAGAATGGGAAACAATCGACGGGTGAGCCTGGACACGCCGCCTGAGCGAGGGTTCAATGTGGGATCTGATATACGGAACAAATGTGAGCTAATGCACACAACGCAGACCATATACCAAACATGCTAACACATTCACCACTACACACAAAACCTTACAACATACACTACCATACACACACACACCGTACACACACTCCATACATGCCTAGACCACACAGATAATTTGTACTTTTGTTCCAAAAGGAGCTGCTGGACTCGTCGATGTCATCATGGTATTCTATCGTCATGGTGATCAGCTTCTTTGCGTCGTCTTTGTGATGGAGAGAAGCGCGGCGACAGAGAAAGTCAACGTCGGCTTGAGGTGACTGACCGCCGAGCGAACTTTGAACTGGATCGTTTGCCAATGTGGGAGATCCGGTGGCAGGGGCGACTTTCAAAACAAATCACCCGATTCAAAATTTCAAATTGACATAAATGTGCTTTATTTGTACAAAGAAGTTATCCTTCACAACACAAAACATAGCATAGTGCAACATTAAACAGATGATTTGACTTTGTGGTCCAACACAAACTGCGATTGTATAATAGTACGACAACAAAATATGGAATCAGTGTCACTAAACCACACAGCATTCACCCCTCAGTGAGGTCATCGTTGAAGTGGAGGAGGATGGCGGGCGTGAAGAGATCGCAGTCGAGACGCAGATTCTGGAGCTTGAGGTCATCATCGGGGACATTGTTCTCACTTAAGGTCTTGCTCATGTCCAGGCTGACGCCGTTGTGCTTCCACGTGTAGCTGCACGCATGCGAGTTGTACGGCAGGTAGCGCTCCAGGATCTCCGCCAGTGTCTCCTCAGAACACACCTGAATCAGAAAAGATCCAGGGGAGCTGTTAGCCTAGCTTAGCACACAGGACGAGAGGCTAGGCTCTGGCCGTGGTCCACCTCCAGCCGCTGCTCCTGTGACGTCAGCGTGTTGATGACGCGTATCCACCTGGTCTTGGCGGATAGCCGTCCCACTTCGTAGCGCTGGTCCTTCCACCAAGCCGGCGCGATGTCGCTGTCCCAGTCGGAGCGCGGCCCAGCCGGCGGGATATGCACGAATCGTCCTCTGGGGGTGTAGTAGCTCACACAGTCCGTCAGCGGGTGGACAAACGTCAACACCTGCGCACAGGTGCGGGTGGGCTCTAAAAGCCGCTGTATGATTCGTTGCCGTGTGCACACTCACGTCTTCGGTCTCGGGGTCAAACCAGCTGCTGATGTCCTTGCCTGCAAACTCCATGATAGGCAGCAGTAAAACATCACCTGGGTGAAGATAAAGATAGTTGTGTGAATGCTGAAGAGCGTTGTCCAATATATCATATTTTACGTGATAACATTTTCTAATAGACAGGAGACATTTTCCAAACACTAAAATTCCAAAAGCATTCGGTAGTTATAGTTCTCATGATCATGCTTACCCTCATGCTTCTTCATCAGAGGGGTCAGGTCACACACTTTGCCTAGGAAGGACACCCAAAGGTCAGTCGCAGTATTGTGAGCCGATACCTGTGCAGGCGTGAAGAAGCGTGGCCTTTTTGGCATTATACTCTCCAAAACTCAAAAATAAAAGAGGCCGCTATTTGTTGTCGCTATCTTGTTGCTAGGTAACCATGACATTAAGGGGTGGGCCTCACAGTTTTTTTCTCATATATATATATAATGGCAAAATACAATTAAGAGGCTAGCCTCATTTCCTCCAAAATATTTTTTTAAAATATATGTATTGTCATGACGTCATACGGGGCTTGAGTATCAAAAGTAGGTTGACAAAATCGTGGCGTGAAAGTGTGTGACGTGGCAAACCAGAACTTTCTATAGCTTCAGGACACTGTAATTGGCTCGTTCGTCGACACGCCCGATTGGCTTGGAGCCCCTTCAGCTAGCTTCTCATTGGTCGCCGAGTCCGGCGTGGGATGCCAACACTTCCTGTTGACGTTTACGTTTACTTTGTTGTTCGACGAGCAAATATGCATTTTCATGACTTCATAAGGTGTTTTAAAGTTGTCGGAGCAGTCCTTAAATGAACAATGAGAACGTAAAAAGTGAAAGTACGACGAGGCAAAGTTGAGATCCACTTTCGCGAAGTTTCTGAGGCCAGAGGACAACGCAAGGAAAATTAATCACATTGTTTGACTTGTGATTGGCAAAACGTCTCGTCAATCAAGACTACGGCCGTTCTCATTGGTTGAGACGACGGGCCAATCACTTCCCAGTGACGTTTACGTACCAACTGGGAATAGTGTCCTCGCGAGATTTCGCCAAGATTCCATCGGAGCTGCGAAACGGAGACGAGAGAGAGTGGAGTGGAGAAGAGGAGTAATTTGCGATGGAACGGAAGCGTTTACATCGACAAATGGCCGTCGCCACGTCTTCTTGGCTTTTCGGCATGCTAACACTGGGCGTCATTCTCCATGCTGCCTCCGGGGCTCAACCGCGGAGCCTTTCCCCAGGTAGGGCCGCTCTGGAGGGTCTCCAGGCGGGCCAGGAGAACCGCCGTGTTCTGCTCAAGTCTGCCCACGCCTTTTCTGGGTCTTGCCTTCCACTAACTTTCCGTTCACGTTACGTCATTATAAATTCTATTATTTACTGACCTTTTATACTTAATTCAACTCTCGTGAGTCACTCCTACCTCTCCACCAGGTGGAGCCAGCTACTTGATTGTGTTCCCACCTAAAGACTCAAAACTCCGTACATTAATATTTACATTTACACACACAATTTCCGGATTACTGTATTGGCCCGAATATAAAACGATGTTTTTTAATTGATTGATTGATTGATTGATTGATTGATTGAACATTGATTGATCCCGGGGGTGGGGAAATTCACTTTAGATTGAGATTGCACTTTAGTTTACATATTTAAATGTACAGGACGCTGCGCAGAAGGGGGGAGGAATATATTGTTATAATCATTTGTTTCCGATGTAATCATTTTCTGTATAAAAATTTGGTCTTCAAAAAGTCTTTTTCAAACTTGAGTCTTGAAAAAGAGTGGGTTGTCTTATAATCAGGGTCGTTTTATATTCGGGCCAATACGGTATTTGGGGGGAGGGGGTTGTGTCTTTTTTTTCAGTATCAATTTGCCGTTTTGTACTCAGGCCAAAGCCATGTCTAATATAAAAATATTGCTTTGGCACCATCTGGTGGCATGTTGGTGCTGAGCACTGACGTTGAACAGAGGTGATCAGCTTCTTTACCTCTGTAATGCAACAAGTCTCCAAAGATTAATTGATTTATTAATTTCAATAGTCACAATTTTGTTCTCCCTTCTGATTGCTATGTCTGTTTCTAGAGGGGAGGAAGCTAGGCTAGCAAGATGCTGTTGTCATAGAAACGAAACTTTTATAAATGGCCGTGGCCGCTCGTCCTTCCCCACTTTTTTCACCTCAGTGTTGAATTCCATCTTTTGGGAAATTCCAGCGTGTGTTTGTGTGCGTACAGAGAATCTTCTGGTCATCACAGCTGCAACAGAGGAGACAGATGGCTTTCTGCGCTTCATGGGGACAGCCAGAGAGTTTAACTACACTGTGAAGGTAATCCAATGCCGATGATGACTTGATGGTTGGTGACGCCGATGCTGGTCTTTAGGTTCTGGGCTTGGGGGAAGAATGGAAAGGGGGTGACGTTGCTCGCACGGTGGGCGGCGGGCAAAAGGTGCGCTGGCTGAAAAAGGAGCTGCTCAAACACTCGCAGCGGGAAGACCTGGTGGTCTTGTTTGTGGACAGGTAACACGCCTTCCGGTTTTGAGACATTTGTCCAGTTTTCAAGCGCACCCTTCTGTCTCGACCTCCAGCTACGATGTTGTGTTCGCTTCGGGTCCTGAGGAAGTCCTGTACAAATTCTCCCGGCTTGGCCACCGCGTGGTGTTCTCCGCTGAAGGCTTCTGCTGGCCAGACCAGAGGCTGGCACCCAAGTACCCCACCGTCCATTCGGGGAAACGGTACCTCAACTCGGGAGGTAAAAGAGTACCGCTTGGATGTTGTTTGAAGCCTTACTGTGCCAGTTCGTTCACAAAGGAGACAAGAGTTCTTCGCTTTATATCGCAACTTAGTATTAACAATACACGGCTGCAAACTATGTACAAATAACAAGAAACAAAAACAAATTCACTCAAAAATAATTTGCGCACCATGTAAAACTTTGAACTATCGCTAGAGTTGCAAGAGCTCCGCTTAGTAGCGAAAGATACAATTGCGTGTAGACTTGCTGTCATTTCTGGATTTTTCTTTTTGCTGGTCGAACTTGGCTCGAACTGTCCAACAAATCAGAGGATGAGAAAATGCTGATATTCCAGGATAAATTTGAAATCTGCACTACTAATTCTGAAGCCTCTGAACAAATTAGAATAACATGGCAACACATACAGGCTGATATCTGATTGGATGAAAACTAATATATTAGATTTTGTCAAGAACTTGGTCTGCGAGTGGGAACTAAAAATTAACTTAATCGTGCGTCCGTCAGGGTTCATAGGCTTCGCGCGCGAAGTCAACGAGCTGGTCCAGCAGTGGAAGTTGAAAGATGATGACGATGACCAACTCTTCTACACCAAAATCTACTTGGATCAGACGCAGCGGGTAAAATGACATCTGGCCTGCCACACTGACGTCATGAGCTTTTCCGATCTTGTCACTGTCATTTTGTTTTCCCCCTCAGACCAAATTCAATATGACGCTGGACCACCGCTCCAGAATTTTCCAGAACCTCAACGGCGCCGTCGGTGAGAGTCCGCAAGTCGTTAGTTGCACTGGCAAGCGAGCTGTTACTGAAAGGATTTGCCGACTTCTCGACATGGTTTTTGTCAGATGAAGTCGTCCTGAAGTTTGAGAAGGCTAGAGTCCGCGTGAGGAACGTCGCCTATGACACACTTCCTGTTGTCATTCACGGCAACGGACCCACCAAGGTAGGCTGCGCAACACATTCCGGACCACACAAACAAAATTTATTTCATTCTTCTACCTGTCACTAAATGACCCAAGATGCATTTTTGGAGGAAATTGATAATTCTCCCTTTTACTTCACAGCTGCAACTCAACTACCTGGCTAATTACGTCCCCACGGCGTGGACGTACGAGGAGGGCTGCGGCAACTGTGACGACGACCTCATTTTCTTTGATGAAGTAGACGTTCGTCAGACGTCGCCACTGCTCTTTTTGTCTGCAAGCAGGCCATTTCAAGAATATTTTTGTTTCAGGATCAGGAGATGCCACTGGTGCACGTGGCTGTGTTCATCCACCACGCCACACCCTTCATGGAGGACTTCCTGGAGCGGCTGACCACACTCAACTACCCTTTATCGCGCATCCACCTTTTCATCCACAACAATGTGAGTAGTCTCTGGACCACTCATTTCCTTGAATATTAATAACACCCACCCCCCTCGTCCAATGGCAGGTGGTGTACCACGAGCAGCACATTCACAAGTTCTGGCAGCGCCACCGTTCTCTTTTCCCCAACGCCGCGCTGGTCGGACCCGAGGAGAACCTTCAGGAGGACCGTGCTCGCAAGATGGCTGTGTGAGTGCACGACCGGTCGCGGTCAGCTCGGACGCGTCCGCAACTTGAGCTTGCCGCCATGGGTGTTTGTAGGGAGGCGTGTCGGAAGGACTCCAGTTGTGATTACTACTTCAGTATCGACTCGGATGTTGTCTTGACCAACCCCGACGCTCTGAGGATCCTCATGGAGGAGAACAAGTAAGCATGAAATGGGCTCGTTTTAGCCAGGATACGCTGACTTAGACATTTGTTTTATTCTCGTTAAACGAATCCTGAAATGTTTTCCAGGTCTGTCATTGCGCCAATGCTGTCCAAACCCGGTAAGCTGTGGAGCAACTTCTGGGGTGCCCTGAGCGCCGAAGGCTTCTACTCCAGATCGGAAGACTACATCGAGATTGTTCAAGGGAAGAGGATGTGAGCATCTACGTCGAGTATCTTGTTCTCACCTCCCTCCCCCCATCGACCCGACCACCCGATGACTCACCCCCCTTGTGTGTTTGTTGCAGCGGCCTGTGGAACGTTCCATACATGTCACAGGCCTACCTGATCAAAGGCAGTGTGCTGCGCTCCAAACTGGCCAAGGTTAACCTGTACGTGGACCCGAACTTAGACCCGGACATGGCGTTCTGTCGGAGGGTCCGAGAGCAGGTAGCTTTCTTCGTCGCAGTCATTGCAGGTGGGAGGGAAGAAATTCTGTAAAGTGATCCCACCTTGTATTTCCTTCTCAATCACCAGGGAGTGTTCATGTTTGTGTCCAACCGCGACGACTTTGGCCGTCTGGTGTCCTCCAACAACTATAACACGTCCAGGCTGCACCCGGACATGTGGCAGATCTTTGACAACCCTCTGGTGCTCCCAACACACAAAAACACCTCAACATGCAATATCTGGTCTGCTCGTTGTGTATTTGTCATTAATCTTTGTGTGTCTGTGGCAGGATTGGAAGGCCAAGTATGTCCATGAGAACTACTCCAAGATTTTTGAGGACCCCAAAAGCTTTGTGGAGCAGGTTATCATCGTCGTTATTATTATTATTATTATTATTATTATTCAGCAGCATTATTATAGTGCATTTTATAAACAAGTTAACTCAATCTGCTTCATATAATTAGGATAATTTAACAGATATACAAACAAAAATTCT